>NC_141878.1:227042096-227345127 GCF_056163025.1 Triticum urartu
ATAGGTGCACTAGTTCGGCGAAGAGATGGTGATACAAGTGGTATATGGATGGTAGATATGAGTATTTGTAATATGAAAATATAAAAAAAGCAAGGTAACTAATGATAAAAGTGAGCGCAAACGGTATTGCAATGGATTGAAACAAGGCCTAGGGTTCATACTTTCACTAGTGCAAGTTCTCTCAACAATAATAACAATAATAACTATCCCTCAACATGCAACAAAGAGTCACTCGAAAGTCACTAATAGCGGAGTACAAACAAAGAGATTATGGTAGGGTACGAAACCAGCTAAAAGTTATTCTTTCCAATCAATCCGTTGGGCTATTCCTATAAGTGTCATAAACAGCCCTAGAGTTCGTACTAGAATAACACCTTAAGACACAAATCAACCAAAACCCTAATGTCACCTAGATACTCATATGTCACCTCAAGTATCCGCGGGTATGATCATACGATATGCATCACACAATCTCATATTCATCTATTCAACCAACACATAGAACCTCAAAGAGTGCTCCAAAGTTTCTACCGGAGAATCATGACAAAATCGTGTCCCAGCCCCTATGCATAGGTTCATGGGCAGAACCTGCAAGTTGATCACCGAAACATACATCAAGTGAATCCCGTGGTATCCCATTGTCACCACAGATACGCACGGCAAGACATACATCAAGTGTTCTCAAATCTTTAAAGACTCAATCCGATAAGATAACTTCAAAGGGGAAACTCAATCCATTACAAGAGAGTAGAGGGGGGAGAAAACATCATAACATCCAACTATAATAGCAAAGCTCGCGATACATCAAGATCGTACCACCTCAAGAACACGAGAGAGAGAGAGAGATAAAACACATAGCTACTGGTACATACCCTCAGCCCTGAGGGAGAACTACTCCCTCCTTGTCATGGAGAGCACCGGGATGATGAAGATGGCCACGGAGAGGGATTACCCCCTCCGACAGGGTGCCGGAATGGGTCTAGATTGGCTTTCGGTGGCTACGGAGGCTTATGGCGGCGGAACTCCCGATCTATTGTGCTCCCCAATCGTTTTAGGGTATATGGAGATATATAGGAGGAAGAAGTGCGTCAGGGGGGCCATGATGGGCCCATGAGGGTGGAGGGCGCGCCCCCTTCCTCGTGGCCTCCTCGTTGATCCCCTGACGTGCACTCCAAGTCTTCTGGGCTTCTTGTGATCCAAAAGTAAGTTCCTGAAGTTTCAGGTCAATTGGACTCTGTTTGATTTTCCTTTTCTGCGATATTCTAAAACAAGGAAAAAACAGAAACTGGCACTGGGCTCTGGGTTAATAGGTTAGTCCCAAAAATAATATAAAAGTGTCTAACAAAGCCTATAAACATCCAAAATAGATAATATAATAGCATGGAACAATCAAAAATTATAGATACGTTGGAGACCTATCATAAACCTTACCAAAATTTTGGTCATGACCCAAAGATTGGTCTTTGTTTGGATGATTACCATTTTTTTGGCATGCCGATCAACTCTAGCCAACTCTAGTTCATTTTTCTTGCCGATGTCGACCAAATCATGGGCAACCAAAACCTCAACCAAAATTTTGACTACCCAATGCTTTGATGGGGCAACCTTGGGCACAAATCAAACATACTGTTGGTCGTGCCACAACACTAACGCCAACCTCAGCACACTGAAACGACCGTGTCTAGCGATGATGACCGTGTCGCTCACCACAGTCGTCGTGTCCAAAGGCGGTGCTGGAGCTGTGCCATGTTGTTGGCCCCCATGACCCACATGAATGGTTGCCGGTGGCGAGGAGGTCGTGGGCCAGCTCCTCCATTGGACTAGTTTGCGCTATGTCGTCCCGATAGGTGTGCCCCACATGTCGGTTTCCCTATTTTCCCAACCATATTCGAGCGTCAGTGCTCCGCGTTGCGCATTAGGCCTTTCAATATGTAGGCCAAGTGAGACAACTTATTGTTTATTTGAGCTGTTCAAGTATAATCATGTGGCATTTGCTTATTTCTCATTACTCTCCAACCCTCTTCTCCATCGATCATGTCGCCCTCCAGTTGAGTCCATCCTCCCGCATGCCTCATTTGAACATTTCGCCGAGTACGATTCGCATGTGGGCCTAGACCATGCTTCTATTTCCAATGTTTATTTGTAATTTGTCCGACATGCATACAAACAAACGGTTCGTTTGAAGTTTCACTTTGCCTCCACTACATGTCGCTTCGCGTCTTAGTTTTGATATCCCATTTGGTTCATGCCCCGACACATGTTGACGAGATCGATTGATGTCAAGAGATCAATTGTGTGTCATGCAAGGAGATAAAGGTTTGGTCTATTTATATGATAGAAATGACCCGGGGGGTCTGTGGGGATCAGAGGGAGTATATTGTATGTTCATAAGTGAAACGAACGTATTGTACCCACCCTAGTCCTCTTTCAATCGATCTCCGGACCCTGAGATGAAATAGAGAGAGAGAGAGAGAACGAGTGGGGGCATGTGTGATACCTAAGGAGGATTCAAAATTTTGAACCGGTGATCATAGCATTCGCAAATCATATATAAAGGGTGTTCAATGTTTGTTTCATTTTTGAACGTACAATATACTCCCTCCTATCCTTTCTAGTTTACACATAAGTTTTTATGTTTAGTCAAAGTATCTCTACTTTGATAAAAAAAGTATCAACATTCAACAACGCCCAATCAATATTGTTAGATTCGTACGCACTCCTAGATTTATACTCAAGATGGTTTCCAATTTGTTTTCAACCACGTGAATGTGCTTGTTTTCGCGCATGCTATTCCTACTAGGATTTCGCCACCTATAGCCAGTCCAATAGTAACTTTTTAAGCTCCCTGTCCAATAGTACTAGTGGAGTACTGACAACATCTGTACTAGAGTATGCAGTGCTCATAGTTGTACTCCCTCCTTCCATTTATATAGGGCCTATGTGGAGGAGAGAGATGTGAAAAAGTAAGGGGAGTGAGCCCTCATGCAAGACCCTAGCTATATACGCATTCCTAGTTAAATATGTACAATAAATATGAAGAAAGAGATGGAGAGGAGATTGAAAAATGTACTAATACAATAGCCAACCTTATAATTTTTTGCGGGAAATAGCCTACCTTATAGCCCACACTACTGTATGAGTGCATATAATAGATAATGGCTATAGATGACATGGCAGTTCCTTATAGCCATCGACTGGCTATATTATTAACCATGCTCTAATGCGTTTTTCAAAACCGCATTTGACTATTGACAAGATTAATAGTACATGAGATGTATAATGTGAAAATTATATCATTGGAAGCTCCTTTCACATACGTATCCCTGCCTTACCCTCCCTTTCGGCCACTTAATGGTGGACCCCATGCTTGCTAAGCCCCGCATGTCAGTAACTCAATGGGTTCGGCCATGTCAGGGGATCCTCATCCGTAGTATACTCCCTCTGTTTTTATTTACTCCGCATAAAATGACGTGTGCGGGGGAGGGGAAGGGACGTCAGTTTTCTCTCAACTATGGTCCCACAAGCGAGTGAAAACGCAAGACGAAGCGCGTTCCATTTGGTGAGCGACGTGGAGGGTCCAGCATGCTGGGCTGCAACGCGAATGCGACAAGAGCGATGTATAGTCAAAACCGATTGACCGGTCGTCACCGGAACCACTATTCACACCAGAACCTTCGCTGCTCGGCCTACCTAGCAATTGCCCTGAAACCACACCTAATCTCCAGCCCCTTCTCCCACCTTTCGATCCCCTAGCCCGCATCAAGAATCCCCTAGTTCACCGGAAAGCCATGGTGCGCCGCAAGATCACGTACTATAATATGCTAACGCAGGAGCGCCGCGCAGAAATCGTGGCGACGGTCGGTGCCAGAGACCTCCGTTCCCAAGCTCGCTTTGCGGCGGGCCAATCCCCGAGTTCTCTGGAGCCAAGCTATAAGGAGGAGGAAGCCGATCCAATGTTCATGGCGGAGGTCGCAGCGCAGAAGGCCCCCCTATGTGTATGAGACGATGGACGTCGACTTCGTGCCGGCGTCTGAGTCCCCCATGGTGCAGGCGGACCAACGGTTCAACCTGGCGATACTAAAGGAGGACCGAGAGGCGGAGGCTCAACTCGACGCGGAGCGTGCGCATGCTGCTGCCATCGAGGCTCTCCTGTAGGCAGAACCGGATGTCGTGGATGTGAACCGGGCGGCGGAGGCTCAACTCAATGTGGAGCACGTGGATGCCGCTCTCAGCAAGGCCATCCTGCAGGCAGAACCGGAGGTTCTGGACTTGAACCGGGCGGCGGAGACTCGACTCGACGTGGAGCGCGCGGATGCCGCTGCCATCGAGGCCCTCCTGCAGGCAGAACCGGACGTCCTCGACTTGAACCGGACGGTGCTCTCGTCCGTGCAGAGCGCCCGCATGCTCCACGTGAATGAGTAGCTGGAGGCCGAGGACAACCACAGTGCGGAGACACACATTGGCAGCTACGGCTCGTTCGCACCGACAGCCAAAGATGACGAGGCCGTATCGTTCCCCGGGCAGTGATAGTTTTTCTTTATGTTGTTGTTTTCATGGATCTTTTGCCGTGTAAAAACATATATTGTTATGCAAGTCGCCTGACTTGGGTCAGTCTACCATTTCCAACGGCTGGACGAATATCCTACGTCTCCTAACACTTCGTCCTCCCCTCTTCTTCTTCCCTTACAGACCACCGCATGGGCCGTACGGATACTCCCCAACATGCGGTTGGATAAACATACTCTATGAACGAAAATTATGTGTCAGCGGTAGGATGGCTGAGTTTGGTTTGTTCACATGCGACAACACATGTCAGTGAGGGTGCGTTCCCTTGGTTGGGTTTGCGGCATGCAGGAGCGACTGTGCATGTGAGGGTGCGATGCGACCGCGGCGTGCAGGAGCGACCGTGTGAGGGTGCGGTGTGACCACGACAGCCGTGCGCAAGTGTACCTCCTTTTCATTTTGAAAACTTTAGGCAAGCTTGGCAAAAATGTGTGGTGAAGTATGGCAATGCAAGGCCTAGACCCAAACAGGATAAGTATGTAGTACTACGTACTAGGAGTACTAGTGTTAAAAACGAAAGGCGGGGGTTTCCTTCGCTGTATTAATCGATACAAATCCTCATTTCACGTGTCACTTAATGCGTATTTTTCTCTCCAAAGCCCAAAGAGCTAACCATCTCACTCCTCATTTCTTGATTAATGCAGCGCCATGCAAACCAACCTTCTCACTTTTGCATGCATGTAGGGGATATTAATGTCCTTGGTTGCTAGTACAAGGTAAACCCCATCAATTTTGCCTCGATTAGTGTTAGTGGCCTTTTGCAAATTGTAATTTTGATATACTGGCCTTGTGTACAAAAAATGGAGGTAGTAACTATATTTGACTTCCTTCCCCATTGCAGTGACGTCGACGATATCTCGAACGTTGTGGTTTGGCGAAGTGCGTTCGACGGAGAACACCATTGAGGGAGACCATGATAAGTCGTTCACAAGTGCCGCCTGGAAGCCAAGACAACCACCTTATTTGCATCCAGGAAGTCCGTTGAACCAAAGGACGCGTAAATGTACTAGTACGACTCATACACAATAGCGTCGTCCGTCCAGCTTAGTGCGGTGAGATGGTTTCTCGAAGAAGACGATGGAGAAGCGGAGTCAGCGAAGAGTGAAATGATGGTTGCTTCGTACGTGCTTTGTGATTTGACGCCTCACTGCTTTGTGATTTGTGATAGAAGGGACATGGGAGTAGACTCTGTCCTCTATGTTATACATGCGTCCAAGCATGGGAGAAAGAAGAGAGACGTTGCATTTTTCTATTCCTTCAATCAATCAATCAGGGAGCTTCGGTTCCATCCTTTTGGCTTTGGCAACACTGTCCACAATGGTTCCCATGATGCCAAAAGCTATTTTCACATTTGGCTACACATTGTGGATGCCCTTAACCATACCATTTGGTTTTGCTCCTGTGTGCTATCTATACAAATCTCAATTATATTGATCTAAAAAATTATAGAATCAAGATTTGTAAGAAGGAGGTGATTTTACCGCACGGATGGCGGGGGAGGTTTATTATTTTTAGAGGACGTTGTCCTGGCGGTTTGCTAACATGCGGTCCCATGTGTCAGTGATTTACCAAGCCGATCCGCTTCCCACATGAGGCAAAACAACGGCAGAAGCAGTACGTGGTTAACTTGAAGAAGATGAGGGAGAAGCGGATTCAACAACGAGTGAAATGATGGCTGCTTCATCCCTTCAACTACTTTTTTTAGGATTATTATTTCGTCCCTCCAACTTAACTGCCGGAAAGGTGCAGCTTTGTGATTTGACGCCTCATTGCTCATTACTACGCCGGTGCCATGACTGGGTGCTTCACCCCGGCTGCTCTGCATTGTATTCCGGTATGGCACGTGGACCCGGTAGCTTGATGCCCCACATGTCAGCAAAAGGGACTAGAAGATTTATGAAAGCGAGCGCTCCACTCTTACGACAGAGGAGTACACGACACGATGGCCCAGTGAACTGTCACTTGTACTATATATAGTACTATAGTCTTGCTGTTTCGCACGATCCATCGATACAAACCCGATTAAACAGGAAAGGGCGGGATTTTTCCCACGCGGTATATGATACTGGCCATACATTTCAAAGGCAATTTTAATGTATGCAAACTGAATAATTAAGTAACAATATGATATGTAGTAAAACTAAAAACACATACGAGTTATTGTGTTAGAGTGTAGTAGTAGTGTTGTATTGCATAGTTGTTAGATGTAACATGCGAGAACGTGTAGAGATGTAGTTTTGGAGGGTCTACAGAGAGAAAAGCATAATACGTTCACCGAACTTCAGAATAAGCTGATTACGGTCACTATATACGTTTTGCGGTGATTATACGGTCACTTGCTCACGATTAAGCATCAGATTGCACTCTGTTGACCGACCAAATAGTCTGTGTGGCACCATGTTGACTAGTTAAATTGACCACGTTCCTTGTGGGTCCCACTTGTCAGTTCGCATAGGGAGAAGGTCAGATAAACACAAATTTATGCAGGCGCGACAAGACTCCACCCCGTGCGCGGGACACCTGGTTGTGTATGTGTCTATCAGGGCCTGATGTGTGCGCATGGACGTGTACGTTGAGCACTTGAGCGTGAGAGTTGGTCGTGTGGTGTACTGGTGTGTGCATGAATGCGTGCGTGTGTGCGTGTGAGTGTTGCGTGCGTGGCTGCGTGTGTACGTGTGAGTGTTGCGTGCGTGCATGGGTGCATGTGTTCGTGTGAGTGTTGCGTGCATGCATTTTGTGTGCATGCGTGCGTGTGTGTATAATCACTACACCAGCTCATATGTGTTAAAATAGACGGCTCATCATACCAATACAAGGCCACCTTGTCCATTGTGCCCGCGGTCATGACTTCGAACCACCGTCCAATATTTTTTTGTCGTTTGTTTTCATTCTTACTAGCAAGATGCCTCTGCATTGCATGTAACATCAAGATGTATTTGTATGACTAGTTTATCTTGTGAGAGAAAAGTATGAATGAGGGAAGGCCTTGTTTGCAAATGTGGAGAGGTGTGTGGGTACCTTTTGCAAAATTGTCATAGTTTCTTTCCAATCCGTCAGATATACATCGGACGGCCTATATTGCAGGATGGCAGGCACACCATCATCACCAACTCTGTTTTTTATAAGAGTGTATTTTATCCCTACTCATATAAAAAGCATATTCGGTGATGATCATGTGCCTGCCATCCTGCAATATAGGTCGTCCGATCTATATCTGATGGATAGGAAGGAAACTATGGCAATTTTGCAAAAAGATACCGACACCCATCTCCACACTTGCAAATAAGGCCTTCCCTTGTTCATCCTTTTCTCCCACAAGATAAACTACTCATACAAATGCATCTTGATGTTCCGTGCAACACATGGACATCTTGCTACTATTTTATAAGAGTGTAGATGTAGAGTAGATATAAGCCGACAGGTGGGCCCGATGGTAGTGAGATAATGAGATGCAACACTAGAGGTGCCACATGGAGCGTTTAACTGGTCAACTAGTCGTATCTTGAGCAAATACAGAGTTGTACGGTGAGCCCGTGACTGTATAATAACCACAAAACATAAATGGTGACCGTAATGAGTGGATTCTGAAGTCCAATCTATGTATCGTGCTTTCTCTTCAAATACAATGATCGTCACTTTATATATCACGAGAGAAAGATGAAACATGCGTGAATGTGCTGGGGGCTTACTTTTAGAGGACCTGGAGATAGTTTCTGTGCGTACGTGAAAGGTGCGTACAGGGGGGGGGGGGTATGCGACGGAGAGAGAGATGCTCTTCGTTTCTTTTTATTATGACTAACTTTATATATAGTATAAAAATATACAAATTCATAGTGCGGAATAAATATCATTGTGGGCACCATGCAATGCAAGCGTTCATACTCCTCCATATAACTTTGTAATGTTGTATATATGTAGAAATTCTAAAATATTTTTTGGCCACACTTTATTCAAAAGGAATGTTGTATGCGAAATAAACGTGAAGAGAGGGCTTTTTAGATCAATGGTGTACGTGATGTGACATGTGTGAATGTGTAGTTGATGCATTTGGTAGGGCCTAGAGAGGTATGTGTGTGTATTACGTATTCGAGAGAGGCATGGATAGAGGGGCTGACAGGGGGGGCGTGGGAGAGATAGCATGAGAAATGAGAGTGGTCTAGAGAGAGAGAGAAGAATATGACGTCACGGCGAGAGATTCCCTTGAGTGTGTATATGCAAGGGGGGAGGGGATAGAGGCACCAGGAGAATATTTATGTGTGTTGTGTCTGTGTTGGTATGTGTGGGTGTGAGAAGACAACGAGACGTGGGGGCAAAGGGTGTGTCACCGCGTGAGGTCCGGTGGGTCGAGGTGAGGCCCTTCGTTCGGTTCCGTCCTGCGCCACATTGGTCGGCCCGTGACGCATTTAGGGAGACTCATGGATGACTAGTCATACAAGACAAAGATAGCATAATTGTGAAGGACTCTATGTCCACTAACAAAGCCAGCTAGGATTTGTAACCCTAGGTTCTCGGACTAAGGTAACCCCTTTTATCTTTGATATTACTATTCATCCAACCTAACTTTAAGGGGAATCCTATAGAATGCTCTGCTAGAATCACACTCGTCAATTAGGAAGAGAGGTGTGAGACAATGCATGAGAGATAGGCCTAAAGATAATGTGCGTACAGGAGACACGTAGGCAGGTCTATGTATATAGAAAGGGTCGATGGGGATTGTGCATGTGTATGCTTGCGAGAGGAAGAGTGCTTGTGATAAAGGTTAGTGAAAACAGTCATAAATGGTTACGAGAGGGAGGGAGGGTTATATCGATAGCATGTGTGCGAGAAAGACACCTCGGGAGAGAGTGTGTGAGCATGTGTGAGAGACCACCGATGGAGAGTGAAACTACATGTACAAGACTGTTGTACACATTGATTCAAGATATAAATTGTATCCAAATATTAGGATGGGATCATGATATTTGCAATTCGCGTAAGGAATGGTCATTGATCCATCAGACATCTAGATTCTATCGAATTTGAGCATGTCTCTGTTATTATTCGACACAATTGACCCACATAGTTAGTATTTTGAAATCCAGACAATGCATCGCTTTAGCAATCAAATATAAACGTGAGTATAGTTCATGTTGTGTGTGTAAAGCAAATTATACATACGAAAGTTACACAATGAACATTATAAATAGCTACCTATGAACTAGCATACATTTGAATTCAACTTAAGGAGGTTTAGAAAAATCGAATTCAACATGAAGTCTATTCAATTATTTGAATTTGATATCATGGCATTGGTAAATCATACCTAAATTATGGGGGCACCAATCTTTGCTCTGATTTTGTACATAATAGCATATGTAGTCATGTACAAAATAGATTCTAATTTAGCTCCTCCATTCCAAAATAATCGTAGTTATGGGATTTTCAAGTGTCAAAATTTCAAAAAGAAGCAGATAATTTAATGACGTTTCCAAACATACAAGGTCAAATTTAATGTTGTCTATTTAGGTCAATCCTCAAAGTTCAAGAGTACTCTAAACGTGAATGCTTGTGTTTCAAAATTTCGAACGAAGCGCCAAAAGAGCCTCTACTCACCCGAAACCGCGTGAGACCAATGTTTTACAGTACAAGGAAATTACTTTTCTAATAACTCCGAACCGTGAAACCTACCGGCCTGACATCCAAAGGTCTAAACTGGGGCTGGTTTGTAGCTTCATCTAGACGCCACGCAACCACCTCCGAAAAACATTCATACACAATGGCCGCCTAAGAACACATGCGCGCGGCCGAAATCACTCCCGCCCACTATTTGGGACACCTGTGATTACCATCCTACCCCTGCCCGCAGTAGGTCCAAAATTTAGGAGAGGAGAAAAGTTTGTACTTTCCCCAAATTTCAAACAAGCGCGTCCCATCTTCTGTTCAAAAAAACAAAAAACAAGCGCGTCTCAGACCGAAACATGGTTCTCCCCCTCCCCCCGCCCACCCGTACTCCGTGGGTGCAAAAACTACCTCTCCACCAGCCGCGAAACCCCGGCGTCCTTCGTCTGCCACCCCATTCCACCCATCAACCGCCGCCCTCCTCCATCATGCTGGAGCTGATACCCCGACGTCGTCGTCCATAGCAACCTCAACCGCAACGCCCTCCACGGCTAGTAGCTGAAGCCGAGGCTGAGTCGTCCGTACCCGAGCCAGTTCAACCACGCCGTCCTACGCCTCACCACTGTCGCCCCAACTTCGCCACCCTCCACCGCACCGGAGCTGTTCCTGCTACGCCGTCCTTCACCGCCTCGGATCTGCTTCCCCTCCGCTGACATACGGCCACGGCAACACAGTCAACAATTTGGCCATGGGTTCGTCCAAGTCTGCACCCTCCTCCAGAACATCGGTTTCCCCGTCAAAAAGAAGAAGTTCGGCGCGACATGTGGAGGCGACCACACCGACAACCGAAAATGGTACTCCTCTTCCCTTATTCATGCAAATCTTACGTGTCTGCTTGCACGATATTCATCCCACATAAGACACTAGTTGACCGCTTCTTCTTGATACTAGATGTTCCTAGTAACTCGTGATGCACAAGGTTTCTCCTCATATACTATTTCACCTTAGCTAGAGGTCCGTTGCCCCCCTGAATTTCAATTCCTGGTCAGTTGATTCCCAATTAACGGAAGCATTCCCCGGTGTAACAGGCGCTAGTCCTCCTATTACGCTGGGGAAGCAGCGCCTTGGTGTTTATCTTAGGGGCGTGTGGGGCCTAGAGCTACTGGAGGTTGACCGGGATTAAAGGGATGGCCTGGGGGCGCTGCCAAGCACGGCGGTGGTGTGAGGTCGAGGGGAGGGCGGGGCGGTGGAGGCAGGGGTCTGGGCCAGTGGTCACTGGCGGGAGGTAGACGAAGGCCATCTGCCCGTTCCTTATAGATCGGACGGTTCATTAAAAAAATCGACTGGCCTATTTATTTTCAGTCGACTGTTATCTTGATATGACCACATTTGGTGGTGTGCTGGAGGAGTACCTGCATTTCCTGTGCTCATATATTACAAAATCATACGGAGTAGAATCTAATTTTGTTTGCCATGCAATGTTGTAGAGCTATCATATGTCTCCTGTCATTTATTTTTCAGCCACTTGCTATCTGCTACTTTTACAGTGCACTAGTTCTGTACACACTTCACCCATACTCTCACTATTGTGTTTTTATGTAAGGGTATTTCAGACTCTGCTGCTATGAGAGAAGCAAAAAAGTAAAGAGAGAAGTCGCTCCAGCGTTGTACACGGATAGGCCAGACACATTTCAGCCTTATAATAGGTGCAGTGTCAGCAGATGGAGATGGTAAACGTAGCTCTGGAGTTAATGACCTCGCTCGCAATGAACCACCATCCCAGGTGCTTGCTTTAACTTCACGGTGTCATATGTGGTTGCATGTTCCATATGGTGTCTTGCCTGTATTCGAAAGGCCGAAGTCGGTCTTTATTAACATAAGGAAAGATATTTTTTACATGAGCCTCCATCCCGTGAGCACTAGAAGACAAATAGCTAGTCAGGGCACTGGCCGAGCTAGTGACAAGCCTAGCAAAGAGAGGCACCACCAGGAAGCCTACTAAAAAGCCGCGGTGGTGGCGAAGCAGCCCGCCTCCCACCAGGCTCTCAGGTCCTAGCTGCTCATGCTCACCACTCCAGCCGGATGTCTAGCTTGTATTGCTTCTAATTTGGTTAAATTGCATCTGCTAAGCTTACACTTATACCTTTGAGTATGACATGCCTTTCTATTTTTGGTACATACTAGTACATCTATGTATTAACCATGTTCTTACATCAAACTAATGTTCTTGTGTATCCCTCATCAATCACTTATGATGAGGCAGTCAGGCAAGTGGATTACTCCGCATTTAAAGAATGCAGCGTCAGCCTCCCGACATGATTCTCAAGAAACAGCAAGGCTAGATGAAGATAGTGAACATAGCTCTGTAGTTGATTACCGCATTTCCCCTACATTAGCCTTGCATGTGCTTGCTCTAACTTGGGAGCGTGATATGTGGTTGCATGTTGCATATGGTGTCTAGATTGTAATTCTTCTAATCTGGTTAAACTGCATGTGCTATTCTGCTTAGCTTATACATTATACCTGTTAATGTGACATGCCTTCCTGTATTTAGTACATAGTACATCTGTCTATTAAGCATGTCCTCACATAAAACTATTGTTTTTTTGTATCCCGCATATATCAATATGACGAGACACCTTCAGTATATGCAGTGTGATATTAATTGCATCTTTGATATGATTTATAGCATGCGCTGCTTCTAATTTGTTGAAATGCCATTTATGATGGGACACTTTTAACTTGCCAGAGTCATATTGGTTGCATCTTTCACGTGGTGTCTAGCTTGCATTGCTTCTTATTTGGTGAAATGGTTTCTGCTTAGTTTACATAAACAGTAGTGAATATGCCATGTCATCCTGTTTTTAGTATTATTGCATCCTGGAATCATGTGTGCCTTACATAAAAGTAGTGATTGTCAGTATCATGCACGAATGAGTTTTGAAGAGTGAATTTTATTGCTTTTTCTTGTTGGTTTTACTTGTGTACCACCCCGGATGTAACTTTCCCAATTTGTACTCCAACTCTTGCCGTTTCCGGCTTTAAGTTATTTTATTTTCTCGGGTTCGGGTTTTTGTCTCCGTGTGTTGTTATCGTTGTCATGCATCTCATATCATGTCATCATGTGCATTGCATTTGCATAAGTGTTCGTCTCATGCATTTGAGCATTTTCCCCGTTGTCCGTTTTGCATTCCGGCACTTCGTTCTCCTCCGGTGGTCATTTCTACATTTCTTTCGTGTGTGGGGATTAAACATTTCCGGATTGGACCGAGACTTGCCAAGCGGCCTTGGTTCACTACCGGTAGACCGCCTGTCAAGTTTCGTATCATTTGGACTTCGTTTGATACTCCAACGGTTAACCGAGGGACCGAAAAGGCCTCGTGTGTGTTGCAGCCCAACAGCCCTCCAATTTGGCCCAAAACCCACCTAAACCTGCTCCATCATCTAGAGCATTCGATCACGATCGCGTGGCCGAAAACCGCACCTCATTTGGACTCTCCTAGCTCCCTCTATGCCTATATATACCTCCCCCATTCCAAATCTCGGATCCCCTCTTCAAACCCTAAAAAAATCCGTCTCCGCCGCCGCCGGACGTGTCTGGACGGAGCCGGACAACGTTCGCCACCGCCCGCGCCCTCTCAGCGATCGCCACGTGGCGCGCCGCCGCCTCCCACCGCGCCGGCCCGCGGGGCCCGACCGCGGCCCTCCCGGCCCGACTCGCCGCGCCGCTTTGCCCGCCCGAGCGCCGCCCGCGCTGCGCCGCCTCCGCCCGGCCGGACCGCGCCGTCATTGCCGCCCCGCCGCCCGGTCGCGCGCCCCGCCGCCGACGAGCTCGCCACCACCGCCCGGTCGTCCTCCTCCCTCCTCCTCGACGTCCACCCCGTCCCGGCGCCCTCCAAGTCCTATCCGGCAAGCTCCAAGCCGCTCCGGCAAACCTCGGCGTCCGTGCTCCGGCGAGATCCGATCTGGATCTGAGATTTGGTTGATTTTTTTCCCGAAACCCTAGCTCAAGTGCTCCTGTTCATAGCCTCGTAACTTTGCATCCGTAGCTCCGATTCATGCATATAGAATATCACAATGTTCATCTCAGAGAGTACATCATTTCATTCCATTGCATCATTTTCATTTGAGTTCATCTTGATGCCCGAAATGCTGTTATAAGAGGGCTACTTGAGTTAATTGTCAGATCTGCTGCTCCATTTAGCCTTTTGTCATTTTTGACATGATTATTGTGTGCATGATCTACATATGTTTTGTTAAGGGTTTTGTCATCTTTCCAGAGGTGCAACCCATGTATTTTTGTGATGTGTGTGGTGACTAGTACGATCTTGCAAAGTGGTGCACTTGCTAATTATGATTTCAGGGACTTAGCATTTCCACTAAGTCCTTGATCTGCTCATCTCATGTTGTCATATGTTCATGTTGTTTCCTAGTGATCCGTGCCTCTTTTGAGGATGATCAGTAAGGATGTTTTGTTAATCTTGTAGTGCTCTATCCATCCATGTCTTTGTTTGCAATTATGGATCACCCTAGCTTGAGTCAATCGAGCTCTACTTTTGCTACTTTGTGAATCTGGGCAGATTGTCAAGTTGTTTGCAATTTTGCCGATGATGTTATAGTTGATCCGTGCATGCTATGCTATTGTTCTTGCCATGTCTAGCTTGCATTTTATGTATTTGTGATGGGTGTATGCTTAGTTTGTCATGAATTGCACCGTAGTGAGTGCATCGAGCTCGTAAACATGCCTACTTGATATCTGTTTTCAGCATGCTCCAGTTTTCACTAAGTCTGTGAACTGATTACGTTTTTGCTATGTTCACATGCTTGCAATTGTATTTTCTGATCCCTTTTGGCTCAAGGTCACTAAGGGACTTTTGTAAAGCTCTTTGGGTATCTCCACGCCATGCTTTACTTTGCCATGTTCAGGTCCTGTAGCATGTAGTTTTGTTGCTCCGAAGAGTGCTACCTGATCTGAAATTCCAGACAAGTGTTAAATTCACTAAGTCTGAGATCTGTTTGCCATATGCATTTTTGCCATGTTTGTTTGAACCTGTTAATGGATGAATTGGCCGTAGCTCAGTGCTAGACTTTTGTTAAGCATCTTGAATGCATCCCTTCCATGTATTTTGTTATCATGTTTGGGTGTTGTAGCATGTTCATCTCATTGCATTTAGATGGCTACTTGCTGTAAATCGCATACTTGTGTCATATTTAAATCGCTTGCCATTTCCAAACCGTAACTCCGATTCCGGCGTTCTTTATATCGTTTTCAAGCGATTTCATCTCATCTTTCCAGTGGCACACTTGGATTCCCAAGTTGAGGCCAGGTTCATGCTGTCCTTGTCACATCCTGCATATGCATCCCGCATCACATCCCGCATAGCATATCATCTTTGCATCATCTTGTTTGATCCTTGCACGTTGTTGATTGTGTCCTTGTTGCTTGTTTGTCTTGTTTGGGTAGAGACGCGAGATGAGTTCGCTAACGAGGAGCCCGTTGATTTTGCTTTCGAGGACCCAGTCAACTCTGACAACTGTGCAGGCAAGATGATCATACCCTCGAAATCACTACTATCTTTGCTATGCTAGTTTGCTTGCTCTTTTGCTATGCCAATGCTACGATGCCTACCACTTGCTTTCAAGCCTCCCAAATTGCCATGTCAAACCTCTAACCCACCATGTCCTAGCAAACCGTTGATTGGCTATGTTACCGCTTCGCTCAGCCCCTCTTATAGCGTTGCTAGTTGCAGGTGAAGTTTGAAGGCCGTTCCTTGTTGGAACATTTATTTACTTGTTGGGATATCATTATATTGCTATGTTATCTTAATGCATCTATATACTTGGTAAAGGGTGGAAGGCTCGGCCTCTCGCCTAGTGTTTTGTTCCACTCTTGCCGCCCTAGTTTCCGTCATATCGGTGTTATGTTCTTGGATTTTGCGTTCCTTACGCGGTTGGGTTATAATGGGAACCCCTTGATAGTTCTCCTTGATTAAAGCTTTTCCAGCAATGCCCAACCTTGGTTTTACCATTTGCCACCTAGCCTCTTTTTCCCTTGGGTTTCCGGAGCCCAAGGGTCATCATATTTAAACCCCCCGGGCCAGTGCTTCTCTGAGTGTTGGTCCAAACTGTCAGCCGCCGGTGGCTACCAGGGGCAACTCTGGGCTGGCCTACCGGAAGTTTATACAATCTGAGTGTGCCCTGAGAAAGAGATATGTGCAGCTCCTATCGGGATTTGTCGGCACATTCGGGCGGTGTTGCTGGTCTTGTTTTAACCTGAAGTCTTGAAGAACCGAGATACCGAGTCTGATCGGAACGTCTTGGGAGGAGGTCTATTCCTTCGTTGACCGTGAGAGCTTGTCATGGGCTAAGTTGGGACTCCCCTGCAGGGATTTGAACTTTCGAAAGTCGTTCCCGCGGTTACGGGCAGATGGGAATTTTTTAATGTCCGGTTGTAGATAACTTGAACCTTAACTTAATTAAAATGAATCAACTGAGTGTGTTACCGTGATGGCCTCTTCTCGGCGGAGTCCGGGAAGTGGACACGGTGTTGGAGTTATGTTTGCGCATGTTGTTCTCTAGTTTCTCGCTCGCTCTTTGCCTCCTCTTCTCGCTCTCTTTTGCGAATAAGTTAGCCACCATACTTGCTAGTCGGTTGCTGCAGCTCCACATATATTTACCTTACCTTACCTATAAGCTTAAATAGTCTTGATCGCGAGGGTGCGAGATTGCTGAGTCCCTGTGGCTCACAGATTACTATTACACCAGATGCAGGGCCTGATGATTCCTCTCCAGGAGACACGCTTGAGCTCAAGTGGGAGTTCGACAAGGACTCTCAACGTTACTATGTTTCCTTTCCTGATGATTAGTAGTGGTGCCCAATTGGGGGTGGTCGGGACCGTGTCGCTTGTTGGGTTATCTTTTATTTTGGCGCCGTAGTCGGGCCATGAGTGTTTGGATGATGTTATGTTATTTATGTACTTGATTGACGTGGCGAGTGTAAGCCAACTATGTTACCTCCCCTTTTATTATCTATATTACATGGGATGTTGTGAAGATTGCCTAACTTGCGACATATGCCTTCAATGCGATTATGCCTCTAAGTCGTGCCTCGACACGTGTGAGATATAGTCGCATCGAGGGTGTTATAAGTTGGTATTCAGAGCCTTCCCCGACCTTTGGAGCCCCATTGCTTGATCGTTTTAGCGGCCGAGTTGTGTCTAGAAAAAATGTTTTGAGTCATTTAGGAATTATATATCGGAGAGTTTAGGAATTCTAATTACTTCCCAGTCTCCTCATCGCTCTGGTAAGGCATCCCGACGTAGAGTTTTGACTCTTCTCTTCTCAAACTTCACTAAAAAAAATTTTTAGGATCACGCGGGTATCTTGGAATCATTCCGATGGTTTTATGATGAGAACATTGTCTTGGTGCCTCCTATCAGGGGTTTAGTGGAAGTGTCCCGGGGAGTTGAGCTCTGAGGTGTTGTCGTCATAATTTTATCGTTGCAGTTCTGGAATACCTGAATTTAGTACGCCGACATCAAAAATCTCTTTTACGCAGTTCGTTGGTGAGATAACCTCGACGCCACCCAGTACTGGGGCTGGAGTTCAGGAGTATCGCCATAACTTGTATAACCGATGCTTTTCGAAGGTTGATGTAGATGGTTTCCGAAGGTTTTTGGTTATGTGTTGAAGGATGGATACAGCTGGATGTAGGATTTGCTAGTTTGGGTGAGATATTATGCTTCCCCTGTATCCCCAACACCTGATTACATAACCGGAAAGGTTCGGGAGTTTCATAGGTGGGAATTCTTGTAGCACTAGTTCTTCTTCCACGGATATTGGTTTGAGACTGGGATTTCTTACCGATTATTCGTTCTTGATCCGTACCTTGTTGATTTATTTCTCTACCTTAATTCTAAGTGGCTTCTCAATTTATGGATATGTGACCATTTCAAGAGGAATGCATTCGTTCATTTTGTTTGGATGTGAAGACTATATGTTGCAATTTTCATTCCGTTGGATTCAGCTTCAACATTTGTCTATCTATGTGCTAATGGATGTCAACCTCTTCAGGATGGCTCCTCCAACGCGCACGACTCCGAATCCTGATCCGCCACCACCTCCACCTCCTCCGGAGGCATGGCAAGCTGTGATGGCCGCAACCAATGCAAACACACAGTTGATCATTCAAATTCATCAAGAGCGCAATCAAGGCAACCAAGGGAACCAAGGCAACAATCAGAATCACTTTGCTACACTCAACCAGTTCCTTGCTAACGGGCCAAAGACTTTCAGCAATTGTGTTGAGGCAACTGATGCTAACGATTGGCTTGTGGATCTGTGCAAGCATTTCGAGTGCAGTAACGTCAGGCGTGAGGACTTTGTCAAGTTTGCTTCCTTCCAACTCAAAGATCAAGCTGCAGAATGGTTCCAGCAGTACAAGGATTCCAGAGGTGGACGTGTTATCACTTGGGATGAATTTCGTCAAGATTTCCGAGCTCATCATATTCCCCAGAGTCCACCTCAAGCAAGGCTCTTTGTCTGTCTATGACTACAACAAGTTGTTCCAGAAGCTCGCCCGCTTTGCTAAGCAGGACGTACCTAATGAGAAGAGCATGATATATCAATTTAGGGGTGGTCTCAGAGAAGAAATCCAGCTCGCTCTTGTTCTCTTCGAGCCCTTGAGATACGATGAGTTCTACAACATGGCACTAAAGCAAGAGGCTGCTCAGTTGAGGTGTGATGCTTCCAAGAAGCGAGTCAGAGATGTTACTCCGTCTTCCTCTACTCAAGTGGCCAAGCTGCAGAAGTATTGGCTTCCTCCTCCTCCATTCCGTCAGCCGTATCAGCAGAAGAGCAAAGGTGGCAGTGGTTCTTCCCACCCACCCAACCCTGGCTTTCAGAACAAGACTTCGTCTCAAGCTCCAAGATCAAGTGCTCCATATCACCGTCCGCTTTCAGAGGTCACGTGCAACAAGTGCCAACAGAAGGGTCACTATGCCAACAAGTGTTTCAACCAGAGGCTTCTTCCTCCTCCTCCTCCTGTCAGATCGGCAAGTACAGCTGTGGTCAAGCATAACCCCAAGTACGCCAAGGTCAATATGGTGAATGCAGCTCAGGCAGAGGATTCATCAGATGTCATCATGGGTAACCTTCCTGTTAATGATGTTCCTGCAAAAGTTCTTTTTGACACTGGTGCATCGCATTGTTTCATCTCGAGACCTTTTGCATCTAAGCATGGGTGGTTTTCTCAAGTTATGCATAAGCCATTAGCAGTTGTCTCTCCGGGTAGATGCTTGCTTCATAACTATGAAGTTCCGGATATTTCTATCTCGATGGGTGATTTCAAGTTTCTGGCTTCTCCAATGGTTCTTGGTAACTCGGATATTCATCTTATTCTCGGGATGGATTGGCTTTCTAAGCACAAGGCTCAGCTTGATTGTGCTGCCAGGCAGATTCAATTGACTCATTCGTCTGAGGATGTAATTGTATTTGCCGCTCGGGATAATACCATCCGTCTGTTTTCTCTCAATGAGAAGGGTGAACTGGATGCTATCTCTCAAATTCCAGTCGTTTGCGAATATCAAGACGTCTTTCCAGAAGAGCTTCCAGGAATGCCTCTGCACCGGCCAGTTGAATTCGTTATTGATCTTGAGCCTGGCACGGAACCTGTGTGCAAGCATCCTTACAAGCTCGGACCTGAAGAGTTGAAGGAGCTGAAGAAGCAACTCGATATTCAAGAGAAAATGGGTCTCATCCGGCCTAGTTCTTCTCCGTGGGGTTGTGGTGTTCTTTTTGTGAAGAACAAGGATGGAACGGACCGACTTTGTGTTGATTACCGTCCATTGAACAAGAAGACTATCAAAAACAAATATCCACTTCCCAACATCAATGAGCTGTTCGAACAACTCAAAGGTGCCCAAGTATTCTCCAAGCTTGATCTCTGTATGGGTTATCATCAGATTCGAATCCGTGAGCAAGATATTCCCAAGACGGCTTTCAGGACAAGCTATGGTTCATATGAATACACTGTCATGTCTTTTGGCCTCGTCAACGCTCCTCCGATGTTCTCTCGCATGATGAACTTCATCTTCAACGCCTACACCAATGACTTCGTTTTGGTCTATCTCGACGACATTCTGGTTTTCTCAAAGAACAAGGAAGATCATGCCAAGCACTTGCGTTTGGTTCTTGATAAGCTCAGAGAACATCAGTTCTACGCCAAGTTCTCCAAGTGTGAATTTTGGCTCGATGAGGTTCTTTATCTTGGTCATATCATCTCTGCCAAGGGCATTGCCGTGAACCCTGAGAAGGTGTCTGCAATTGTGAATTGGGAACCTCCTCAGAACGTGAAGCAACTCCGTAGTTTCCTCGGTCTAGCAAGCTATTGTCGAAGATTCGTTGAAAACTTTTCTAAGATCGCGAAGCCTCTCTCTAATCTTCTCCAGAAGCATGTCAAGTACGTTTGGTCTCCGGAGTGTGACATTGCTTTCAACACTTCGAAAGAGAAATTGATCACTGCTCCAGTTCTCACTCCGCCTAATGAATCCAAGCCATATGAGGTCTTTTGTGATGCCTCTCTCCAAGGTCTTGGCGCAGTTTTGATGCAAGAGAAGAAAGTTGTTGCTTATACCTCTCGCCAGTTGAAGCCTAATGAGAAGAACTACCCCACTCATGATCTCGAGTTGGTGGCAGTTGTGCATGCTCTTTTGACTTGGAGACATCTCTTATTGGGAAGAAAAGTGGACATTTTCACTGATCACAAGAGTCTCAAGTACATCTTCACTCAGCCTAATCTCAACCTTAGGCAAACTCGATGGGTCGAAATGATTCAGGAGTATAATCCGAGTATCGAGTATACTCCAGGCAAGGCCAATGTGATTGCTGACGCATTGAGCAGAAAGGCTTACAGCAACAGTCTTATTCTCAAGCCTTATCAACCCGAGCTTTGTGAAGCTTTCCGCAAACTTAATCCGCAAGTTGTTCCTCAAGGTTTCCTCGCCAACCTTCAAGTCTCTCCTACCTTGGAAGACCAGATTCGCCAAGCTCAGCTTCTTGATGCTATGGTGAAAAAGGTGAAGATTGGGATTGCCAAGAGTCAACCCAAGTACAAGTGCTACCGCCTTGACGACAAGGACACTCTCTTCTTCGAGGATCGTATTGTTGTACCCAAAGGTGACCTCCGTAAAGTGATCATGAACGAGGCTCACAACTCTCTCCTATCCATCCACCCTGGGAGCACGAAGATGTATCAGGACCTCAAGCAGGCTTATTGGTGGACTCGAATGAAGCGCGAGATTGCTCAATTCATGAATGAGTGTGATGTCTGCAGAAGAGTGAAGGCAGAACACCAAAGGCCAGCTGGTCTCCTCCAACCTCTTGCCATTCCAGAATGGAAGTTTGACCACATTGAAATGGACTTCGTGACTGGGTTTCCAAAGTCCAAACGTGGCAATGATGCTATATTCGTTGTCATCGACAAACTCACCAAAGTGGCTCACTTTCTTCCTATCAAAGAGTCGATCACTGCAGCTCAATTGGCGGAACTCTATACCTCTCGGATTGTCTCTCTACACGGTATTCCACAAGTGATCTCTTCAGACCGTGGCAGCATCTTTACCTCAAAGTTCTGGGATTCTTTTCAGAAGGCCATGGGTACCAACATCCGCTTCAGCACAGCTTTCCATCCTCAAACTAGCGGTCAAGTCGAGCATGTCAACCAGATTCTTGAAGATATGCTCAGGGCTTGTGTGATCTCCTTCGGCATGAAGTGGGAGGATTGCCTTCCATATGCTGAATTCTCCTACAACAACAGTTTTCAAGCAAGTTCGGGCAAGGCCCCATTTGAAATTCTGTATGGCAGGAAGTGCCGTACCCCTCTCAACTGGTCTGAAACCGGTGAACGTCAGCTTTTGGGTAATGACTTAATCACAGAGGCAGAGGAAATGTGCAA
Organism: Triticum urartu; assembly: GCF_056163025.1. NCBI lineage: Eukaryota > Viridiplantae > Streptophyta > Magnoliopsida > Poales > Poaceae > Triticum > Triticum urartu. The sequence continues at coordinate 227,064,211 of NC_141878.1, forward strand.
AGTCATTCGTGATAACCTCAAAGCAGCCCAATCCCGCCAGAAGAGCTACTATGATAGTAAGCACCGTAATTTGGCTTTCGAGATCGGAGATCATGTTTACCTCCGTGTCTCTCCTATGAAAGGTACTCGTCGCTTCGGTATCAAAGGGAAGCTTGCCCCTACATACGTGGGACCTTTCAAGATTGTCAGCAAGAGAGGCGACCTCGCCTATCAACTCGAGCTTCCTTCAAACTTTGCAAATGTTCATGACGTGTTCCATGTCTCTCAGCTCTGAAAGTGCTTCAAGACTCCTGACCGCACCATCAACTTCGAGGACATTGAGCTCCAAGAAGATCTCTCTTATCGTGAGCACCCAATTGCTATTCTTGAAGAGACTGAACGCAAGACTCGCAATAAGTCAATCAAATTCCTCAAAGTCAAGTGGTCACACCATTCCGACCGTGAAGCTACCTGGGAACGTGAGGATCACCTCCGTTCTGAGTACCCGGCGTTCTTTCAGTCCTAGATCTCGGGACGAGATCCTTTCGTAGTGGTGGAATGTTGTAACACCCCGGATGTAACTTTCCCAATTTGTACTCCAACTCTTGCTGTTTCCGGCTTTAAGTTATTTTATTTTCTCGGGTTCGGGTTTTTGTCTCCATGTGTTGTTATCGTTGTCATGCATCTCATATCATGTCATCATGTGCATTGCATTTGCATAAGTGTTCGTCTCATGCATTCGAGCATTTTCCCCATTGTCCGTTTTGCATTCCGGCGCTTCGTTCTCCTCCGGTGGTCATTTCTACCTTTCTTTCGTGTGTGGGGATTAAACATTTCCGGATTGGACCGAGAATTGCCAAGCGTCCTTGGTTTACTACCGGTAGACCGCCTGTCAAGTTTCGTATTATTTGGACTTCGTTTGATACTCCAACGGTTAACCGAGGGACCGAAAAGGCCTCGTGTGTATTGCAGCCCAACACGCCTCCAATTTGGCCCAAAACCCACCTAAACCTGCTCCATCATCTAGAGCGTTCGATCACGATCGCGTGGCCGAAAACCGCACCTCATTTGGACTCTCCTAGCTCCCTCTATGCCTATATATACCTCCCCCATTCCATATCTCGGATCCCCTCTTCAAACCCTAAAAAAAATCCGTCTCCGCCGCCGCCGGACGTGTCCGGACGGAGCCGGACAACGTCCGCCGCCGCCCGCGCCCTCTCAGCGATCGCCACGTGGCGCGCCGCCGCCTCCCACCGCGCCGGCCCGCGGGGCCCGACCGCGGCCCTCCCGGCCCGACTGGCCGCGCCGCTTCGCCCGCCTCCCCGCCGCACGAGCGCCGCCCGCGCTGCGCCGCCTCCGCCCGGCCGGACCGCGCCGCCACCGTGCCGTCATCGCCGCCCCCCCGCCCGGCCAACGCCGCCTCCCGCCGCCCGGCCGCACGCCCCGCCGCCGACGAGCTCGCCACCACCGCCCGATCGTCCTCCTCCCTCCTCCTCGACGTCCACCCCGTCCCGGCGCCCTCCAAGTCCTCTCCAGCGAGCTCCAAGCCGCTCCAGTGAACCTCGGCGTCCGTGCTCCGGCGAGATCCGATCTGGATCTGAGATTTGGTTGATTTTTTTCCCGAAACCCTAGCTCAAGTGCTCCTGTTCATAGCCTCATAACTTTGCATCCGTAGCTCCGATTCATGCATATAGCATATCAAAATGTTCATCTCAGAGAGTACATCATTTCATTCCATTGCATCATTTTCATTTGAGTTTATCTTGATTCCTGAAATGCTGTTATAAGAGGGCTACTTGAGTTAATTGTTAGATCTGCTGCTCCATTTAGCTTTTTGTCATTTTTGCCATGATTATTGTGTGCATGATATGCCCTGATGCTCTACATATGTTTTGTTAAGGGTTTTGTCATCTTTCCAGAGGTGCAACCCATGTATTTTTGTGATGTGTGTGGTGACTAGTACGAGCTTGCAAAGTGGTGCACTTGGTAATTCTGATTTCAGGGACTTAGCATTTCCACTAAGTCCTTGATCTGTTCATCTCATGTTGTCATATGTTCATGGTGTTTCCTAGTGATCCGTGCCTCTTTTGAGGATGATCAGTAAGGATGTTTTGTTAATCTTGTAGTGCTCTATCCATCCATGTATTTGTTTGTAATTATGGAGCACCCTAGCTTGAGTTAATCGAGCTCTACTTTTGCTACTTTGTGAATCTGGGCAGATTGTCAAGTTGTTTGCAATTTTGCCGATGATGTTATAGTTGATCCGTGCATGCTATGCTATTGTTCTTGCCATGTGTAGCTTGCATTTTGTGTATTTTTGATGGGTATATGCTTAGTTTGTCATGACTTGCACCGTAGTGAGTGCATCGAGCTCGTAAACATGCCTACTTGATATCTGTTTTCAGCATGCTCCAGTTTTCACTAAGTTTGTGAACTGATTATGTTTTTGCTATGTTCACATGCTTGCAATTGTATTTTCTGATCCCTTTTGGATCAAGGTCACTAAGGGACTTTTGTAAAGCTCTTTGAGTAGCTCCATGCCATGCTTTACTTTTCCATGTTCAGGTCCTGTAGCATGTAGTTTTGTTGCTCCGAAGAGTGCTACCTCATCTGAAATTGCAGACAAGTGTTAAATTCACCAAGTCTGAGATGTGTTTGCCATATGCATTTTTGCCATGCTTGTTTGAACCTATTAATGGATGAATTGGCCGTAGCTCAGTGCTAGACTTTTGTTAAGCATCTTGAATGCATCCCTTCCATGTATTTTGTTATCATGTTTGGGTGCTGTAGCATGTTCATCTCATTGCATTTAGATGACTACTTGCTGTAAATCGCATACCGGTGTCATATTTAAATCGCTTGCCATTTCCAAACCGTAACTCCGATTCTGGCGTTCTTTATATCGTTTTCAAGCGATTTCATCTCATCTTTCCAGTGGCACACTTGGATTCCCAAGTTGAGGCCAGGTTCATGCTGTCCTTGTCACATCCTGCATATGCATCCCGCATCACATCCCGCATAGCATATCATCTTTGCATCATCTTGTTTGATCCTTGCACGTGGTTGATTGTGTCCTTGTTGCTTGTTTGTCTTGTTTGGGTAGAGCCGGGAGACGAGTTCGCTAATGAGGAGCCTGTTGAGTTTGCTTTCGAGGACCCAGTCAACTCTGACAACTGTGCAGGTAAGATGATCATACCCTCGAAATCACTACTATCTTTGCTATGCTAGTTTGCTCACTCTTTTGCTATGCCAATGCTACGATGCCTACCACTTGCTTTCAAGCCTCCCAAATTGCCATGTCAAACCTCTAACCCACCATGTCCTAGCAAACCGTTGATTGGCTATGTTACCGCTTTGCTCAGCCCCTCTTATAGCGTTGCTAGTTGCAGGTGAAGTTTGAAGGCCGTTCCTTGTTGGAACATTTATTTACTTGTTGGGATATCATTATATTGCTATGTTATCTTAATGCATCTATATACATGGTAAAGGGTGGAAGGCTCGGCCTCTCGCCTAGTGTTTTGTTCCAATCTTGCCACCCTAGTTTCCGTCATATCGGTGTTATGTTCTCGGATTTTGCGTTCCTTACGCGGTTGGGTTATAATGGGAACCCCTTGATAGTTCGCCTTGATTAAAGCTTTTCCAGCAATGCCCAACCTTGGTTTTACCATTTTCCACCTAGCCTCTTTTTCCCTTGGGTTTCCGGAGCCCAAGGGTCATCTTATTTAAACCCCCCGGGCCAGTGCTTCTCTGAGTGTTGGTCCAAACTGTCAGCCGCCGGTGGCTACCAGGGGCAACTTTGGGCTGGCCTACCGGAAGTTTAGAAAATCTGAGTGTGCCCTGAGAAAGATATATGTGCAGATCCTATCAGGATTTGTCGGCACATTCAGGCGGTGTTTCTGGTCTTGTTTTAACCTGCCGAAGTGTCTTGAAGAACCGAGATACCAAGTCTGATCGGAACGTCTTGGGAGGAGGTCTATTCCTTCGTTGACCGTGAGAGCTTGTCATGGGCTAAGTTGGGACTCCCCTGTAGGGATTTGAACTTTCGAAAGCCGTGCCCGTGGTTATGGGCAGATGGGAATTTGTTAATGTCCGGTTGTAGATAACTTGAACCTTAACTTAATTAAAATGAATCAACTGAGTGTGTTACCGTGATGGCCTCTTCTCGGCGGAGTCCGGGAAGTGGACACGGTGTTGGAGTTATGTTTGCGCATGTTGTTCTCTAGTTTCTCGCTCGCGCTTTGCCTCCTCTTCTCGCTCTCTTTTGCGAATAAGTTAGCCACCATACTTTCTAGTCGCTTCCTGCAGCTCCACATATATTTACCTTACCTTACCTATAAGCTTAAATAGTCTTGATCGCGAGGGTGCGAGATTGCTGAGTCCCTGTGGCTCACAGATTACTATTATACCAGATGCAGGGCCTGATGATTCCACTCTAGAGACACGCTTCAGCTCAAGTGGGAGTTCGACAAGGACTCTCAACATTACTATGTTTCCTTTCCTGTTGATCAGTAGTGGTGCCCAGTTGGGGGTGGTCGGGACCGTGTCGCTTGTTGGGTTATCTTTTATTTTGGTGCCGTAGTCGGGCCATGAGTGTTTGGATGATGTAATGTTATTTATGTACTTGATTGACGTGGCGAGTGTAAGCCAACTATGTTACCTCCCCTTTTATTATCTATATTACATGGGATGTTGTGAAGATTGCCTAACTTGCGACATATGCCTTCAATGCGATTATGCCTCTAAGTCGTGCCTCGACACGTGTGAGATATAGTCGCATCGAGGGTGTTACAACTTGACAATTCAAAATCAATAAAGCGGAAGGAAGTTAGCAAGGCAGCGGATGAAGGTGTTCCTTCGAAATGGAGGGCCACTACAGATTCTACTCCTCCATCCCCCAAGATGATTTCCAAGACAACACATGCATAGACACTCAACGTAGCTGTGTTAGTGATGAGCACGTCTACCCTAGTGCACCATCACAGGTGCTCCCTCTAACTTGGCACTGTTATATGTGGTTGCATGTTATGTATGATGTCTAGCTTGTATTGCTTCTAATTTTGTTGAATTTCATCTGCTTACTTTACACATTATACTTGTGACTAAGACACGTGTTCCTGTTTCTAGAACATACAATATCTGTCTATCACACCATGTTCTGACATCAAAGCACATTTGTTCTGAAGAACTAAATTGTTATTCGTTTTTCTTGTCGGCTTGACTTAACATGGCACAGAGAAAGAGGAAGCAAGACAGAAGGACAGGGAAAGGGAAGCGGAATAATCCTGCAGATTCTGCTGGTACTGATGGTGCAATAGAAGGTCATAGTCCAGCAGAAAATTCTACCGACAGGGTATCCCATGCTACACGAGCTACAGAACAAGCCAAACAGAAACAAATAACTGCCACCAAACAAGCAGAAACAACCCTAGTTGTTGCAACACCTTCCACAGTACCACCAGCTGCATGATTTACTCGTTGGTCAACTCAACTAGCAGCACGTTCCCAAGATCCCTGGCCACCTGACACTACTTCCAAAGCACTTTTGACACAAGATGAGTTGGCAAGATCAGATGAACTTTGTGAGCTTCAACAGCAAGAAGGTAGTTGCCGGAGTCAAGTTATAGTTGCATGCTTCTTTATATGTAGTCTCATAGTTTGATGTACACTAACACTTCCTATGTTTGTTGTTGGACTAGCACCTAGGTGCAAGAGGAAACAAACATCAGGGATAATGCTTGATAGGTTAACTAAATCTAGAGGAGGAAGAATGGAGATCCGTTTTGAGGCAGGTTTAAAAAGGCCACGTGATGCTATAGAGTCAGCCAAGTTAGTATCAGAGGCAACGGTTGCTGTTAGGTGTCATGTACGTATCCTCCCAACATGGATTCAGTATAGGAATGACAAAGACGAAACCCAGATCAACACCTTCCTCGACCATTTATCTGTAAGTATGGTTATGTACGGAAACTAGTAATATCGTCTTGCTCTGTCCAATACTTTCTAGGTTGCTGATAATGAGACTCCCATAATTTTCAACAGATGAGGTTCAAGTTGGATAGCCAAGATGATGCAACCAGACAAGCTTGCACCCATATTTTCAAGTCTGCTCAGCGATAGTATTGGTATAACTTGAGGAAACCACCCTTTAAAGGCAAGGCTAATAGTGAACTTGCCCAAACATCTCCAGTGAAAAATATATCTGATGAAGACTAGAGAGGCCTCGTTAAACACTGGTCCGATCCGAAGTATCAAGTATATATATATATATGTGATCAGATCACATGCTAAAGTCCTATTTACGCATGTGCCACACAAATCTATCTTCTTGTAGGTGAACTATTCAAAGAACAAGGTCAACCGTACGAAAGTGAAATTCCAATAGACGACAGGATCTCGTAGCTATATTGCACACTACGAGGCTCTTGTAATTAGCTGTTGTTTCACTCTTTTCGCTGTACCATATTATCAGATCTATATTGACTTGTTCCAAATGCAGAGGAAATCCTGCAAGGACCAAAAAGTACCTGAACCAAATGATGTGGAAATCTTCAAGGACTGTCACACCAGCAAGAAGAAGGGCATGACTACACCAGTCAAAGCCGCTGTTGTAAGTCCTTAATCCTCATGCCTTTTAACTACTACTTACTCTGACTTGTGCCTTGAATTGCATGGTTTGCAGCCAATGTCTATTACTCTTTTCAATTTTATAAACAATTGTCTTAGCGTATCATTGCACCTTACAAGGTTTAAAAGAGAGGAGTGATGTTCCTTTGATCTTGACCTGTAATCTAGTTTCGTGCTGGACTTTCCCACACAACGTTACAATTGTCTGTTTGTTTGTTCTCAGTTGTTTTCTGATATGAATGATGTCATACAATGCTTACCGTATTATAAAATTCGTCTCTTTATCCTTAGCCCTCAATACAATGCGAAGAAATAGACAATACATTAGCGATGGTACATGGTCATATGTTTGGAACCTGGTTTTATTATGTACTTTGCAATAAAATACAACTATTATTTTACATGGGTTCACCAGAATAAGTTCTATATATAGACCAAAGCTATTTTGTTTGGTTTTTTTGCCTCCTTAATATCTTCTGTTCTGGTATTACTAATGTAAAACCACAACTTTTTAGTGAGCTATGGAAAAAATGGTGGAACCGCCACCTTCTGAAGGTGGCGAGGCAACTATAACTACAATGTCAGCTCTTGCTGCAGTGGGTCAGTACATGTCCATTAACAGTGCCAAAAGCATGTTCCTGCGTAATACTGGCTTGGTTGTTAAGGCAATCTCGTCCAAACTGCCTCATGATCAAGATATGCAAGCTCAAAACAATGTTGTATCTGCGCTCCAAACACAAGTCCATTCCCTAACAGAGACCCTTTGTGAAACAAGTAGAGACATTGTTCGATATTGTCAAGATATGCATGGTTTTGAAACCAGACTATCAGACATTTGCTATGTTGTTCAGGAGCCTAGGATAACTGAATGCGAAGGTTATGGTGCTCCATCGGACAATAGAACATGAAAACGTAGCAGTTAGGTCAAATGAACTGAGCTTCTGAACTTCTGGTGGTGCATTTATCTGCTAGATTGTTAACTTCTATGCCAACATTACTTTTGTCTTATAGTTGTAATTTGGTTTGGTGCGATACAAATTTTTTTCTTAACATGGAGCCACCGGCTGAAGAAAACAACATGCCATTTTTGTATAGTGTAGGGTGTTCCCTATTTTTGCACTGGTGGCGAACTTTGATGCCCACCGGCTGTAGTTAACATGGCCCTCCTACGGGGCGTAGAAACAATGGGCCTTCTAAGTGGCATAGGAACAATGGGCCTTATACTGGTCGTAGACACAATGGGCCTTCTATGGGCCATATCATCAATGGGCCTTCTACGGGCCGTATGATCGGTTGGCCAAACATGGGCCAATAACAGACCACATTATGGCTGTAAATGGGCTAGAGTTGAAATCGTCCGTTCATGGGCCGACCATAACGGGCTATCGTTAATCGGCCGTATTTTGATGACGCTATGAAAACGGCCCAACGTATTAACGGGCCACAAACGGGCCGACTGTAACCACGGGCTGAATTTGGCTCACAAGCAGAAAATGACAGTAACGGGCCGTAAGTAAATGAATGTGGAAATGAGCCTAAGAATAAATGGGCCCCGAGTAGGCCGAAAGATAACATGGGCTGGAAACGGCCCAACGGAATAATGGGTCGTTAATGGGTATAAAGTGATACACTGTTCATTATGGGCCAGCTTCACCATGTGCCGTTAATGGGTATAAAGTGATACACTGTTCATTATGGGCCAGTTTTACCACGAGCCATTAATGGGCCAAGAGTAATAAGGCCCTCATATGGGCCGAAAGACATCATGGGAAATACATGGCCCGGAAGTTAAAACAGGCTGGAATTATATTGGACGACCCAGATGACGCTACTAGGCCTAATTTGGGTAGGTCGTAAACGGGCCCTGGGTTAGCGGGCTGTAAATGGGCTATATGTGAACAGGCCGTTAACAGGCTTGCTGTGGGCAGGCCCGCCACCTTTTGACCAAGTCAAATGGGTCAGCCTTTTCACAGGAATGGGCATCTATTGGGACGTGCCATGTGTCGACGTATCATAGGTGCTTTGGGTCCAATGAGTGGATGACATCTATCCCAACTATGAGCCTAACGTGTTTCCTCCAGCCAATGATGATTTTACACGTGGAAAATCCCATTGGTCGGGGCTGTTAACGGGTTATCGGATCCAAAACCGGATCCAATAGCTTGACAGCGTTCCGTTACGGTGGATGCCACGTGTCGGTCACCCTTGACGAAAGCACTTCTGTGACGCGCGATTTATCGTCATGGAAGTGGACACTTTCGTGATGATAATTTTGGTAACGTCATGGAACACTTCTACGACAACATAGGTATGACTATCTTGATTCTGTCATAAATTTGTCCTGGATGTACATGCATGACAGAAAACGTGACCTACTGTGACAAACACGTATCATCACGGAAGTATATTTTTTTTGTAGTGATCCCAGGCGGCTTGGGTCTATCCTGGTGGCATGTATCGTTCTTGCATCCATCAAAACTGTCTTGTCTCCTCGCACGAATTGCTTTATAATCATTGCTTACCTGGTGCTTGCTCATGGCGGCCTCCCGCATTGCTGACCGGTCACTTGCTCATCCCGTAACGGGAGTCTCACATGCTGGCACGGTGCTTGTGCTCCGGTCCGTCCCTGCAACACTAATAAACCTGTGCGATCGAGCTCTGGCTCGCGGCTCGCTCAATGCATGCCACCTCACCAGATCCACAGTGCCTTCATCTTCTCATGGAAGGAGCAATGGCAGAGCTGCAAGTGCGGCTATGGGCTGCTCTATCTCTCTTGCACTAATCCGCAGGAATCTCCGGAGCCTAGCTACAGGTGGCCCGGCAGCTGCTCCCTTTCATGCCTTTCTCTTGGGAGTTAAATGGAGGGCTCCTGAGCATCGTGCCTCAGGAGATCTTACTAACTCTCCAGCCCTCACCCCTGGCCTTGACCACGGCATCGCGACCTGGCATACCAGCGGCGGCTGAGCTCGCTCGAGGGTCAGGACCCGAGGATGTAGAGCACCCATGAGAGTGTGAAAGGGGGGACCTGGCATGAACACAACCCGACGGTATCACCATCAGCGGCGCGTAAATTGGGCTCCACGCAAGGAATCGACCCGAATCGCTAAGTTAAGTCACGTATTCAAGACAACCCAGCTCATGACTTTGGATTTTCGACTCCTGCAGCCTTGCTCCAGCAGTGCCACCTTCCTTTTCTGCATTTAGGAGCTGCTTAAACACCAAGGGGTACCTCCTGACCATCGCGACTCGGGAACTCTTATCGGACCTTGGGCCGCTCACCTCCTGGCCTTGACCACAGCATCACGACCTGGCATACCAGTGACGGCTGACACCCGCCTAAGGACTGGGACTTGTCGGCGTAGATCACTAAGCTACAGCAAGGACAAAAAGGGGGACAATGCCAAAGCAAGACATGCAGTCGCAAAATTTGCAATAAGAATGACATTGATGCAAAAGCGTTACATATTATTTACACACCCCCATGGGGTTCATCTTGATTCCTCGCAAGGAACAAAGGAAGGAGGTTTATAGGAATCATATCTATAGGTGTCACCGCCGATGCCATCATCAATAGTGGGCCACGAGGGGCCGGCGTCAATCCCATCCAGATCAGCAACGACAGTGGACGCTGCTGCTGTGCTCTGGACGCGACGACAGCTCGGGGGCATGTAGCTAGCGTCGCTCGTCTCCAGAGTTTCATCAGGCTCGGGAGAGTCGTTGGACTCCCAGGAGCCATCGCTGCTACTGAAGGAGTCCTCGGCAGTAACAAGGGTGAGCCCAGCACTAGCCCCAGCGCCGTCTTGGCGACCCCCTTCAAGGCAGCACTCCAGGCGGCGGCCTTCCTCATCAAATACTTTGAAGAACATCATGGAGGCACCATCGTACTCGAAATGGATGGCGAGGGCCTCTGCATGACAGACACGGGCAACCTCGCCCCATCATGTGTCGTGAAGATCTTGCCCGGGGGGACGGACTCAACCTCTGCTCCCGTCGCTGGGGTGCCGCACTCGGCGTGCTGCAGTCACAGCTCGAGCAGCTCCCTTGGCAGCATCTCTTCAGTGAAGAACTGCGGGAACCTGATCCAGGTGCTCGGCGGCATCCCCTCCCACCCCACGATCTCGTGCAAGGATCCCTCGGCGTGAGTTCACAGGCCGGTGGCGCATGCCACCATGACTGGGCCACCGCGGCCATGGCGCGAGCGGCGCGTGGCGCTGCTCCCTCCTCCGAGGCATTGCGCTTCGGCGTACAAGGGCAGCGGGTAGCCAGGGGGAGGCCGCTCATACCATGGCCTCGTCACCTCAGGCCTCGCGATGACATCGCAGGGGCAGTCCAACCTCTTCTTCGGCGGAAGAGGCCCCTGCTCTCCACGGGGGGGCTTCCCTTTCTCGGCGGCGGATAACCTCCTTATCATTACCATGGGTGTTGTCTCAAGACGGCGAAGCAAGGAGGAAGAAGAAGAAGTGGGCGAAGTGGAGAAGGAGATGAGCGACAGGGGCTCCGGCCCTCTCCTCATTTATAGCCAGAGGGAGGCCAACTGCCAACCTCCACGATCTAAGGTAATGATGGTTTTCTTCTGCATGTAGCAGGGTCTCGTCAAGTCGCGCAGTTGCCGAGGCAGCATGGGGAAGCGGAGACACCCACGTCCTGTCAATCGCCATGCGTCAATCAAGGCCGCAGGCGGTTGGGCCCCGCGGGGCTTCACACTTGCCCTTTAGATTTGCCCTGAAGCCAAGTCCAAGCATGCCTTGGGCTCGGGGGCTACAGTCGGTGTCCTGGGAATGGGGGTACCAAGATTTGCCTACGTGTGGCCCACCGCGTGGCTCTATCGGTGGCCCGGTATGTCCCATCTTCATCAGCAACCACTCAAGACCCTCCTCAAGGGCAGCCTCACTAGGTTGGCTCCCAAGGAGCGGGGATATCTATGAAAGGGGCACCTCATGAGGTTCACGTGACGTGAGCCATGACGACCGAAGCCAGGCGGGCGCCAGCGAGCGCAAAGTGCAGTTTCCTCTTTGGTGCTAAAGAGGCAGGTGCAGGAGAGGAGTCCCGAGGCATTAGGCAAAGGTTTCCATATCGGTGCAACAATACCAAGACCAGCAGGACGGCAGGCCGGCGGTCACTGCGGAGCCCACAACAGCGTCACCACCCGAGTCTTTGGCAGGTGAAGACCACCTTTTGTCAGGATAGCTTGTACTAGTTATCCCCCTTCAAACTTTGCCATTGTGGGATCCCTTCCTGCCTAACATTTGGGAAGAGGACCAGGGCCTCTATAAATATGGCTAGCCACCATCATAGGATGGACAGATTATTCCGACCATCCTTAGACACACTAGCTCATCGAGCTCAAGAAAACCTCTCCTCAGGAGGCAGTTCATCCATTGTACTAGTTCATCCCTAGCCCTCGAGGCAATCCACCACCACACTGGAGTAGGGTACTACACCACAATGGTGGCCCGAACTAGTATAAACCTTTGTGTCCCGTGTTCCTTGGGTTCAGCGAGCTAGGCCTTGAGAATCATTGTGAGAGCTAGCTAGGAGGAGAGAGATCTTCATGCGCACCCCAGAGTTTGAACCTCAAGGGTTTGCCAGAACCCCGAATCCGACTCTGTATTACAAGGAAAATATAATCCCCTCCTAGGTCAAATTAACCTCTCTTGTTGTCAGGCAAAAGTAGTGATGGACCAAGCGGGCCCACAGATGGAAAGCATCCATATCGCTGATAACCGCTTCAGTGGGTGCGATAGTACCACCACCATCGCTTTGCATGTGGGCCAAACATATGTTGAATACCCGAAATGCACAACTTTGATGTGCCACATGCCTCAAAAATCGTAAACCCCCTAAACAGAGCGAGGTTCATGAAGCGTACTACATATGATGGTCCCCTCCCCCCTATTCGATGCATACTATATGCTCCTACCGTAATACAACCCAAAAAGAATCCTCCTCGATGGTGAAATTAATTAACCTCTCCCGATGTAAGTCAAAGTGATGCATGCATCGAGGATGGCCTCACTGGCCCACAGATGGAAGCGTCACACGTGAGTGTCCTAGCTAGGACAACTATGATGTGGCACGTGCCTCGGAAACCGAAAATTCCTAACACTGAGTGAGGTGTACTTATTCATGGACGCGTATGTATAGGATATATGCAAGTCCCCTCTCACCTCTTCGATGTGTACAATATACCACCATAACACAAACAAAAAATATTCTACCTTGCTGGTCAAATTAACCTCACTGCCGGTAGTTCATCAAAGTGATGGACGACGACCTCATGGGCCCACAGAAAGCGTCACCCATGAGTATCGAGTGTTGTGTAGGACAACCATCGACTGCATGTGGCCAAAACATGTATGTATGAATGGGTGGTGTAATGTTTTAAATAACGAATTCATGACTCTGATGTGGCACCTGCCTAACAAAATGGCCAACCCACACGGTGGCTTACAACTCGTAGTGTACTGCGAGCCACCCACCACCCCAGACGCACACACTCACACACACACCGCGAATCCACCGCAACTACGATGCATGTTAAATTATCCCCTCGGTGAACATATGTTACCAAAGGAGGGACATTTTAATTTTGGAAAAGAACAGAGATCATTAAGACATTTTAGTGCATTAATAGATTGATTTTCTACGGGTATAATGTGCAAATATCAAATTTTAGCTACATGCGCACGTGACAGTGCACCTAAATGGATTGCAAAAACACATGTGTCTCACTAGGTGCATATTTACTCCCTATGCAAGAAATTTCAAATATTAAGAATCTTGATTTTTAAATTCTAGTACATCAAAAACTTATTTGAAGTTCATGAAACTTATCGTGTTGTCATAAGGACACCAATACGAAGTGGCATTGTACTCTTTTTTCAACTTAGAGACCAGTTTTTATGTAATCTTTATCCAATTACAAATAGGAGATTATTAATAATTGGGAACCAATATCCCAAACTGATTATTTATTTGAACCGTGAGCGTTAGACCAACAATGGATATGTGCCATGCTTCGGTTAAGCAACAAAGTAGCAACATTAATCATCCAAATAGAAAAAAAACATACTTGACGCCAGGCAACCCATGTGCCGCGTGAGCAGGCATGAGTTGACGGGACACATGCGAGTAGTCCACCGCGTAGGTAGACCGGGAGCTGTGCATGTCGATGTGAATTGATGGAGGCGTGCTTGCTGTGCAGTGTCATCGGGAGGCGTGCGAGTAGCTGTGTGAAACGACGGTAGGCATGCCAGCAGTCTGGTGCGCAGGCTCACCGGGAGGTGAGCCAGCGGTTTGACCAACATCCGCCTCTCTCCCACTACTCCATATTAATGGTGAGCCCGAGCGGCCGCACCCCCCCATCCTCACCACACACACAATCCTCTCTCTCTCTCTCTTGCATCCTCTACGCTGCTCTCAGTCCTCAAAGTCGTCAGTGTATGAGGATGCCACCGAAGCGTCCCATCGGAGGGAGTGGCCATGCCGGGGCTGCTGAAGCATCGAAGAACGGCATGGAAATGGAGACAGAGGTTGCCGTCACAGCCAACGAGTTATCGCTGCACCCTGACATCGTCGACGGCATCGAGCTTCCACAACCGGAGGCGGAGTTCCACATCGACTCTGGTGATGACTCGAGCGACGACCCCAGTGACGACTCAGACGACCACTCCGGCGACGACTCCGACGACGACGGACAACAGGTTAGTCATCTATACCCATTTTTGGAACAGAAATCCTATGGTTATGTTCTCCCAATCAATGAAATCTTATTAAGTTTTGTTAGATCCGTGTAGTGTATTGATTGTTTGAATGGTATAGGTGATAAGTGATTAGTTGTTTCATCTGTGCAAATGATTTCTACTAGTAATCTGTCTGGGGTTAGTGCTCGTGCTAATAATTCCTATCCAGGACATGACAATTGATTTTGAATGACCTACATATGTTTGTGCCAATATTTTCTTCAAGATTGGTCTATACATAGACGACTGTGCTTAAAAATCGAAGCATAATCTCTGGATATGTATAAATAATTAGCCACAAATTCCTAATCCTACTTCACAGCATGTAAACATTGATTTGATGCCAAATTTGTTTTACTATTTGTATAGGTGTTGTCTGATGATGTGGACAGCGAGGATGAAGATGGCTAGAGGAGGTACAAGAGGGATATCCCGAGGGAGCTCTATGCGGGAATGCATAACATGCGTATTAGGAACAAGAACAATCGCTATGGATGCCCATTTTCCCACCACAAGCTTCATGACGCGTATCTAAGTGTTATGGCGCATGCAAGCGGATGGGCTCTTGGATCCTTCAAGCAGAAGTATTCTCGCAGAGCGGCGCATGACGCGTACGCCGAGTACCTGGAGAACCTTCAGGATCGTGCCGGCCTATGAGATGAGATGTGGGATAGAAATATGTATGCTTGAGTATGCTTAATGACGGTTGAACTATGTACTTATGGTGAACTATGCTTGTGTATGCTTATTATCTATGCCCGAGGATATTTAATCTATGTTTACTTATGTCTAAATGTGGGATATGGATGCAATCAGTTCGGTTGATGGAATCTACCTCCGTCCTGGTTTATTGGTCCCCTTTATAATTTGTGTTAAATTTTGACCAAAGATTTAACTAACAAAATGTTAGTGCAGGCCAGCAAAAATTATATAGTTGGATGCGTATTTGAACATAGTGTTCAATGATATAATTTTTTGTGACATGCATAAAATTTCTTAGTTAAATATTTGGTCAAAATTTGGTACAAATTACAAAGGGGACCAATAAACCAGGACAGATGTAGTATGCCAATCACACACGGTTCCCAAAGTTGGAACCGTGTGCAATGACTTTCATTTTGCCTGTTGCGTCAATCACACATGGTTTGCTCTAGCAAATCGTTGCCTCCGAAATTCTTTGTGGGACAAAAAACTATCAGCAACGAATTCAAAAAAGAAAAAAAAGAAAACCCTCACCATCCCCACATCACAAAAACCCTCACCCGCCCGCCACCCCCTCCGGTCCCCATTCATACCTGCACAAGCTCCTCCACGTCTATGCATGGCACCGCCTATCGCGGCGGTAACCACTTAGCTCAACGCCTGCCGCCGCCACTAGGCTACCGGCAAAGCCCACCGCATTTTGCCTATTTCGATTGCCGCCGCCTATCGCCATTGACTTTCTCGATGCTGCTCGCGGTCGACCCAGCTTCGCTTGGTTGGGGAATTTGCCATACTGAGGGTTCTTTCTCATGGACAACAAGGTAACTAATTTCATGAGATATTATCTCATCTCTTATCCTAGTTCATCCGCCCCAATTAATCACCCGGCCGAAATCGCTGTGAATTCATTTTTATTTGAGCTTGTTTGAGGGTTTTCTTCCATTCACAGAGTGTACCGTGCGCAGACACATCAGGAATTTGCGGCCTCCGCCAGACATTCCATCTCACCATACCAGATGACGTGAGGATGCACACGGTATGTTCAATGTCACCCTAAATCAGTTGGCATGGCCTACTTTCCTGAACATATTCTAAATATTGCTACATTTGGATAAAAGGTGCCACATGCACCATATACGTCAAAGGGGATTTCCCCGTCTACTTTCTATATTAGGAAAATTATTGATGTATTGCTCTTTTGATTACTCTCGTATTTCCATGACATCATGTTTACCCTATCTGCTTAAATATAGATTTTTGTCCTTTGATTTCAACTATTGTACAATTCTTTCAATTTGGGCCCATATTTACATGTTACCATATTTTCTTTAACAATGCTACCATTTTCTGCAGTGCATCCCTTGCTATGCAACAGAATTTGTAGTGCACAATCTTTCCCTTTACATAAATCAAGACTGTAGGGATGTCATACTGAAAACAATCCATGAATTAACAATCGTTGCTACTATAAGACTTGATGAACATGGTGACTCCTATTTTGGCACTGGCCTTTGGAAAGAAATTTCTATGTTTTATGTACTGAAAGTTGGCACTATGATTGCACTGCACTTAAAAGGGCGTAGTCATGAGATATATGCTAACTTCCCCGATGATATCATCCGTTCGGACTTTGTTTGAAGTAAGTTTTCTTTTCAAGTATCTGCATGCTGACTTACCCAGCAATATCAAATGAATTGTGTAGTATTTAAGAAACCAATTATTATTCCGTTTTCTTACTATATTCCTACCTAATAACTTCTAGTTACCAATATACTTTTCTATTACCCTGTTTTAACTAAATATTCCCTGTACTCCCACTTCTATCAGAAAGCATCGCTGACAAGGAGACTCCGAAGATGGAGAACAGGGCCGCCAACAAGTAGAGGCGGGGCGAGCAAGAACCACAATCGGCTCCAGCAGGCCTAGACTTCATCAGAACCTCCCCGATGATATGTTGACAATCATCTTCTCCCTCCTCCCAATATGGGGTGCGGGCAATCGTCCTTTCCCGGTAGTGGTGCCCTGTATGGAACTCCACCCCTCTCGACCTCATCGACACCCACGAGCTCTGCCATGGCTATCACAAAAGCTTGGATGCGTTCTCCAAGATACTCGGCAGTCACCTTGGCCCAACCAGAGGCCTTAGAATGGGCAAGTTCCATTCCAACGGCAAGGACCGAGCCAAGCTTGACGACTGATTCTGAACCCCTGCCATAGATCAGCTCGAGGAGCTCACTTTTGATTATGGGCATATGCGATCGCTACCAACGTCCGTGCTCCGCCTCGCACCCACGCTGCGCGTCGCCAAGTTCAGGAACTGCTATCCCCCCTCCTTAATGACGCGCCCGCTCTTATTCTACCACCACTGAAGCACCTTGAGTGCATCACCATCTGCCTTCCAAACGATGACATGGAGTGCCTGCTCCGTGGTTGCATAGTGAAGGTCTTCGTACTAGAATCTATCGGCCCTAACCTAGAGCAAGTTGTTAGTTTCCTGAGATGCTTTCCATGCCTGGAGAAGCTATATATCGAGGTGATGTTCCTTTCTTGTTAAATGTTAACCATAAGGGAGTTCAATTAGTGACACCTTTTTCATAGTTTACAATGACAATGTACTACGATTTCTGAAGGATTCTTTTGGAGGATTTCAGTACATACATGTCGCCCCTTATTGGTTGCTTGATCCATATGGTTACAATCCATAAGCATTTCTCCCATAAATTCATCTATACTAGTTTTCTTAGGGAACTTTTCATCCACTCCAACCTCTTGTGAAGAAGGCTACATTTTTCTAGAATGTAATCAAATGCCCATGTTAATCATGTCGGATTGAATATGGCATGTTAGTGCATTTTACAAATCATGCAAACCAGATAGGCCTGTAGTAGTGTTCAAAACTGCATGTAGGCACTAACATGTTTTCTTCTTTTGAGATTAGGCCTTGTGGTGGATAATTTGATCTGAATCTCTTAGAAATTACTTTATACTCCTATCGAGGGACCTTACCAGAGATTATATTCGCCACGTTCTTTGTTTTTAGAGCAAAGGTGCTGAAGGTAATGAGGTTTGCCCTAGATTTATTTCACAAAAATGAATGGTTTGTTGATCAGCACCAGCGCCTGCGGCAAAATGGAATAGGCTCCGAAAATGCTGAACTTCATTTTGGAACTTCAGATGATAGAGTAATCGGTAGTCATCGTGTCAACCCATACATGACTTCTCATTGGCTGACTCCTTTCCAAAAATTGTAAGGTTTCAAAACCAGGCTTAGAAGTGGTAATATTAGTTTCAACCTCTCTGATATCCATGTTCAGCGGATCAGCGTGAGCGTTTGCAGCTGATGAGCTGAATTTCATTTCTAATATCAGTTTGAACCTTGTAATATTTGAATTTTAGCCATATAACTCTAGAATTTGAACCTTGTAATATTTTGAGCTTTTGTGGTACAATCATTGAAATGGCATCGTATGAGACTCGTATATTGGTATCACTATTTTGACCTTAATAAGCAATGGTCTCAGATTTTATTAACAATTCTCGAATCTGTTTACCTTGTCGGTCTCATAGCACACGATCTGTATAGCTAACTCGACTGCGATCTTTGACATTATTGCACACAGTTGGTTTCTTCAACCGTGTGCCCTGTAGAGCGCAAAATTAATTATCGCACTCGAGTGTCCATCATCACCCTTCTGTGTAACTTTGACCTCATCACCCATGGGTAAACTTATGACCCAAGTCATTCCACACACTTCATTTTTACAAAGCTTTTTGCCAATAAACGCCCATGATTTGTCCCTCTTCTAGTCGACGCGTGGCCAAACTAGCCAGGCGGGAAGCTTGCGCAGTAAACTGCATGGTAGCGCGGGAACAGGCTCACCGACGATACATTTGGCGCCTCTTCGAGCCAAGGCGTGGTCAAACGAAATGTGTGCGGTGCGATGTTGTCAAGCGTGCACTGGAATCCTCCGCTATGAACGTCGTGACAAGACGTGATGATTACAGGCCAGCCGGCCTCTTATTTATTACAGCGGCCATTTAACCCTTGTGTCTCTTCAGCCTTTCGATCGCGCCCCACCATTGCATGAAGCACACCGACCACAACAAATTCTTAGAGGGTATCCTGCATGGCTCCAATGGCGCTCCGAGCGGCTGCCGATGATGAGTAGCAGGTCACCATGCATGCCGTGGTGGACACCCACAGAAGGTTCAAGGACCTCTCGGTGGTGTACACCAATGACCCGGTCTGGGTGGAGCACTCCATCCACATCATGGAGCTGTTGTTTGCCGAGGAGAGGTACAAGGTGGTCGGGTTCGACCTCGAGTACACCCGTGCTCGTGTCGGGTCTCGTCCCAAGGTCACCGTTGCCCAGATGTGCGTGCGCCACCACGTCCTCGTCTACCACTACTACCTGTCCACAAGGCCTTGCGAGCGTTTCTCCAGGTTTGTCAACAACCCCCACTACATGTTCGCTACGGTGGACATCACCAACGATGTAAAGGCGCTCGAGAATTCGGGCGTCACCTGCCAGAATATTATCGACATCCAATGCCAATACAGGATCTGGGGCAGTAGGGAGCATGAGAAGGACTCACTGGTTCACCTCACCGAGGCTTTCATTGACCCCTACTACAGAGACATGAAGATTCCTACAACAAGACAAGCGTGCATAGCACTTGCCCTGGATGGAGATACTCGACAAAGCTCACATCGTGTATGCGGCCAAGGAGGTGTAAACGAGCTACGACATGCACAGGAGGATCGTTGACATGAGGAAGTGCCTCCTTCCCCAAAATGGCCAGGGATCCAACCGGAAGCAGAGCAATGGCAAGCATTGTCGCAGAAATAAGTAGATGATTAGATCCTCGTTTCTCCTAGTTTAGTATGCATGTAATTGCTTACTTTGGTGTGTGGAAATGTTATGTGTGTAGTCACTTGTGTAATTGTATGCTTAATTTGGTTTTGCAATGCTATCTTTTCAAGTATATATGTTGATGCTCTATAGACAGAGCAAAGCACATCGCACACAGACTAAACAATGGAACCTGTTGGTGATGATTTCATTAGTCACTGACAATTGTATACCAGCAATCATTTGCTGACAACACATGAGGCTTGTTAACAGGAATCTCCTGTATTGTTATCGGTCTTCCCACACATTTCTGATTACAAACCTGTTTGCCACGTATCACACACATCTCGTTAAGTTGAACCGTTTCTGTTCTCTTGGCTCAATGCAAACTGTTCATCCGAGTGAACCGTAAGCCGTATATCACACACACCTTGATCTGGTTGACCGTTTCCTTTGTGTTACCTGATCACAAACAGTTCATCTGAGTGAACTATATGATGTTTATCGCACACACCTTCATCTGGCTGCCTGTTTCTTTTGTTCCTCCTCATCGCAAACAGTTAATTGAACTGAACTATATGCCCTGCATCACACAGGCAACTAAAATCTCAACCATGTTTGATGCATCCGTCATCGCAAATGTTTTGCACCTTTTTGAGGATTTTTTACACCACCGTTTGCGATTATTGCATCGCTGATACGTCTCCAACGTATCTATAATTTTTTATTGTTCCACGCTATTATATTATCTGTTTTGGATGTTTTATATGCATTAATATGCTATTTTATATGATTTTGGGGACTAACCTATTAACCTAGAGTCCAGCGCCAGTTCCTATTTTTTCCTTGTTTTAGAGTTCCGCAGAAAAGGAATACCAAACGGAGTCCAAACTGACTAAAACGTTCGCGATGATTTTCTTAGAACAGTAGACACCTAGGAGACGAGGAGGCCACAAGGGTGGAGGGCGCGCCCTGGGGGGTAGGGTGCGCCCGCAACCTTGTGGGCCCCTCGGTGACCCCCTGGCCTAGATCTTCCTCCTATATATTCTCAAATACCCTGAAAGCTTCCAGGTGAGCCGAGAAACCACTTTTCCACTGCCGCAACCTTCTGTACCCGTGAGATGCCATCTAGGGGCCTTTTCCAGCATCCTGTCGGAGGGGGATTCGATCACGGAGGGTTTCTACATCAACACCCTTGCCTCTCCGATGAAGCATGAGTAGTTTACCACAGACGTACGGGTCCATAGCTAGTACCTAGATGGCTTCTACTCTCTCTTTGATTATCAATACCATGTTCTCCTCAATGTTCTTGGAGATCTATTTGATGTAATACTCTTTTGCGGTGTGTTTGTCGAGATCCCATGAATTGTGGATTTATGATCAGCTTATCCAAGAATATTATTTGAATCTCCTCTGAATTCTTATATGCATGATTTGATATCTTTGCAAGTCTCTTGGAACTATCGATTTGGTTTGGCCAACTAGATTGGTTTTTCTTGTAATGGGAGAAGTGCTTAGCTTTGGGATCAATCTTGCGGTTTCCATTCCCAGTGACAGTAGGGGCAGGAAGGCATATATTGTATTGTTGCCATCGAGGATAGGAAGATGGGGTTTTCATCATATTGCTTGAGTTAATCCCGCTACATGATGTCATCTTACTTAATGCGTTACTCTGTTCTTATGAACTTAATACTCTAGATGCAGGCAGGAGTCAGTCGATGTGTGGAGTAATAGTAGTAGGTGCAGAATCGTTTCGGTCTACTTGACACAGACGTGATGCCTATATTCATGATCATTGCCTTAGATATCGTCATAACTTTGCGCTTTTCTATCAATTGCTCAGCAGTAATTTCTTCACCTACCGTATTAATTTCTATCTTGAGAGAAGCTTCTAGTGAAACCTATGGCCCTCGAGTCTATTTCCATCATATAAGTTTCTGGTCTATAATTTTAGTTTCCAATTTACTTTCTTTGCAATCTTTTACTTTTTGTTCCATAAACCAAAAATACCAAAAATATTACTTTACCGTTTATCCATCTATATCAGATCTCACTTTGCAAATAACCGTGAAGGGATTGATAACCCCTTTATCGCATTGGGTGCAAGTTGGTGTTTGTTTGTGCAGGTATTCGGTGGCTTGTTGCATTGTCTCCTACTGGATTGATACCTTGGTTCTCAAAACTAAAGAAAATACTTGCTCTACCTTGTTGCATCACCTTTCCTTTTCAAGGGAAAAACCAACGCAAGCTCAAGAGGTAGCAAGAAGGATTCCTGGCATCGTTGCCTAGGAGCCCTATGCCAAGCCAATACATATCAAGTACCCATCATAAACTCTCATCCCTTGCAATACATTATTCGTCATTCGCCTTTTATTTTCCTCTCCCCCACTTCTAAAACGATTTTCCAAAAGATCCGCCTTTTCTTCGACCTTCTTTCGTTTGTCTTCTCCAATTTTTTGTTTGCCACCACCATGTCTGAAACTGAGGAGGTGATCGCTAAAAAGGATAGTAGTAAGGATGGGGGAAACTTTCATACTTTCATTAATTCTAGTCGTCATGAAGAAACTACTATCTTGCATGCTAAGAAATTCCGCATAGGTAGTGGAAATATTATTGGAAAGGGGGTTATTCAAGATTTCTTTACTTGTGCCGGTGAACTCCCCGCTATGGGTGGATCTATACTCCATGAAACTAGTAGCCTTGGGGATGCTATATCTTTGCTTGTTGTTGAACTTGAAAGACAATTTTTTCACATGCATCCATCCATACAAAGGATTTTTTCTAAAGATTTCTAATATTGAGCATTCTTCTGTTAAGTGCGCCGCCACTATATTCCTAGCTCATGAGTGTAGATTTATTATGAAAGAAGCTAGTGAAATTTTCGCTCATTATAAAGTAGATGGTGGTTGTCCTACCACAGAGGGAATTCTCTTTAATTAAGAGGATATAATGCATTTATGGTCTTTCGATCATGTTGCTTATAACGAAAATTTAAGAAAGTGGGTTCCTACTGATGTTTTAGTCAATAAGATTTCTGAGCTTAATGATGATTTTTCTATTCAAAGCAATGGATTGGGTCTTTCTCTTGGGCACAAGCTCATGAATTTTTGTGAAAAGAATGCTTGTAATGATGAGTTGGTCATACAATATGAAGGGCCGAAGGAGGAATCAATTCCTCCAGAGATAGATCTTGGGGATTCTTATCCCATTAAATTTAGCCCTTTTGATTACTTTTGCTTGCCTCAAAGAAAACTTGCTACTAAAGTAAGGGAGTATGAGATGAGTTTTCGAGATTTGCCTTATCACTATTACGATTACACTTAGATTTATCCGTGTTTTTTGCCTAGCTAGGGGCGTTAAACAATAGCGCTTGTTGGGAGGCAACCCAATTTTATTTTTTATTTGCTTTTTAGGTTCGGTTTTGCAATAAATATTTATTCTAGCCTCTGTTTAGATGTAGTTTTATCTTTTAATTAGTGTTTGTGCCAAGTAAGACCTTTGGGATAGCATAAGGTTACAATTGATTTGATCCTGCTAAAAAATAGAAACTTTTGCGCCCATGAGATTACTTTTCATGTTTTACTGAAGCACGATAGAATAATTATTGTTTTTGAAGAGAATTTATAAACAAATTTCCTAGGACTTCCTATTTTCTTAAGAGTTTTGGAGTTACATAAGTATTTGAAATAAACAGATTGCTACAGATTGTTCTGTTTTTGACAGATTTTGTGTTTTCATGTGTTGTTTGCTTATTTTGATGAATCTATGGCTAGTATCGGGGGGTATGAACCATGGAAAAGATGGAATACAGTAGATATTACACCAATATAAATAAATAATGAGTTCACAACAGTACCAAAAGTGGCAATTTATTTTCTTATACTAACGGAGCTTACGAGATTTTCTGTTGAAGTTTTGTGTTGTGAAATTTCATGTTTTGGGTAACGATTTGATGGACTATGGAATAAGGAGTGGCAAGAGCCTAAGATTGGGGATGACCAAGGCATCCCAAGGTAATATTCAAGGAGGCCAAAGGGCCTAAGCTTGGGGATGTCCCGGGAAGGCATCCCCTCTTTCGTCTTTGTCTATCAGTAATTTTACTTGAGGCTATATTTTTATTCACCACATGATATGTGTTTTGCTTGTAGCGTCTTGTATGATTTGAGTCTTTGCCTTTTAGTTTTCCACAATCATCCTTGCTGTACACACCTTTTGGTAGAGACAGGCATGAATCGTGATTTATTAGAATGCTCTATGTGCTTCACTATATTTTTTGAGCTAGGCAAAATTGCTTTAGTGCTTCACTTATATGTTTTTAGTGCACGACGGTGGTTTTATTTTATAGAAATTGATGAACTCTCGTACTTCACATATATTATTTTGAGAGTCTTTAGAACAGCATGGTAATTTGATTTGGTTATAAAATTAGTCCTAATATGATAGGCATCCAAGAGGGATATAATAAAAACTTTCATATAGAGTGCGTTGAATACTATGAGAAGTTTGATTCCTTATGATTGTTTTGAGATATGAAGATGGTGATATTAGAGTCAATCTAGTGAGTAGTTGTGAATTTGAGAAATACTTGTGGTAAGGTCTGTGAGTCCCGTAGCATGCACGTATGGTGAACCATTATGTAACGAAGTTGGAGCATGAGATGTTTTTTGATTGTCTTCCTTATGAGTGACGGTCGGGGACGAGCAATGGTCTTTTCCTACCAATCGATCCCCCTAGGAGCATGTGCATAGTACTTTGTTTCGATGACTAATATATTTTTCTAGTAAACATGTGAGTTCTTTATGACTAATGTTGAGTACATGCATTATACACACTCTCACCTTTCCGCCATTGGTAGCCTCTCTAGTACCACGCAACTCTCGCCGGTACCATAAACCCACCACATATACTTCCTCAAAACAGCCACCATACCTACCTATTATGGCATTTCCATAGCCATTCCGAGATATATTGCCTCGCAACTTTCCACCATTCCGTTTATTATGACACGTTCCATCATTGGCATATTTTCTCAAAAAAGGAATACCAAACAGAGTCCAAATGGAATAAAACTATCATGATGATTTTTCTTGGACTAGAAGATACCCAGGAGACTTGGAGTGTAAGTCCGAAGAGCCACGAGTCGGCCACAAGGGTGGAGGGCGCGCCCAGCGTGGTAGGGCGCGTCCCCCAACCTTGTAGGCCCCTCGGTGACCCCCCTGACCTAGATCTTCCTCCTATATATTCTCAAATACCGTGAAAACTTCCAAGGGAGCCACGAAACTACTTTTCCACCGCCGCAACCTTCTGTATCCTGCCGGAGGGGGATTTGATCATAGAGGGCTTCTACATCAACATCATTGCCTCTCCGATGAAGCGTGAGTAGTTTACCACAGACCTACAGGTCCATAGCTAGTAGCTAGATGGCTTCTTCACTCTCTTTGATCCTCAATATGATCTTTTCCTCGATGTTCTTGGAGATCTATTCGATGTAATACCCTTTTGTGGTGTGTTTGCTGAGAACCGATGAATTGTGGATTTATGACTAGCTTATCTATGATTATTATTTGAATCTCCTCTGAATTCTTATATGCATGATTTGATATCTTTGCAAGTGTCTTCAAACTATCGATTTTGTTTTCCCAACTAGATTGGTTTTTCTTGTATTGTTGCGATCGAGGATAACAAGATGGGGTTTTCATCATATTGCTTGAGTTAATCCCGCTACATCATGTCATCTTACTTAATGCGTTACTCTGTTCTTATGAACTTAATACTCTAGATGCATGCAGGAGTCCGTCGATGTGTGGAGTGATAGTAGTAGATGCAGAATCGTTTCAATCTACTTGACACAGATGCGATGCCTATATTCATGATCATTGCCTTAGATATCGTCATAACATTGCGCTTTTCTATCAATTGCTCGTCAGTAATTTGTTCACTCACCGTATTAATTTCTATCTTGAGAGAAGCCTCTAGTGAAACCTATGGCCCCCGGGTCTATTTTCCAACATATAAGTTTCCGACCTATAATTTCAGTTTCCAATTTACATTCTTTGCAATCTTTTACTTTCCGTTCCATAAACCAAAAATACCAAAAATATTACTTTACCGTTTATCCATCTATATATGATTACACTTTGCACATAACCGTGAAGGGATTGACAACCCCTTTGTCGCGTTGGGTGCAAGATGGTTTTTGTTTGTGCAGGTTTCTGTGGCTTGTTGCGTTGTCTCCTACTAGATTGATACCTTTGTTCTCAAAACTGAGGGAAATACTTACTCTACTTTGCTGCATCACCCTTTCCTCTTCAAGGGAAAAACCAACGCAAGCTCAAGTGGTAGCAATCGCACACAGTTTTGTCGAAGGGTCTCTGATCATAGTGTCACGTTAGCAATATCCTGTAGTAGTGATTGGTCATTCACACGGTTAGTCATAAAATCCTACATAAAAACTTGTAGGTCACTAAATATGATATGTTTGATTCCTTGCAATAGTTTTGCGATATAAAGATGGTGATATTAGTGTCATGCTAGTGAGTAATTGTGGATTGGTACAAATACTTGTGTTAAGGTTTGTGATTCCCAAAGCGTGCACGTATGGTGAACCGTTATGTGATGAAGTTGGAGCATGATTTATTTTTTGATTGTCTTCCTTATGAGTGGCGGTCGGAGACGAGTGGTGGTATTTTCGTATCAATCTATCCCCCTAGGGCATGCGTATTATTACTTTGCTTCAATAGCTAATAAATTTTTGCAACAAGTATGTGAGTTCTTTATGACTAATGTTGAGTCCATGGATAATACACACTCTCACCCTTCCACCATTGCTAGCCTCTCTAGTACCGTGCAAATTTCACCGTTGCAATAAGCCCACCATATACCCTTCCCCAAAACAGCAACCATACCTACCTATTATGCCATTTCCATAGCCATTCCGAGATATATTTTCATGCAAGTTCGACCATTCCGTTTATTATGACATGAACCATCATTGTCATATTACTTTGCATGATCGTAAGATAGCATGATATTTTCATGGCTTGTCCATTTTTTGATATCCTTGCTATGCTAGATCGTTGCACATCCCGGTACACCACCAGAGGCATTCATATAGAGTCATACATTTCTTCAAGTATCGAGTTGTAATTGTTGAGTTGTAAGTAAATAAAAGTGTGATGATCATCATTATTAGAGCATTGTCGCATGTGATGAAAGTATGATGGAGACTATGATTCCCCCACAAGTCGGGATGAGACTCCAGACTTAAAATAAAAAAGAGGCCAAAGTGTCCAAAATAAGAAAAAGAGAGGCCAAAGATCCCAAAACAAAAAATTAGAAAAAGGAGGGAAAAAGAGAGACGGGGCAATTCTACTATCCTTTCCCACACTTGTGCTTTAGAGTAGCACCATGTTTTTCATATAGAGAGTCCCTATGTTGTCACTTTCATATACTAGTGGGAAGTTTTCATTATAGAATTTGGATTGTATATTCCTCAAATGCCCGAGGTCTTCATGAGCAAGCAAGCTGGATGCACACACACACTTATTTTTCAGTTTAAGCTTTCATTCACTTATATCTCTTGTGCATCCGTTGCATGGCAATCCTACTCACTTGAATCGATATCGATTGATGGGAATCTCCATAGCCCATTAATTTGCCTAGTTGATATGAGACTTTCTCCTTTTTTTCTCTTGTCCTCACAACCACCTTCTAACCACCTATAGTGTTATATCCATGGCTCACGCTCATGTACTGTGTGAAAGCTGAAAAAGCCTGAGAACAATAAAAGTATGAAACTATTGCTTGGCTTATCATCGTGGTTGTGCATGATAAAATACTTTGTCTAGTGAAGATGGAGCATAGCCAGACTATATCATTTTGTGGGGATAAGTTTCTTTTAACCATGATATTTTGAGAAAACATGATTGCTTTATTAGTATGATCGAAGTACTATTGTATTTAGGTCAAATTATAGACTATTGCTTTGAATCACTCATTTCTTAATGTTCATGCCATGATTAGATTATATGATCAACATTATACTAGGTAGCATTCCACATCAAAAATTATCTTTTTTATCATTTACCGACTCGAGGACGAGTAGGAATTAAGCTTGGGGATGCGGATACGTCTCCATCGTATCTATAATCTTTGATTGTTTCATGTCAATATTCTACAATTTTCATATACTTTGGCCACTTTTTATATTATTTCAGGGACTAACATATTGATCCAGTGCCCAATGCCAGTTCCTGTTTCTTGCATGTTTTTTGTTTTGTGGAATATCCATATCAAACAAAGTCCAAATGCGATAAAAATATATAGAGCTTTTTTAAATATATATGATTTTCGGGGAAAAGAATCAATGCAGGACGATACCCGAGGGGCTCCCGCCCCTCCTTCGCCATGGAGGCCATGGGCGTGCCTGGGAGGCTTGTGACCACCCCTTAAGGCTGTTGGTGCCCTTCTTTTGTGGCAGGCAAGATAATATCCGAACAAAAATCATGCTAAAATTTCAGCCCAATCGGAGTTATGGATCTCCGAGAATTTAATAAATGATGAAAGGCCAGAAAATAGGAATGCGGAAACAGAAGGAAACACACACACACACACACACAGATCCAATCTTGGAGGGGCTCCTGCCCCTCCTCCGCCATGGAGGCCATGGACCAGAGGGGAAACCCTCCTCAAATCTAGGGGGAGGCCAAGGAAGAAGAAGAAGGAGGGGGGCTCTCTCCCCCTCTCTCTTGGTGGTACCGAAACGCCGTCTGGGCCATCATTGTGACGGCGATCTACACCAACAACTTCACCGCCGTCATGACCAACTCTCTTCCCCTCTATGTAGCAGTGCAATACCTCTTCTCCCCGCTTTAATCTCTACTTAAACATGGTGCTCAACGCTATATATTATTTCCCAAAGATGTATGGCTATCCTATGATGTTTGAGTATATTTGTTTTGTCCTATGGGTTGATTGATGATTGTGATTGGTTTGAGTTCTATGTTTTATTAATGGTGCTATCCTATGGTGCTCTCCGTGTCGTGCAAGCGTGAGGGATCCCCACTTTAGGGTTTGCAATATGTTCTTGATTCACTTATGGTGGGTGTCGGTGCAACAAACCCAGGGTCTATTGTTGTTGGTGCAACAAACCCTAGGTCTGTTGCCCAGACTGTGCATAGGCACGGGCACATGATCAAGGCTCCAACCCAAGCCAGAGTACAAGGAACCAAGAACTTCGAAGGACCAACATGTAGATCAAGAGTACAAAGATCAAGCCAGAGAAGCAAGACAACCCCCAGGAGAAAAGCATCCCTTACCGGGCAGGCGAGCTCGACAAGGACGCGGCCGCTCCCGGAAGGAGACGTCCAAGACGTCCCGGCAGGGCCTGCCGGGACTTGCGAAGGCAAAACCACCTCACTTGACCACTCCGCCATGACCCACATCGTCAATCAGTGCGGTGTCAAGCCGCAAAGTGACTAAGCGGCAACCATTGGCCACATGGCGGCCTCTTTCTATAGGAGATGCCTACAGATGACACCCGTCCTGTGAGTGTCAAGCAAGCAGGTGTGAAGCTGGCAAAATAGCCCGGCAAGGCTTGCCGGGCAACCAATGATGCGACGTTGAGCAGCACATTTAATGCGCACTATCAGCCTGCAGAGTTAGGTATGATAGCACTGTTTGCTATCGTATCAGTGCATAATGACTACTTTGCCATTGTGGTAGCCCCTTAATCTATAAAAGGAGTCCCATAACAACCGTCGAAATGGTTAGAAGGTTGGACAAATCACACCCATACACACGTAGCCACTGTCGTCCCCCTGCCGGGCAAGTGTACTATGCTCCACCACCACTCTTCCACCATCAATCCACCAAAGCATGAGTAGGGTTTTAAGCCTCACAGTGGCCCGAACCTGTGTAAAATTGCCTGTGTGATCTCTGCCACGCCACCTCACGCTCGTCTGCTCTTTGTACAACATGACGTCCCCCCTGCCGAACCAGCAAGGGGCCCTCTAGCCCCATTGGTGTTCATGGTTTCCCGCGACATCTTTGGCGCGCCAGGTAGGGGGATCGCTTGCGCGAACCTGAAGGCGTGTGCAGCGCATCATCTTCATCACCATCTTCACCTTCGACGGCGCCACCAACCATGGCACCCAAGAAGAACTCCGGTGCTTTGGCTCATCCATCCACCTCGAAGGCTCCGCCGCCTGTGGCTTCTGGTGCCACGGGGGATGCAGAGGCGCACGAGGACATGGACGCTGCTGGGACGTGTTCGGAGCAGGTATACATCGAGGAAGTGAGGAGATTGGAGGAACGCTTTGACGGATTGCAAACAGAGCACGTACCCCGTGCGAAAAATAGCATAGTTGATCATCTGTCAACGTGTGCTGCGCAGAACCTTCCTTTGGAACCAGGGACTTTTGTTCTCCATCTCATTCAGCCCTCCGTATCCCCAACAAGAAAGGCCCAAAAAAGGAGAAAGTTGGACTTCGGTAAGCCTCTCCCGGTAGAGCCGTCCGCTCCTGGCAGAGACCCTGCCGGAAAAAACTTCTGGCCATCTGCCACACCACACCCTCCAGCCGGGCCCATGGACCCCACGAACGAGGCATGTGCTCCCACAGTAGAGGAGGTGCCGCTAGTCCTCATTGCCGAGCCCAGGCTCCAACTTGGGCAAGGCACATAGTCCACTTCCTCCAAACCGGAGAGCTTCCCGGCAACCAAGATGAAGCTAAAAGAGTATCCCGGAGGGCTAGTATGTATCATTTTGTCCATGACACTCTATATAGAAGGAGGCCCAATGGTGTGAAATTGAAGTGCATCTGCTGGGAAGAAGGAAAGGAATTGCTAGCTGAGATACACAAAGGCATTTGCGGCTCCCGCATTGGATCAAGGGCATTAGTTGGGAAAGCATTCCGGCAAGGATTCTATTGGCCCACAACGCTCCAAGATGCGGTCGATCTCATCACCAAATGTGAAGCATGCCAGTTCCATTCCAAGAACATACACCTGCCTGCCCAAGCTCTTTAGACAATCCCTTATCATGGCCATTTTCGTTCTGGGGGCTCGATATCCTCGGCCCTTCCCCCGAGAAATCAGGGGCTTTGAATTCTTGTTCGTTGCCATCGACAAGTTTACAAAGTGGCCGGAAGTGACTGCCGTCAGGAAGGTGACCGCTCAATCAGCTATCAAGTTCCTGAAAGAAATGGTGTGTGTCGTTTTGGAGTTCCGGCAAGGATCATTACCAACAATGGCACAAAGTTCACGAGCCGCGCCTTCATGCAATATGCTCATGCCCTCGGATGCAAGATCTCATTTGCTTCTGTGGCACACCCCCGGGGCAATGGACAAGCTGAGAGGGCCAACGCTAAAGTGCTATGGGGACTCAAGACAAGAACCTTTGTTACGTTGTAGAAACACCGCAGGCAGTGGATCGAGGAGCTACCGGTGGTTCTCTGGTCCCTCAGAATGACACCAAACTGAGTTACCGGGCAGACTCCCTTCTCCCTAGTCTATGGGGCAGAAGTAGTTGTCCCTGTGGAAGTCATTTACGGGTCACCTCGAATGCTTGCCTACGATGAAGTAGTGCAAGATCAGCACCGGCGTGACAACACCGTGATATTCGAGGAGAACTATCGCTCGGCTGCTACGCGTGCTGCACGCTATCAGCTAGCCCTGCGTCGCTATCATAGTCGCATGGTTCATGCCCGGTGTTTTGAGGATGGTGACCTTGTCCTTAGGCATGTTCAGTCCGCCAAGGGTACAAAGAAGTTATCGCTGAAGTGGGTAGGCCCTTACCAGGTAATACGAGTCACCAGACTTGGTGCAGTTCGTCTGGAGACCTGAGATGGCACTCAGTTGCAAATTTCATGGAATATCGAGCATCTCCGCACGTTTTACCCATAAGGCGCGGCTGTCGGCCCTACCCGACAGCCACCCTTTTGTACAAGCCTTGCCTCAGCTGCATGTAACCCCTTGTACAAAGCCAGGGCGATGACCCTGTGCGAGAGAAAATAAATGAAGTGTTGTAGGGGGCCCCGACCAAGTTGCATGCATGCATGAGCATTCCAAGAGCACTCCATAAGCATTTCATGAGCATTTTCATATGCATTCATTCTCATCTACATGGAGTTGCAGGTTCCTATCGTGAACTTGGCTTCAACAAGGAGTTGAGAAGATGGCCTGGCACTACGATACCCGGCAAGCCAAATAGATAAGTTCTACCTCTTGTCCATTCGTGTTCTATAACTTGTGCAAGACAGAACCACGCCACTCTTTCTAGACTTAGGTGCTCCCATCCTTGACTTGAACATTGCTTCAGTCAGAGTGGTCGTAGTGGCCTTTGGTAAAAAGAAGTTGGCAGGGGGTGGTCCCTTTACTTTGGCCTAGTAGATGTAGTTCTCCAGCAAGCAAAAAGGTACCGGCAAGATAACCTGCCGAGGAAAACTCGTTTATTACATTAAGGACATATCTCACCTCTGCATGGACATATACATGCACGAGTTCCCCGCAAGGTTCATCTTTTTCATTAATATGCAGAATACAAGTAAAAGCATTACATAACACAAACATGGACTCGAGGGATTACATTATTTGAATTAAAATTTGGCAAGTGCTTACAGATTTAAGATTGAAAAAAGATAAGTGCCCTGTGATGCCTTTGCCCTTGTCCATCTCCTTGAGGAAGAGGTCGAGGAGGCCGACGGCGTGCCCAGCTGGGGTTCGACGCCTCCCCAGGATCAGGATGGCGCCGCTCCCTGGCAGGGAGGAAGAAACCGGAGGGCAGGTGTGGTTCGTGATGCTGCCGGAGGACCAGATGGGGAACACGGAGTCACCAGAAAAACACGACTCGTCTGAACGGTCGTCCCCGTTCTTGACGCATCATGGGTTGCCGCCGCTGTCCACATCACTACCACCCGAAGACCCCGGCGCAGCGGTCACATTGGACGCCATGCTCTCTGAGTTATCACACAGAGAGCGTGGTAGTCCCCATTAGCCCTGACATTAGGAGTCATCGCATGCCCCGAAGACGTGTATGGGAGCAAAGAGCCCTCCTGCATGACAAGAAGAAGGCGCCACGAAGGAGTTAGACTCGCCTTTACTGACAGCGACTCTCTTCCATGACTTTTCCCCGGCACCATTAGAGGAAGGAGAATGCGGAGTGATCGACTACCATGCACCATGCCCACTACGGGCCTCAGCTAGGTGTCATTCGCGTCTCCTCCCACTGAAGCCAAGGTCACAGGCGGCCCGGCGGTGAGCACGCCGGAGTCGCCACCTCCGGTGTTGTCGCGGCGCCGCCCGAGCATCCTGTTCAGATTCGAGCAAAGCCCCAGAATGGAGCCCGGGGGCTGGCCCCAGGCTCTTCTCTTCAGCATGACCAACAAGAAGTACGAAGCAAAGGAGGGGGAGCACAAGGATGGATGACTCTGACCTCCCTTCGCCCCTCCTTTTATAAGGAGGCCGGGAAGGGGAGCCGCTCCCTCAACGGGCGACCACTGTCCTCCTCCGCCAATTCAAGAAGACTGGGCCCTCACCTTGATGCTCCCCCACGCCACGCGTCTCCATTACCTACCCCGCGCGATGCATGCCGCATACATGGCTAAGGATAAGGGCGTGGTGGGAAGAGTGAATTGGCAGTTTCTACCCCGTGCGTTAAAGTCATTCACTAGCCATTACAAGAGCGGCCCCACCACTATTGGCTCTGCATGACGCACAGGGGATCTGGAAATTGGCCTGGACCCAAGATTAGTGAAGAAGCAAAGGAGACCTCAAGAAACCAGCCTCTTCAGCACCCCCGCTTGTGCACTTATTAGGCTGTGTTCGGGGCTGGCCCGGGGGCTTCTGTCGGTGCAACAAACCCTGGGTCTGTTGCCCAGACTGGGCACAGGCACGGGAACAAGATCAAGGCTCCAACTCAAGCAAAGTACAAAGAACCAAGAACTTTGAAGGACCAACATGCAGATCAAGAGGACCAAGATCAAGCCATAGAAGCAAGACACCCCTAGGAGAAAAGCCTCCCTTGCCGGGAAGGCGAGCTCGACAAGGACGGAGCCCCCCCCCCCCGGAAGGAGATGTCCAAGATGTGGCACCCTGGCTCAGAGAAACCGGAATGCCCCGTATTCCAGCCCACAGATCATGGAGATATCTTGTGGAATACGACACTTCTTAGCATAGAACAAACCAGCTTTCTGTTATTACACGAATATGAATACAAGGACTCTGATATTACAAGGAATAACATCGACACGGCGACACTACGCCATCCTCCATTGCTCTATGCAAGCAGTAGAAATACTCGAAGCAACGGAAAAACTTCTAGCAGCGAAACAACGACGATGGTGGTGAACTCAACTCCGTAGGGACTCTGGCTGGAACGTTTATCCTAGCTCGCACGAACGGAAACCACGACAAGAAATAAAGCAATCATGGCATGAACTGCAAACTGGCATGACACGCAAGGTCAGTACATTGAATGTACTTGCAAGCTCACATTAACCATAAGCATTCAAGACAAACAACAACATGGCAATTACAATTTAAGCAGGAATTATCATGAGATCATCTGAATAACATGGCATGAACATAATATTGCTAGAACAATATGATCATGGCATGAACATATAAATCTGACGATACTAGCATGCAACATGATGACACCATATGCACCATTTATTCTGCTCGGGTTACCTCATAACAATAACATGCATCACTTACCAACCTCGGACATCACATGATCATCTCAGGATCAAATCAAGCTTGGTATAAACAATACCGTAGTAATGATTAAATGACCACAAGGAGCTTGATCTTTACCCACGATTCTCGCACAACATCACGAATATCCAACAACTCGGTATCCTCGATACCACGGTGATCATCTCATGATTACAAACGGAATCACTCTTGGTTCAACGGGTTACCTCGTAACCAAACGGTGATCTTTCCGGCGATCACAACCATGACCAACACTTGGTCTCAGACGGTGATCCTTCCGGCAATCACAACCTACTTATCTCCTCATCGAACCGTGGTTGTTATTAAGCACATCATTAATATTATTACTGTTGACTCATAGTGTGACCGACATGAACTGGGCCCTTATCCATGGGCATGGCTATCGATAGATTTAATATACACTCTGCAGAGGTTAGTACACTGTACCCACACTACGGAACCCATGGCTTCGCACTGCCATTCGGGTGGACCAACGGTGTTTCAACAAAACCGATCTACTGCCATGACACTCTCCCGGCCACTCTGGCTCACTCCCCACTGAGCTAGTCCTGGGTGGACCCGTGTCTACCAAAGACACCAATGACCACCGTCGTGGCCAAACATAAACGGTCCCCAATGGGGACCCGGATCCATAATAAGAACAACGGGCACACAAGGCTTATGTCCGCCTACCTGATCAGGGTAGCGCGTGCCCATAACCTTCCCTCGTTGGAGGCACCGGCGAGAGGCATGACAATAGACCCAGTTAGGACCTTCCCATAAAGGTAAGCATGGTTGCACTGGTTAGTTAGATATGGTGGCACCATGACTCAGCCAACAGTTGTTCAAGTTCAATTTAATCCCGTTAAACTTGAATGCAATATGCTGAGCCATGATAAAGTTAACATGATGCAATTACAAAGCATGAGCATGGTATCAACATAAGCATGGGGGTGCAACATAACTATCCACCATATAAACAATGACTCATATCCAATCGAGCATATCACAAGTACAGACTACTCATAGCATAACATGAACATCAACAATAAATACCATGCAATAACACATCAATCATATTACCGAGTAAACACTTAACCATCTAACAACAAAGAACAATGCATTTTAATAGTACTCGATAACCGACATTAGTCATGCACCGAAGAACATGACCAACCCAACATGTACTACTATCAAGGATGGCAATATGAAAGTAATACTATCAAGTAGCTCTTGATAACAAAGTGCATGAAAGCCTACCATGACGGTAACCACTGATCCATAACTATAACCGAAATAACGACAACAGTAGCAAAACAATCATAGAATTATTAAAGATTCAAGTTGAAAAAGCAATGCTACTACATGGCTATCATGCAAATGGTGGTTGTGGCTTGCCTGGGGTGACGGAGACTCCGGGAAGAAGTGCGGTGAGGCCGCGGAACGAAACGCCGAGCGGTTCTTTCTGAAAGGGCCTGATTGGAGACAAGGGCACAATGGTCATTTTGACTGTGATACCACCTAGTGAAAATATTACCAAAAGATAGAGCTCGACGAGACGAAGAAGTGAGCGCTGGTTTCACCTCGATCGGAGTTACGGTTCAAACGTTGTGAGGACTTCAAGATCAGGCACCAATCTATGAATATTTTCATCACCAACGGGTCCCTGGGAGGAAAAACTGAAAGCGCATAAGGGGTAATACGTTTTTTGAAACAGAGAGCATATTCTGAACCAAAGTAGATTGAAAATACGTTTTAGAAACAGGAAAGCATACCCGGCAGAAACTTGTCTCCACTTATCCACGTGGACCCGTGGCTTGAGCCACTTCCAGGCGGGGACCAGGCGTAGGGGGGGGGGCACAGGAGTTCGTCTCCTTCCTCCCGCTCCTGTGCTCCCGTGCAGGACAGAGGAGGAGCAGGGGAGGAAGAGGCGAGGGGGCTAGCCAGCTCCGGCCATCTCTGGCCGAGCCGAGGGCACCAGCGGGACTGGGGCACCGAGGGGGTCCCGTTCAGAGGAAGCATGGCCGCCGGGGAGGAGAGCGGTGGAGGGAGATGTGGCGCTAGGAGGAGGAACGGGACGGGCGGGCGGTGGTGCTCCCTGATGAAGCAGGCACTCTGGTGAGGGGGCAAGTGGGTGGGCGGCTAAGTGGAACGAGGGGGACTCGGTGGACGTGATGGGAGGAGGAGAGGAGGCTCGGGTTGGCCGGAATCATGCCGAGGCCGAGGCGGCCATGGAGGATGACGGCGACCAACGGCGAGATCAGAGCACTCTGGTGGTCGAGGAGGCTTGGGAGAGGCTGGTGAGGTGCGGTGGGGTTCGGGGGTCCTTATATAGGCACGGAGGAGGGCTCTAGAGCTCACGGACGGGCTCCCGACCAAGCTTTAATGGCTGGCAGAGGCTAGACGTGGCACGGGCGCGGCTCTAGCGGCGCATTGATGGCGAACGACGACGAACCAGCGACGCAGGGAGATGCAGTCGAGCACGAGCGAGCTCCTAGACAACTTTTGAGGTCGAGACGAGGAGGGAGGAGACGAGCACAATGCCCGGACCGAGCCAGAGCTTGCACTATGTGTGACGCCAGCGTGATCACCACGGGCACTAGTGCAAATGGCGTGTTCTTGCCGGGCCGACCATGTCCAGTAGATAGACCGTCGTGTCCTCCGTGAAAATGAAGAAAGAATTGGGTCCAGGGGCAAAGATTAGATTTGTAGATGGCCCCAAAGCAAGCCAGCAGCCAAGTGTTTGTGATGTTCAGTGGGGACACCAGCTTGGTAACGTAGTAAATAGTTTGCCTGGTGATGATTACACACTAAGGAGATTAAAAAGGCAAAGTTTCACTTAAGAAGAGGAGTTTAGCTAGTGGTTACTGTAGAAACCACTATAATGGCCAGAGTTAGGGATTTGGATGATGCACTCACACGGAGAGGCAAGTTGAGATGAAATTTGGCAAGGCCTAATGATTTGAACATATGATGATTCTGTGAAGTTTCATACCAAATGGATTTACCAAAATGGTACGTCCTTCACAGCTTTTTCCCTGACCAGAATCTTGCAATAATTCTAGAGGAGTATTGGCCTGATGAATAGGTCCCAAATTTGGTGTAGAGAGGTTTTATGGTCATGAGAATGCTCTGGAAACTTTTCAGGCAAAATGAAGCAATATAAAATGTACTTGCTTCACAATCTGAAAATATTGCCAGAACCAAAGATTTGGTCCTGTGCTCACATAGATGATTGGATGGGGCTGAAATTTGGAGGAGTGTTCTAATATGAGCGCATGACGTAGTGTACAAAATTTCAACGCATTTGCATAACCATAGCTAGCACTTCCTTCACAAAGGCTTCCCTCAGACAGGAACTTTGAAAATTTACTAAGGAAGTTTGGCTAAGCAAATAAAGTTGAATTTTGGCACAGGCCAATTATTTGGACAGGAAAAGATGTCCAAAAAGTTTGGGGTCAAATGGGCAAAGATAAATAGCACTTTCTTCACAATGTGCCATTTAGGACAGAATAGGAAATGAATTTATTGAGCATGATGAGAAATATGGCCAATGAATTATTTCACCATATTTGAGGAAGATATGACCCAAAAAATTTATAATAATTATTTGGGGATTTATGGATGGGCGGAAATATAGGTTGCTTCACAACCTAGGGCAGATAGGGTTATTCCTTTAATAGAAAAAGGAATTTTCCCTAGAAAAAGAAATTAGGGTTTGGTCAAGCAGTGGACTGACATGATCTTGGCAAGGTTTTTAGGATGATGAGCCACTTGGGAGAGGAAAGAAGATGATTTCCCAGGTGACGAGGCCACAGAACCACTCCAAAAAGAAAAATAGAGCAAAAACCAATTAAATTAAAAGAAAAAGAAAAGGGCCAAAAACTAGGCTGTTACAAACCTTCCCCCCTTAAAGAAATCTCATCCTCGAGATTTGGTTGCTTAGGGAACAAGTATGACTTTAGGACACCATTTCCAACTCGGGTATCCTTTTTCCTTTATTTATTGTTCCCCCAAGAATTTCATATGATTTTCTTTCCTTGTTGTGGGGTGGTTTGCTTCACCTTTCCCCAAATCCTGACAGGTCTTTGCTCATATACCAATTTATTTTTACTGACGTTGATTCTATATAACTGTGGTGATATCCAATGGACCTAAGCATAAATTTTTTTTGGTCATGAAAACCTTTTTTACTTTTGTCATCGGGTTGCTTCAAATAAATACAGGCCTTTTGGTTTCAATAAATGCTGAGAATTCATCATGGCCATCTTCTGATGGAATCTGGCTGCTCATAAGTGGTACTGATTTATTTTTATTTACTCCTTTGGCTCGAGCATGAGATAGCTACCAATGATTCGACTGCCTTTTGTTGGGAGCAATATAACGGGGTATGGGGTTATAACTATGTCATACCTCAAATATTTACATGTTGAGACTGGCCTGACAGGGGGCTGATGGACAATTGCTTTTCTTGAGAGACTGTTCATGTACTTGATTCCGTTGGTGAGTATACCGGGTCTGAGCTGATTGTTTGGATTTTGATTTTCTCATTTTGTCGGTATACCTATTTGGATTTTCCACACTAACCATTCCAAGCGGGTCAGCGGGATATGAAATCCTTGTAAAATAGAGTAGGCCGCTGAGGGTATGCCTTTGTGGACCCATATGGAATTATGGCCTCCAAGTGATTTGGGTATCCGGACCCTGATGGTCATGTAAAAATCATGATACCTTTTTGCTGTTGGGGTCACCCTTTAACGGTCATAATTTTCTTTATTAGGATACCTTACTGAAATATCTTGGCCACACCTGTCCTTGATTCTTTGTATGACCTGGGACTTGATTAGTGCGATATTTTTGATGTCATTCATTGTGCCAGTTTTCTGACCTGGGTCCGCACACATATGACATATACCGGGGTTCGTAGCTGTACCGAGCTCATTGTTGAGGCCAACCATACAAGAGTTCATGAGATCTCCTTGTTGGTGCGGGAATATTGCCCTTGGTGGCCACTGTTAAGACCGTTGATTCAGTGATGTCTTAACCAGATCTTATAGATCCTTGTATAAGATGTGTATCTCTGCTTATCTTCATTTGCATGATTCATGAGGTTGGGGGATATTTACTTTCCTTAGGTATATTTATTGGATCCTTGCTCTACCACGTATGAGTGACTGATATGATTGGGGATGCATGCTCACCATATGTGTAAGAATCATATGCGACCAAACACTTGATTCTTGAGGTAGGCATATGTTTTGACTGATTTGTGCTTCTGACCAAAAATATTGCGGATCTGATTCTTGAGCGGTGCTGCCATACATTGGCAACTTATCATATAACCTATGAGGACGGTGTATTAGTATGATACTGACGGGGCTAAGTGGCTTACGAGAGAAGCCATCGGGGTATCTTGCTAAGGAAGACTTGTTAACTTCTTCTTGATGCTTTATTCTGGGTAGCGTGCAGAAGAAGGCTCAATAGCTCACACGAGAAGCTTGACCTGATTATTGTGCTGGAGAAGCCTAAGTTCCGTACTTGAGAAGCTTCTCCTCGGGTTTGCTAGTTGAGAAAATTCATTTCTGTCTATCAGAAGCTTTTACCGAGGTATCTTACTGAGAAAGACCAGGTATCTTGGACCGAAAATTGTGGACATATCAGGCTGAGGAAAATCAAGGAGCCTTGCAGCATAAATTTCTTCCGATAGCGTGTGAAATAATACTGATTTTCTTACATCCAAAGCTTCATACTATGATATGAAGACTGAAATCCACACTCACACACACATCCATAATATTTGGTGGCTGATTATTTGCATGAGAATATTTGTTTAACTATCTTCCTTGAGCATATCACATTCTGACTTTATTTTGGATGATAATGTATCTCTACCATCATGCATTGCTGAGCCAAATTTTTTTATATGACCCATACCTTTGACTGAAAATGTACTATTGCTCTTGTACTTGACTTGTGTTGCTGCTGACTTGATCATTACTCTTGTGAGGAATTTGTACTGATCTGCACTCAGTACTGTTGTGAGGAGTGCACACTAATGCAGAATTTATTATCAGCATCAAAATAAGATATTCCCCATTTCACTACAGTCGACTGAGAATTCCATTCAGTTTAGCTGAGCTTCCAAATATTTGAACTCCATATTACTTCTTCGAGTTTGGTGTCAGTTGATGAGCAACTCTTTATTGGGGAAAAATAATGTAACATATGGGCCCAAACAGAAAGAAGCAAAAGAAAACTCAACTAAAGAAAAGCACACAACAACAATCAATTCACACACAATCAATGTCACATATTACTGCTAGTCACACAATATGCATGCCTACTTAAGCACACAAATCTCACGGGATCTCCGATACTACGATCTAGCATGGTGTGATGGTGTGCACGAGGATGCATAAATGTGTGGAAGAATTGGTGTAAACAGCGCTACACCAAGTTCTAGCTTAGCCAGGTAGCAACACGAACTAGCTCGGAGGCGAGGATGCACTTGGTAATCATGTAGTGGGACATGAAGGTCGCAACCACATTATCATCAAGTGGACGAAAAAAGATCTGTACTCGTCTAAGGAATAGGATAGCGGGGAAAAACTGAGGCTGCTGACATTGCCCTTTCTTGATAACTAAGATCATTAGGGGTTGCCAACACGACAAAATAAAAGAGCAATTTGGGATAGAAGCATGTCCATCACCGAAACGATAGGCCGGGCTAAAAGGAGGATATCGGCAAGATACCTGAGCACCAGTTTTGCAAACGGTGTCGGGATCACTTGGCATCACTCTGCTGGGACAGAAATGACACCAAACACAGAAGAACAGGCAAGAAAGAAAACTGCAGAAATGCAAAGGCTGAGCTGTAGTGGATCCGAACCGATGCCAGCTACACTCACCAGATAAACCGTTAGCAACAAATACTAAGGCTATATGCATGTTATGCAACAAACAAATGCAGCAACCAAATGCAATAAACAAGTCAGACTTTAAACTACCGATTTCTACCGGTTTCTACTGCTTGCGCTAATAAGGTCGTCCTACAGCCAGACCTGCTCTAATACCAAGCGTTGTGGCACCCCGGCTCAGAGAAACCGAAACGCCCCATATTCCAGCCCAGAGATCGAGGAGAAGTCTTCTGGAATACGGCACTGCTTAGCATAGAACAAACCAGCTTTCTATTAATACAAGAATATGAATACAAGGTCTCCGATATTACAAGGAATAACATCGACACGATGACACTACGCCATCCTCAGTTGCTCTATGCAAGCAGCAGAACAACTCGAAGCAGCGGAAAAACTTCTAGCAGCGGAACAACGCCGACGGTGGTGAACTCAACTCCGCAGGGACTCTAGCTGGAACATTTATCCTAGCTCGCACGAACGGAAACCATGACAAGAAATAAAGCAATCACGGCATGACCTGCAAACTGGCATGACACACCAGGTCAGTACATTGAATGTACTTGCAAGCTCACAATAAACAGAAGCATTCAAGACAAACAATAGCAAGGCAATTACAGGTTAAGCAAGAATTATCATGAGATCATTAGAATAACATGGCATGAACAACATGAACATAATACCGCTAGAACAATGTGAGCATGGCATGAACATATAAATCTGATGATACTAGCATGCAACATGATGACACTATATGCACCATTTATTCTGCTCGGGTTACCTCGTAACCAGAACACGCATCACTTACCAGCCTCGGACATCACACGATCATCTTAGGATCAAATCACACTTGGTATAAACAATACCGTAGTAGTCATTACCCACGATTCTCGCACAACATCACAAATATCCAACAACTCGGTATCCTCGATACCACGGTGATCATCTCATTGTCACGAATCGGAACCACTCTTGGTTCAACGGGTTACCTTGTAACCAAACGGTGATCTTTCCGGCGATCATAACCATGACCAACATTTGGTTTCAACCGGTGATCCTTCTGGCGATCATAACCAACTTATCTCCTCATCGAACCGTTGTTGTTATTAGGCACATCATTAATATTATTATTGTTGACTCACAGTGTGACCGACACAAACTGGGCCCTTATCCGTGGGCATGACTATCAATAGATTTAATATACACTCTGCAGAGGTTAGTACACTGTACCCACACTACTTTCGGCGTCCTGGGAATGGCTGCCCCCAGACTTGCCTGCATGCGGCCCGCGGCGTGGCTGAGCATGTAGGTCGTACGGCCCATCTTCACCAACAAAGCATCAAAGACCCTCGCGAGGGTCCATGCCTCGCGGGGCAGACGATGCAAGACCTCCTCTAGAGTAGCTTTGCTAGACAACCTCATGAGGAGCGGAGATATCAAGGTGGGGGAAACCTCACGAGACCCTCATGACGTGAGCCGTGACGCATGACACAAGGCGGGCGCCAGGCGGGTGCCAGCGCGTGCAGCGTCCTTGTTTCCTCTTTGGTGCTAAGGAGGCCTGCGCAGGCGAAGAGTACCGAGGCATCAGGCAAAGGTTTCTATATTGGTGCAACGAGACCAAGACCAAGAGGACGACAAGACGGAGGTCATTGTGGAGCCCAAGACGGCGTCACCACTAGAGCCTTTGGC
Source organism: Triticum urartu (assembly GCF_056163025.1). Lineage (NCBI taxonomy): Eukaryota > Viridiplantae > Streptophyta > Magnoliopsida > Poales > Poaceae > Triticum > Triticum urartu. The sequence goes on from NC_141878.1 coordinate 227,107,426, forward strand.
AGGCGAAGACCACTTTTGTCAGGATAGCTGGTACTAGTTGTCCCCCTTTGAATTGGCCTGCCATTGTTGGCTCCCATCCCGCTCGATATTTGGGAAGAGGACCAGAACCAATATAAATAGGACTAGCCACCACCTTACAAGAGGACGGATGATTCAGAAGGCAGGATGGATCATTCAGACCATCCACACACACACAAGCTCATCGAGCTCAAGAACACCTCAACCTCAGGAGGCTGTTCTTCCCTTGTACTGTTCATCATCAGCCCTAGAGGCAATCCACCACCACCACAATGGAGTAGGATATTACACCACAATGGTGGCCTGAACCAGTATAAATCTTGCGTCTTTCTGTGTTGCGAGTTTGCCGAGTTCATCCGCGAGATCTTAGCGAGCTAGGGAATAGATTGGTGGGAAGGAAAGACTTCGCGTGCACCCCAGTGTTCGAACCATAAGGGTTTGCCGGAACCCCACATCCGACATTTGGCACGCCAGGTAGGGGTGCGCCATAGCCTCCCCTCCATCAGTTCGTCGCTCTGTCGTCTCCATGGCGGACGCTCGCCGTGCTCGAGCAGAGCGTCGGGCTACCCTGACCGCCCGCGTCGCTCAGACGACTCCCGTCGGCGGGCCACATCGTCGTTCCCCGTCTCCCGCCGCCAACGCTTCCACCGGCCCGGTGGGGACCGAGCAGCAGGCGTCCTCGCTGCATCCTTTGGTGTGGCAGGACGGCCGCACCGCCACTCCATCACTGACCCTTGCCGGTTCTTCGTCTCACGCGCACCGCGCTCCCATGGAGGCACAGGCCGCGCTCCTCGTAGCAAACGAGCTCCTATGCTACCGCCCCGTCGACGACCTCTACGAGGAGTGGCTCAAACGCGTCGCTGAGCTCGTCCACGCCGCGGGGGGCTCTCCGGCGCCGTCCCACTCTCTGCCTCCCCCTCAACCAGTCCCGGGTGACGGGGCTCATGGCGCACCTCCACCACCTCAGCCCCAAGACATTGCCTTGGCACCAAGGCGCGTGGCTCCGTGACGTAATCCGCCGTGCCCGGCTCCTGCGCATGAAGAGAGAACCTGCCAAGAAATTCCGCGGCCGCGAGGAGCTGCACCTGCGCTCCCCGCGCCACCTCGTCAAGACCGCGCACCGCCCGCAGCGGTGCAGCGCGGACCTCGTCAAGACCCAGCTCCACCTCCGAAGCGGGCCCCGACAACCACGGCTGGCTGCCGTGCCTTCACTCCCGAGCTACGTAGTGTCCCCTGGCCGGGCAAGTTCAAGCTGGATCTGCCTCCTCGCTACAACGGTACCGCCGACCCCGCGGAGTTCCTTTAGCTCTATGAGCTGAGCATCGAAGCGGCCAACAGCGACGAAAAGGTCTTGGAAAACTGGTTTCCCATGGCTCTCAATGATGGAGCTCGCTCCTGGCTCCTGAACATGCAGCACGGCTCGATATCCTCCTGGGACGAGATGCGCAACCACTTCGTCGCCAACTTCCAGGGCACTCGCGACCGCCCTCCGGCCGCGGGTGATCTACGCCGCATCAGGCAGCAGCCAGGAGAGACCCTCCAGAAGTACATCCAGCGCTTCAACAACACCGCCTCAAGATCCCCAAGGTCACGGACAAGGCCATCATCTTCGCGCTCTCCAACGGCGTTCGTGACGTCAAGATGAAGGAAGAGCTCGCCGTCCACGAGGAGCTCTGCACATCTCAGGAGCTGTTCAACCTGGCGACCAGGTGCGCAAGAGCTGAGGAGGGGCGCCTCTATCTCCTTGAGCCGCCAGCCATGGGCACGGAGGAGAAGAAGGCCAAGGCCAAGGACGTGAAGCACAAGCAGGTAGTTGTGCTCGCCGCGGAGCCCGACATCAAGCGGGGCAGACATCAGCCCGAATCATCCAAGAACGGCCGACCGTTCTGCGCCTTCCAAAACCTGCACACCCACAACACTAGCGACTATCAAGAGCTCAGAGCCATACGAGAAGGACGATACGGTCGACGCCCCGAGCGCAACGACCGGGGCTACGGCCGCCGAGGAGGACGTGGAGGCGGTCGCTGGGACGACCTGGCCCGCGCCAGGAGTGGCGCGACCGACCTCATGAGAACCACTGGAAGGACCAACCTCGCGAGGGCGCCTGGAGGGACCCGCCACGTGAGGATCGCCCCTAGGGTAACGCCGGTCTTCCCCCACTGCTGCCACCAAGAAGGAACGACGACCACCACCAGGACGAGGGGGCTGGGGGCTTCCAGGAGCCGCGTGCGATCGCCTGCATCTTGGGCGGCTCCCATGCCCTAGCCTCTCAGTGCATCTTCAAGCTGTTTGCTTGCGGAGTGAATGCGGCGCTCCCCAAGCTCGAGGCCACGCGCCTGCTCAGGTGGTCCCAATGCGCCATCACTTTCAACTCGGCGGATCAGCTCAAGTGCGCAGCCACCGCTGGCACCCTCCCTATGCTGTGTTCTCTAGTCATCAGCAATTTGCAGGTCACCAAGACCCTCATCGAAGGCAGCGCAGGGCTCAACGTCCTGTCCGTCGACACGTTTGACAACCTCCAAGTGCCATGAGCAGCTGCTGCCCACCAAGCCTTTCTCAGGAGTGACCGACGGCTCCACCATGCCGATAGGGCAGGTCCGCCTGCCTGTCACCTTCGGGGAGCGCAAGAACTACCGCACCGAGCTCATTGACTTCGACGTCGCGCACATCTGCCTGCCCTACAGCCATCTTCGGGTATGCAGCCCTGACCAAGTTCATGGCAGTCACTCATCACGGCTACAACGTTCTCAAGATGCCAAGAAGCGGAGGAACCATCACAGTCCCGTGTGAAGAAAGGGATGCGGTGTGCTCCCTCGAGCGTGCCTTTCAAGCCGCCACAATCGACGACCCCGACAACAGAAATGAAGGCCCTCTGGAGGCCATCTCCAAGAATAAGCAGCCGCGCTGTGCAGGACCTCAGGAGGACGGTGTCGCGGGAGAAGCCACATCAGGACCAGCGCCCGCTCCAGGGGCACCTCCCTCCATCGCATAGGAAGGTGCGCCCGGCGCCCTACTCAGGCAGGGCTCGGGGGCTCTCTTCTAGAGGGCCTCAGACCTTGCGAACCTCACGAGGGAGGCGCTTGGGCACCACTTGGAAGCGTGCTTCACGGCATGTGACCCTTAGGAGAGCACAGGACAAGGAGTGCCCACCACTCAGGAGTTCATCATCAGGACCACCAAGGAACTGCAAGAAGCAAGAGCCATGAGCGGCGACAACCGCCCACGGGGCGCAGCTCTGCATCCTGGCGAAGATGTTGGGCTGTGTGTCTGCATTGACGTCCCAGGGCTCAAGAGGGCCGCATCTTAGGAGCATTTCTGGCCTTCGCGTGTGGGCCGCTGCGAGGGCCCGCCGCACAGCTACGTTCGTATGCTTTTTGGCTTGCCGAGCGTGGCGTCGGCCTATCAGCGCAACATGCGACGTGTCCTGGTGGATCAGGAAGCCTGGTACCACGCCGTTCTGGAGGAGATGGAGACGGTCTTCAGGGAACCTCCCGAACCCTCAGAGCCTCCCAAGGCTCAGGGTTCTGGCGGCTCATGAGGAGTCATTTCTTCAACGCACGCTTTCAGCTGCACCAACTCTACTTTGTCTACAGAACCAGGTGATATCTTCCAAGCTCGTTTAGCTGGGAGCGCCACACGGGCTGCATTATTCCCAGGCCGCGTGGGTCCGTCCCTGCGGCATTTATCTCTTTTGCTTATGTCTTCAGCTTACCATGTTGGGGCGCCCCTGGGGTTGCATCATCCCCAAGCCGCTGGGGCCGGACCCGGTGGCATGTATCTTCCTGCATTTATCCAAGCTGATCTGCTCTCCATGCTTAACCTGCCAACTGCTATCACCTTCTCGATCATCGTCTCCCCCGGGGCCTCCACACAGGCAAGGCGTTGGTGCATGGGTCCGTCCCTACCACGCTGACAAATCTGAGCAGTCGAGCTTTGTCTCGCGGCACGCCCTGCGCATGTCACCTCACCAGGCCCTCAGTGACTTCTCCTCATCCAGAGCAACCAGCGGCAGGCTGACATCTGTAACAGCAAACCATGTTTCTTCTTGTGCCTGTTCGCACGGACCCCGTGGGAAGGATAGAAGGCGGCACCACGAGTCTCCTTTTCTCTTGTGCAATTCGCTGGTGCCTTAAAAGGGGAGCTCCAGAGCATCGTGACTCAGGAGCTCTTACTGGCTCTCCAGCCTTCACCCCTGGCCTTGACCACGGCACTGCGACCTGGCATACCAGCGGCGGCTGAGCTCACTCGAGGCCCAGGAGCTGAGGACGTAGAGCACGAAGGAGAGCATGAGGGGAGGGAAACTCCTATGGGCCGACCTAGCTATGTCGCACGAGTAGGCGCGCGGCCCTAGTCAGGAGTTGCCACGAGATCAACAAGATAAGTCCCGCACTCATATCGGCTAAATGTTCGGGCCTAATGGTCACTCATGCCTTGCCACAACCCCGTTGCGGCCATGTCAAGTCCCTTTCTCGCCTTACCATGGCTGCTTGAGCGCTAAGGGGGACCTCCTGAGCATCGCGGCTCAGGGGCTCTTACTGGACCTCGGGCCGCACACCTCCTGTCCTTGACCACGGCATGCGACCTGGCATACCAGCGACGGCTGTAGCCTACCTGGGGACCGGGACCTGTCGGCGTAGAGCAACAAGATATCGCGTGGAAAGAAAGGGGGGACGGAGCCTTAAGCGGACATGCGTTCACCAAATTCTCATAACAGGGAAGATAAGCATGAAAGACATTACAGACCCTTACATGCCCCCATGGGGTAATTCATGATTCTTTGCAGGAAACAAAAGCCGACACTAAGGGGAATCATATCTACATCCTCCCGTGGTGAACGCCATCATCAACAGTGGGCCACGGGAGGCCGGCGCCAACCCCATCCAGGTCAGCGGCGGCGACGGCCGGACGCCGCAGCTCTGCTCCAAGCACGGTGAGAGCTCGGGGGCACGTAGTTGTCATCGCTCTTCTCCGGAGTCTCATAGAGCTCAGGAGAGATGCTGGACTCCCAAGGGCTGCTGCTGCTGGAGTGGTCACGAGCAGGGCACGCATCAGCTTCGCGCTCCTCTCCGGGGCAGCACTCTAGGCAGCAGCACTCAGCATCAAAGACCTTGAAGAAGAGGGTGGAGACGCCGTCGTACGCAAAGTGGATCCCGAGGGCGCCCCTCGCGCGGTAGACCCACGCGATCTCGCCCCAGCCGCGCGTCATGATGATCTTGCCGGTGGGGGCCGCTTCGATCTCCGCTCCAGTCGCCAGAGCGCTGCAGTCAGTGTGCTGCAGCCAGAGCTCGAGAGGCCCCCTCGGTGGCATCACGTCGGAGAAGAACCGTGGGAAGCGGGTCTAGGGGCTCGGAGGCATCGGCGCCCATAGCACTAACTCGCGCGAGTAGTCCGTAGCGTGAACTCCAGGGGTGACGGCATGCGTCACCGTGGTGCGGCGGCCCTGGATGCGGCATGGGCGGCGCTGCTCGTCACTCCGTCCTCCCGAGCCCTCGGCTTGGGCGTACAAGGGCAGCGGGTACCCCGGAGGAGGCCGCTCGCACCAAGGCCTCAACACCACCTACATCGCTGCTTCATCACGGCGATGGATCAACCTCTTCTTCGGCGGAAGAGGCCCCGGATCATCGCGGGGAGCCTTTCCTTTCTCTTCAGTAGAGAACTTTGTGAAGGGCGCCATTATTGTCAGCAGTGGAGAAAGGAGGAAGAAGCAAGCAAGCGAGGAAGAGGTGGGCAACGGGGGCTCCGCCCCCTCCCCATTTATAGCAAGAGAAGGCCAACCGGCGTCTCCCACGATCGCAAGTAATTATGGTTTTCCTTGCATGTCGCAGGGACTTGTCAAGTCATGCAGTTGCCGAGGCAGCATGGCAAAGCGGAGACGCCCACGTCCAATCATCCACCACTCGTCAATCAAGGCCACATGATTTTGGGGCCCGCGGTGCACCGAACTTAGCCCTTGGCTTCAACGCGAAGCCAAGCCCGAGCGCACCTTGGGCCCGGGGGCTACTGTCGGTGTCCTGGGAACGGGGCCCCCCAGACTTGCCTGGCTGCGGCCCGCGGCGTGGCTGAGCCTGCAGGTCGTACGATCCATCTTCACCAACAAAGCATCCAAGACCCTCGCGAGGCGGACGACGCAAGACCTCCTCTTGAGTAGCCTAGCCAGGCAACCTCACGAAGAGCGGAGATATCAAGGCGGGTCAAACCTCACGAGACCCTCGTGACGTGAGCCGTGACGCACGACACTAGGCGGGCGCCAGCGCGCAGCGTCCTTGTTTCCTCTTTGGTGCTAAGGAGGCCAGCGCAGGCGAAGAGTACCGAGGCATCAGGCAAAGGTTGCTATATTGGTGCAATGAGACCAAGACCAAGAGGACGGCAACACGGAGGTCATCATGGAGCCCAAGACGGCGTCACCACCAGAGCCTTTGGCAGGCGAAGACCACTTTTGTCAGGATAGCTGGTACTAGCTGCCCCCTTCGTATTGGCCCGCCATTGTAGGCTCCCTTCCCGCTCGATATTTGGGAAAAGGACCATGGCCAATATAAATAGGACTAGCCACGACCTTAAGAGAGGACGGATGATTCATAAGGCAGGACGGATCATTCAGACCATCCACACACACACACACAAGCTCACCGAGCTCAAGAACACCTCAACCTCAGGAGGCTGTTCTTCCCTTGTATTGTTCATCATCATCCCTAGAGGCAATCCACCACCACCACACTAGAGTAGGGTATTGCACCACAATGGTGGCCCGAACCAGTATAAATCTTGTGTCTTTCTGTGTTGCGAGTTTGTCGAGTTCGTCCACGAGATCTTAGCGAGCTAGGGCGTAGATTGGTGGCAAGGAAAGACTTCGTGCGCACCCCAGTGTTCGAACCTTAAGGGTTTGCCGGAACCGCACATCCGACAACTACGGAACCCATGGCCTCGCACTCCCATTCGGGTGGACCAACGACGTTCTGACAAAACCGATCTACTGCCATGACACTCTCCCGGCCACTCCGACGCACTCCCCACTGGGCTAGTCCTGGGTGGCCCCGTGTCTAACAAAGACACCAACGAACACCGTCGTGGCCAAACATAAACGGTCCGTAGCGGGGACCCGGATCCATAAAAACAACAACGGGCACACAAGGCTTATGTCCGCCTACCTAATTAGGGTAGCGCACGCCCATAACCTTCCCTCGTTGGAGTCATCAGTGAGAGGCATGACAATAGATCCAGTTAGGACCTTCCCATAAAGGTAAGTGTGGTTGCACTAATCAGTTCGATATGGTGGCACCATGACTCAGCCAATAGTTGTTGAAGTTCAATTTAATCACAATATGCTGAGCCATGATAAACTTAACATGATGCAATTACAAAGCATGAGCATGATATCAACATAAGCATGGGGGTGCAACATAACTATCAACCATATCAACAATGAATCATATCCAACTGAGCATATCACAAGTACACACTACTCATAGCATAACATGAACATCAACAATAAATACCATACAATAACACATCAAGCATATTACCGAGTAAACACTTAACCATCTAACAGCAAAGGAACAATGCATTTTAACAGTACTCGGTAACTGACGTTAGTCATGCACCGAAGAACATGACCAACCCAACATGTACTACTATCAAGCATGGCAATATGAAAGTAATACTCTCAAGTAGCTCATGATAACAAAGTGCATAAAGTATATATATCATGACGATAACCACCGATCCATAAGCATAACCGAAATAACGACAGTAGTAGCAAAACAATCATACAATTATTAAAGATTCTATTTGAAAAACCAATGCTACTGCATGGCTATCATGCAAATGGTGGTTGTGGCTTGCCTGGGGTGACGGAGACTCCGGGAAGAAGTGCAGTGAAGCCGCGGAACGAAACGCCGAGCGATTCTTTCTCAAAGGGGCTGATTGGAGACAAGGGCAAAATGGTCATTTTCACTATGATACCACCTAGTGAAAATGTTACCAAAAGATAGATCTCGTCGAGGCGAAGAAATGAGCGCTGGTTTCACCTCGATCGGAGTTACAGTTAAAAAGTTGTGAGGATTTGAAGATCAGTGACCAATTTGTGAATATTTTCATCACCAACGGGTCCCTGGGAGGAAAAACTGAAAGCACATTAGGGGTAATACGTTTTCTGAAACTGAAAGCATATTCTGAACCGAAGTAGATTGAAAATACGTTTTCGAAACAGGAAAGCGTACCCAGCAGAAACCCGTCTCCAATTATCCACGAGGATCCGTGGCTGGAGCCACTTCCATGCGGGGCCTAGGCGCAAGGGGAGGGGGCACGGGAGTTCGTCTCCTTCCTCCCGCTCCTGTGCTCCCTGCAGGACAAAGGAGGAGCAGGGGAGGAAGCGGCAAGGGGGCCGGCCAGCTCTGGCCATCTCTGGCCGAGCCGAGGGCACCGACGGGACCGGGGCAGCGAGGGGGTCCCGTTCAGAGGGAGCATGGCCGCTGAGGAGGAGAGGGGTGGAGGTGAGAGGTGGCACCAGGAGGAGGACCGGGACGGGCGGGCGTTGTCCTCCCCGGCGAAGCAGGCACTCCGGCGAGGGGGCAAGTGGGTGGGGCGGCTGAGTGGAACGAGGGGGACTCGGTGGACGTGGTGGGAGGAGGAGAGGAGGCTCGGGTTGGCCGGAATCATGCCGAGGCTGAGGCGGCCGTCGAGGATGAAGGCGACCAACGGCGAGATCGGAGCACTCTGGTGGTCGAGAAGGCTTGGGGAGAGGCTGGTGAGGTGCGGAGGGGTTCGGGGGTCCTTATATAGGCACAGAGGAGGGCTCTAGAGCTCACGGACGAGCTCCTGACCAAGCTTTAATGGCGGGTAGAGGCTGGGCATGGCACGGGCGCGGCTCTCCCGGCGCATTGATGGTGAACGACGATGAAGCAGTGACGCAGGGAGATGCGGTCGAGCACGGGCGACCTCCTGCAACGTTTGAGGTCGAGACGAGGATGGAGGAGATGAGCACAGTGGCCGGACCGAGCCAGAGCTTGCACTATGTGTGACGCCAGTGTGATCACCACGGGCACTGGTGCAAACGGCACGTTCTGGCCGGGTCGACCATGTCCAGTAGATAGACCGTCGTGTCCTCAGTCAAAATGAAGAAATAATTGGGTCCAGGGCAAAGAAGAGATTTGCAGATGGCCCCAATGCAAGCCAGCAGCCAAGTGTTTGTGTTGTTCAGTGGGGACACCATCTTGGTAACGCAGTAAATAGTTTTCCTGGTGATGATTACACACTAAGGAGATTAAAATGGCAAAGTTTCAGCTCAAGAAGAGGAGTTTAGCTAGTGGTTGCTGTAGAAACCACTATAATGGCCAGAATTAGGGATTTAGATAATGCACTCACATGGAGAGGCAAGTTGAGCTGAAATTTGGCAAGGCCTAATGGTTTGATAATATGAAGATTCTGTAAAAGTTACATACGAAATGGATTTACCAAAATGGTAATTCCTTCATAGCTATCTTCCCTGATCAGAATCTTGCGATAATTCTAGAGGAGTATTGGCTTGAGGATTTGGTCCCAAATGGTAATTCCTTCATAGCTATCTTCCCTGGTCATGAGAATGCTCTGGAAAATTTTCCGGCAAAATGAAGCAATATAAAATGTACTTGCTTCACAATCTGAAAATATTTCCAAAACAAAAGATTTGGTCCTGTGCGCACATAGATGATTGGATGGGGCTCAAATTTGGAGGAGTGTGCTAATATGAGCGCATGAAGTAGTGTGCAAAATTTCAACTCATTTGGATAGCCATACCTAGCATTTCCTTCACAAAGGCTTCCCTCAGACTGGAACTTTGAAAAATTACTGAGGAAGTTTGGCTAGGAAAATAAAGTTGAATTTTGGCACAGGTCAATTATTTGGACAGGAAAAGATGTCCAAAAAGTTTGGGGTCAAATGGGGAAAGATAAATAGCACTGGCTTCACAATGTGCCATTTAGGACAAAATAGGAAATGAATTTATTGAGCATGATGATAAATATGGCCAATGAAATATTTCACCATATTTGAGGAAGATATGACCCAAACAATTTATTAGAATTATTTGGGGATTTATGGACGGGCAGAAATATATGTTGCTTCACAACCTAGGGCAGATAGGGTTATTCCTTTAATTGAAAAAGGAATTTTCCCTAGAAAAAGAAATTAGGGTTTGGTCAAGCAGTCGAGTGACATGATCTTGGCAAGGTTTTTAGGATGATGAGCCACTTGGGAGAGGAAATGAAGATGATTTCCCAGGTGACAAGGCCACAAAACCACTCCAAAAACCAATTAAATTAAAGTAAAAGAAAAAGGGCCAAAAACCAGGTTGTTACACAACACATCCTCGCATGGCCTGCCTGGACTAGCTACGGTAAAACCACCTCACCCAACCACTCCGCCACGACCCACTTCGTCAATCAGTGCGGTGTTAAGCCGCAAAGTGACTAAGTGGCAACTATTCACCACATGACGGCCTCTTTTTACAGGAGATGCCTATAGATGAAAGCCATCTTGCAACGTGGCAAGCAAGCAGGTGTGAAGCTGGCAAACTAGTCCGACAAAGCTTGCCGGGCAATCAATCAAGTGACGTTGAGCGGCACATTTAATGTGCCATGTCAGCCTGCAGAGTTAGGTATGATAACACTATTTGCTATCTTATCAGTGCATAATGACTACTTTTCCATTGTGGTAGCCCCTTAATCTATCAAATGAGGCCCATAACAATAGTAGAAAGGGTTAGAATGTTGGACAACTCACACCCATATGCGTGTAGCCACTGCCGCCCCCCTGCCGGGCAAGTGTACTAAACTCCACCATCAATCCACCATAGGAGGAGTAGGGTTTTACGCCTCACGGCGGCCCGAACCTGGGTAAAATTGCCTGTGTGATCTCACGCTCGTATGCTCTTTGTGCAACGCGACATCCCCCTACCCAACCAGCAAGGGGCCCTCTGGCCCCATAGGTGGCTGTGGTTTCCCGCGACAGTTGCCCAGACTATGCATAGGCCTAAGGACAAGATTACAACAGCCAAGATCAGACCAAGCAAAAGAGATCAGTTCTTTGCAGGATCAAAGTGCAGATCAAGAAGGCCAACATGAGCCGGAGAAGTTAGATATCACCAAGGGTAAAACCTCCCTTGCCGGGCAGGCGAGCCTGACGAGGATGAGGATTGCCCCGAAGACAAGCCACCAAACTGCCCCGGCAGGCTTGGTGGGCACAGCAAGGGAGGACTGCCCCATGAAAGCTTAAGCGCTCCACCTCACAACAACGCAAGTCATCGATCGATGTGGTTTCAAGCCCCTAAGAGACTAAGTGGCTACTTCCTACCACATGCCAGCCACTTCCTACGGAAAACACCACTAGATGAAACCCTACGCAAGTAGGCGCGAAGCTTGCAAAACAGCCCAGCAAGGCTTGTTGGGCACACTATGATGTGACACTGAGCGGCGCATTTAATGCACACTGTCCACCTGCAGAGTTAGGTATAATAGCACTATTTGCTCTCTAATCAGTGTGTAAAAGACTGATTTGCCATTGTGGTGACCCCTTTATCTATAAAAGGAGGCCCATGGCAACCGTAGAGAGGATTCGGACCCTCGCATATTCATATGCGTGTACACACTCTTTCCCCGAGGCAAACCTGATGGGCAAGAGCGTCGCATATTCAACCATTATCTACCATCAATCCACCAAAGAAAGAGTAGGTTTTTACGCCTCACGGCGGCCCGAACCTGGGTAAAACTGCCTGTGTGATTTCAGCCGTGCTGTGTTATGCTTCTCCGCTCTTTGTGCAACGTGCCCATCCCCCCGCCAAACCAAAAGGGGCTCATGGCCCCATAGGTTCCCGTGGTTTCACACGACATCTTTACACGCTAGGTAGGGCGAGTCACTTGCGCGAACCCGAGAGCATAAGCAGTGCGTCATCTTCATCGCCATTTTCATCATCAATGGCTCCATCAACTATGGCGCCCAAGAAGAAGTCAGGTGCCGCTGCTCACCCATGCACCTCGAAGGCCCCACCGCCCGTGACCGCCGACGCGGCTGGAAATGCGGGGATGCATGAGGATGTGAACGCTGCAGGGGATGTGGTCGGTGCAGGCGGTGTTGTTACCACGTCCCCCGCGGCTGAAGGAGGAGTGGGAGGCACTTGAGAAGGTCAGCACCAACAACATCCTCGTGACCATGCTCCACGAGGTACAGGTAGAGAGATTATTCCTTCTGTCCCTCCCGGCCCAGCAGAGGGGCACAACCATGGTAGTGATGCTCGCCGTGAGCCGAATTGCAATCTTCCGGCCGCCCCGGCTGTGGGTGCAGTCGCAGGACATGCACCACCCCCGGAGCAAGCTAGCCCAACCAATACTCCTTTCGGGGTAATTGGTGCACACGTGCTCCCACCTTGTCACCATGCCATCCAAGCGACTGGCTCCCGACGGCAGGAGCACGGCGCAGCCACTGCCGACACTGTCAGGAGCTGGGCGATGTTGCGGTTTACGTCATCCTCACCAATGCGAAGTACCGCTTTGGAGACCATGGCGCAGGCCCAACTGTTGCTGAGGTTTCCGCCGACAGCTGATCAGATGGATGAGTGGAGATACACCATTCATAGCCTCATTGGCTTTGCCGTGGCTGGAGACTCACAGCAAGCTGGCCCGTCACAACCTCCCTAGATGGCGACGACAGCCCACGCTGCTGACTGTGCGGAAAGGGCCACCGCCACGGTGCAATCGCCACTGTGGGAACCAGCATGAGGCCACGCGTCCAAGAGCTTGATGATGTCTCGATGGCTTCATCCGATCCTCGAGCACGTCAAGCCCGACGGCGAGCCCCGGAGGACAGGCAGAGGGAGGGCGCGCTCGTCACCATCGAAGATGCCGCGACAACCACCACCAGTCCGATGGGTGCGATGGCCCAAACGTCGACGAGCATGTGCTCTGCGGAGGCGGGGACCCGCCTTTCGAGGTTGGGTGCCCTGCCTTCACCCATGAGCTGCGACAAGTCCGTTGGCCATCCGCTTGCACATTCAATCCCGAGATACCCGAGAAGTATGATGGGAGACTGAACTTGGCAGAGTTCTTGAGCATATACACCATTGATGTTCAAGCTGCCAGGGGAAGAGATGAGAAGGTTTTTGCCAACTACTTCCCTTTAGCACTCAAGCCAAATGTGAGGTCTTGGCTGATGCACTTGCCGGAGAACTCCATTTCGACCTGGACTGACCTGTGCCAAGAGTTCGTTGGCGCCTTCACGGGCAGCCATCAAGAACTAGGGCGGCCTAGCAATTTGTAGCTTCTCCCACAGAAGGAAGGAGAGACTCTACAGAAGTACATGCAGATGTTTAGCTGAGTCCACAGAAATATTCCACACATCCAGTCGACAACTGTGGTAGATGTGTTCCAATCCAATGTGCGCAATCGTCGGATACGTTCCAAGATGAACGTTCGATTGCCCAAGACTTTGAAGGAGCTTTACACCTTGGTGGACAAGTGTGCTAGGATGGAGGAGGGGAGGAAACTCCTTGGAGAAGAAGATGGCGTCGACATCGACTCAGAGGATGATGACGAGGCCACCAGTCAGAAGAAGAAGAACAAAAAGTGCAACAAGAGGTGCAAGGATATGGCTGTAATGACCGTTGAGGGATCGGGCACACCGAGTACCGGCAAGAAGGCTAAGGCCAAAGCCCCCGGCAAGGAACTTGTCGCGTGCACTGATTGCCGGGAGGCTGGGAAAGGTGATGGGCCGTACTGCAAGATTCATCAGACCAAGGGCCATGATCTCCAGGAGTGCCATCAAGTTGAAAAGCTCGTCAAGAACCAGAGGGCTGAGTACAAGAAGCATGATAAGGAAAATGGTCAGAATGGCACTGGAGGAAAGGGCCGAGGGCCGAAGCAGGCCGCCCTGCCATGGCAACTCGGAATCAGGGAAAACCCACCAGAGGATGGGAGAAGGAAGATTGCAACGATGAAAGTGACAGAGGGGATGAATAGGAAACCAGTGAGCAGGAATTACAGAGGGGCACTGATGCCCTAGGCATTGACGGGGGTGCAACTTTTCACTACTCTCACTATCAGCTTAAACAGTGTGCGCATGAGGTCAATGTCGTGGAGCCAAGGGCAGACTCTCAGAAGCTGCTCAAGTGGTCACGCACCCTGACCGCACCACCGCGGTAGGGTTGTTGCCGTTGTTGGTCTCACCAACAAACCGCAAACTTAAAGTCACAAAGATGTTGGTTGACGTCTGGCCGGGTTGAATCTGATTTCCCCAAAGGCCATCAGCAAACTTCAGATAGCAGAGGAAGAGCTCAAGGTCATGGGTGCATTTCAAGGAATCAACCCCGGTAGGAGTCATCTTAAGGGAAGGATCATGTTGCCGGTGACATTCAGGGGAGAGTTGAATTACCGGACTGAGAAGGTTGTGTTTGATGTGGTCAACCTCCCCATGCCGTACAACGGAATCCTTGGACGTCCAACTCTCGCCAAATTCAAGGCAACATCAAACTATGCCTACAATACCTTGAAGATGCCAGCGCCAGTGGGCTTAATTTCTATACCGTCAGACAAGAAGGACACAATTATTTGCGTGGATAAGATGTACTGGGATGTAGTCACGGCAGAGGCTGCTAAAGCCACAGTACCCGCCAACAAAAGCGAAGGAAAGAAGAAGTCTAAGAGGGACGCCAGCAAGGAATCTGGGAAGTGTACCTCTTCGGAGTACGCTGCGCCTGTTGATGACTTGCCGGAGAGTTCCAATAGCAAGAGATCCAAGGCTGCTGCATCTCATGTGAAAAAGGTCCCGACAGGGCTGGCTGGCGCTGATGGTACTGTCACTATCAGTGCCACCCTTGACGACAAATAGGAAAGCGTGCTTGTTGCCTTCGTGCGGGCGAATATTGATGTGCTTTCCTGGCAACCATCTGATATCCCCGGTGTTCCCAGGGTGGTAATCGAGCACCACCTTCTTGTCTACCCACATGCCCGACCCATCAAGAAGAAGGTCTGAAAGCAAGCCTTGGAGCGCCAGCAGTTCATTGCCAAATCAAGAAACTTGAGGCAGTTGGTTTTGTCAAAGTACTACATCCAACATGGGTAGCAAACCTAGTGGTCGTACGCAACGCTAATGGGAAATAGAGGCTTTGCATAGATTTCATGGATCATAACAAAGCTTCCCCGAAGGACCTGTTCCCTTTGCCGCACATCGACCAAATTGTGGATTCCACTTCCGGGTGTGATTTTATCTCCTTTCTGGATGCATTCTCTGGATATCATCAAATCTTTATGTCCAAGGAAGATGAAGAAAAGACCTCGTTCATCACCCCATGTGGCACATATTGCTTCGTGCGAATGCCTTTCAGGTTGAAGAGTGCCGGATTCACTTTTGCAAGAGCAGTTAAGATTGGTTTTGAATCACAGTTGCATAGGAACATTGAAGCTTACATGTATGATATTGTGGTCAGGACTAAGGACAAATCCACCCTCCAACAAGACATAGAAGAGACATTTGCTAATTTACGCATGATGAACTTGAAGATGAACCCGGAGAAGTGTGTTTGGTGTTCCTCCGGCAAGCTACCTGGTTTCTTTGTGTCCCATCACGGGATAGAGGCCAACCCTGATACGATCAAGGCTATCAAGTAGATTCAGGCAAGTAAGCCAGTTAAGGATGTGAGACATTTTACTGTGTGTGTTGCCGCACTTACCAGATTCATCTCCAAGTCTGATGAGCGTGCCTTGCCATTCTTAAAAATATTGAAGAAGGCAGGACCCATGAAGTTGACTCCAGAAGCAGATGCAGCACTGCAAGATTTGAAGTCCTACTTGTCTTATGTGCCCACTTTGGTTGCTCCCAAACCACAAGAGCCGTTGTTGCTATACCTAGCGGCAACTAATCAAGTGCTTAGTGAAGCACTAATGGCACAACGGGAAGTGGTGGAAGCAGTAGCCTCAGTTAGTGTCCCTTCCGGGGGCGAAAATGAGCACAACCCGACAAGGACATACCTAGATCAAGATAGATAAGAACACAACAGTGGAGGCAACTCCAAGGACGCGACAAGGAAGAAAGTAGTGCAGTGCCCAGTGTAGTTCGTCAGCTCCTTATTGTAGGGGTATAGATCTAGGTACTTTAGCGTGCAAAAGTTGATTTTTGCCTTGTCATGACCTCAAGGAAACAGCACCAGTACTTCCAAGCCCACGAGATCACAGTTGTCACCCGCTTCCCTTTGCAAAGGTACTCCGAAACCCTGAGGCTACCGACAGAATAGTGGAGTGGGCATTGGAGTTATCTAGCTTTGGCTTAAAGTTTGAAAGCACATCAATAATTGGGAGCAGAGAACTGGAAGAGTTTGTTGCAGAATGGATGCCAACCCCTGATGAACAGTTACTAGAGACAGTTCTTCCCGGCAAGGAAGCACCCGAAGAATTGATCGTGTATTTCGATGGTGCCTTCTCCCTACAAGGTGTAGGGGCGGGCATGCTCCTCGTTGCTCCCATTGGAGATCATCTAAAGTACGTCATCCAGATGCATTTTCCCTGGCAGGAGGTGACCAACCATACGGCATAGTATGAAGGGCTCCTTGCCGGGCTCAGGATTCCCATAGAATTGGGGATCAAGAAGCTGATCATTCGAGGAGATTTACAACTTTTGGTGAGACAAGTCAACAAGGATTACCAAATACCATTGATGGAGGCTTACATTGAGGAAGTGAGAAGGATGGAGGGGTGCTTTAACGGATTGCAAACAGAGCACGTACCCCATGCAGAAAACATCATTGCTGATCATCTGTCAAAGTGCGCTGCGCAGAAGCTTCTTGTGGAACCAGGAACTTTTGTTCTCCATCTTACCCAGCCCTCAGTATCCCCGACAATAATGGCCCGGAAGAGGAGGAAACTAGACTCTGGCAAGTCTCTCCCGATAGAGCCTCGCGGGGCTCCCGACAGAGAGCTAGATGGGAACAACTCCCCTTCAGCTGTAGAGCTACCCCCACCCACCAGACTATCGGTCCTCATGGTCGAGGTTGCGCTCCCACAAAGGAGGAGGTGCCGCTAGTCCTCATTGCCGAGCCCCAGGCTCCAACTTTGCTACGACACATAGTTCATTTCCTCCAAACCGGAGAACTTCCAGAAGAGCAAGAAGAAGCTGAAAGAGTAGCCCGGAGGGCCAGTATGTTTCAGTTCGTCGATGACACGCTATACGGAAGAAGGCTCAACAGTGTGAAATTGAAGTGCATTTGCTGAGAAGAAGGAAAGGAACCGATGGCAGTAATACACAAAGGCATGTGCGGCTCCCACATTGGATCAAGGGCTTTGGTTGGGAAAGCATGCCGACAAGGATTATATTGGCCCACATCCCTCCAAGATGCGGTCGAGCTAGTCACCAACTGTGAAGCCTGCCAGTTCCATTCCTAGAATATCCGTCTGCTTGCCCACGCTCTTCAGACAATCCCTTTGTCATGGACGTTTTTGGTCTGGGGGCTCGATATCCTCGGCCCTTTCCATCATGCTACCGGGTGCTTTGAATTCTTGGTCATTGCAATCGACAAGTTTACAAAGTGGCAGGAAGTAGAAGCCATGAGTAAGGTGACTGCTCAGCCAGCTATCAAGTTCTTGAAAGGATTGGTGTGCCGCTTCGGGGTCCCTGCCCGGATCATCCTCACAACGACACCCAATTCACGAGCCGCGCCTTCATGCAATATGTTCATGCCCTTGGAACCAAGATCTCATTTTCCTCGGTTGCACATCCCAGAAGCAGTGGGCAACCTGAGAGGGTGAAAACTGACGTGTTGTGAGGAATCAAGACGAGAACATTTGATAAGCTGCAGAAGTGCAGTGGGCGATGGATCGATGAGCTGCTAGTGGTTCTTTGGTCCCTCAAAACGACACAAAATTGAGCTACTGGGCAGACTCCATTCCCCCTAGTCTATGGGGCAGAAGAAGTTATCCCCACGAAACTCATTTATGGGTCACCTCGAGTGCCTGCCTATGATGAAGTAGCACAGGAACAGCACCGGCGTGATGACCCTGTGCTTCTCGAGGAGAACCATCTCCGGGCTGCTATGCGTGCTGCACGCTACCAGCAAGCCATGCGTCGCTATCACAACCACAGGGTTCATGTCCGGTGTTTTAAGGAAGGCGACCTTGTCCTTAGGCACGTTCAGTCCGCCAAGGGTACAAACAAGTTGACAAAGATGTGGGAAGGCCAGTACGAGTGACCAGACCTGGCACAGTCTATCTGGAGACCGGAGATGGCATTCAATTGCAAAACTCATGTAATATGGAGCATCTCCGCAAGTTCTACCCGTAAGGCACGGCTATCGGGCCCTACCCGGCAGCCACCCTTTTTGTACAGGCCATGCCTCAGTTGCATGTAACCCCTTGTATAAATCCAGGCGCAGACCCTGTGCAGTAGAAAAATAAATGAAGCGCAGCCCCCCCCGATAAGTTGCATGCATGCATAAGCATATCATGAGCATCGCATGTTCATGTAGATAAGTTCGCATCTGGCATCATTTTCATCTGCATAAACTACAGGATCCTACCGTGGAATTGGACCCAAGGAGGAGATGAGAAGATGCGCCTACATTGTGATCCCTAGCAAGCCAAATAGATAAGTTCTTTCTCTTATCCATATGTGTTCTATAAGTAGGGACTTGTGCATAATAAAACATCACTACCTTTTGAAACTTAGGTGCTCCCATCCTTTGACTTGAACGTTACTTCGGACAGGATGGTCCCAGTGGCCTTCGCGACAAAGGATTGGCGGGGGGCGAGTCCCTCTTCATGATTTGTGCCTGGTAGGCCTAGCTCCACGGCAGAAAAACTGAGGGTACCGACAGGATAGCCTACCGGGGGGAAACTTGTTTACTTAAAAGTATAGAGGCATCCCACCACTTCATGGACATATTACATGCACGAGTCCCCGACAAAGTTCATGTTTTACATTAATATGCTGATCAATCAAGTACAGACCTTACTGAGGGAGTCCTGGATTAGGGGGTCCCCGGACTGCCGGACTATATCCTTTGGACGGACTGTTGGGCTATGAAGATACAAGATTGAAGACTCCGTCCCGTGTCCGGGTGGGACTCTCCTTTGCGTGGAAGGCAAGCTTGGCAATTCGGATATGTATATCTGCTCCCTTGTAACCGACTCTGTGTAACCCTAGCCCCCTCCGGTGTGTATATAAACCAGAGGGTTTAGTCCATAGGACAAGAACAATCATAGTCATAGGCTAGCTTCTAGTGTTTAACCTCTGCGATCTCGTGGTAGATCAACTCTTGTAATACTCATATCATGAAGATCAATCAAGCAGGAAGTAGGGTATTACCTCCATCGAGAGGGCCCGATCCTGAGTAAACATTGTGTCCCCCGCCTCCTGTTACCATCCATCTTAGATGCACAGTTCGGTACCCCCTACCCGAGATCCGCCGGTTTTGACACCGACATTGATGCTTTCATTGAGAGTTCCACTGCGCCGTCACGATAAAGGCTTGATGGCTCCTTCGATCATCGGCAACAATGCGATCCACGGTGAGGTTTTTCTCCCCGGACATATCTTCGTATTCGGCGGCTTCGCACTGCGGGCCAACTCTCTTGGCCATATGGAGCAGATCGAGAGCTACGCCCCTGGCCGTCAGGTCAGGTTTGGAAACTTAAACTATACTGCCAACATCCACGGAGACTTGATCTTCGATGGATTCGAGCCCGTGTCAGGTGCGCCACACAGTCACGACGAGCATGACTTAGCTCTGCCGCCGGACAGTGTCCGGGAGATCACCCCCGTGGCAACTCCGGCCCTCGATCCGGAGCAGATCGTGCTGTCCGAGGACGGGTGGATGGACCCCGCCACGGAGGCCTCACGCTCAGCGGCGATAGAGCCGAATACTGACTTCACCTCCTACGAGACCTGTGTGGCCGGATCCTTGGATTCATCCCCAGCCACGGGCGCCGAACCGCCTGCGTCCATGCCTATCAAATCTGATTGGGTGCCGATCATGGAGTTTTCCTCCGCAGATATCTTTCAGCACTCGCCCTTGGGTGATGAGCTAAATTCATTAAGGTCTCTCTCCTTGTCAGGAGGCCCTTGGCTGAACTATGTCCGGCTTGAGTGGGAAGCGGACGACGAAGAAATTTGTCCCCCACCCACCACCCACTTAATAGCCACTGTCGACGACTTATCCGACATGCTCGACTTCGGCTCCGAAGACATCGACGGTATGGACGATGATGCAGGAGAAGAACAGGAACCACCGCCCACAGGGCGCTGGACTGCCACCTCATCATATGATATATACATGGTGGACACCCCCAAAGAAAGTGATGGCAATAAGGCAACGGAGGATAATCCCCTCGAGAAGCAATCTAAGCACCAGCGTCATCAGCGCCACTCAAAGCCTCGCCATAGCAAAAGCAGCGATACCGGCACAAGAGACAATAACACTGCGGATAGCGCCGAAGACAAAGACAATCCCCTCTAGCCAGGCTTCGAGCAGGAGGATGGGCAAGCTAGCCCGAAGAAACAAGCGACGGACGGAGAATCAGAAGAGGACACTTACATGTCCCTCTTCAAAGACGAGGTGAGCCTCAGCGACGAAGAATTTATCATGCCTAAGGATCCCGTCGAGCAGGAGCGCTTCAAGCGCTGGCTTATAGCCACAGAAAAAAGGCTGAATAAAAAGCAGCAGCAGCTTCAGGCTGATCAGGATTTGCTAACGGTTAGATGGACCGAGGTCCTGGCAGCCAAGGAATAAAAACTCGAGCGCTCAACCAAAAGTTACCCAAAATGCAGGTTGCTACCCCAACTCGAGAAGGAAGCATTAAAGCCTACGCTCCCAGCGTATGATGCGGCTGACCGACCACCTCGTGGCTGAGACAAAGCGGCATATCAGGCCGAAGGCCAGCCCGCACCCCGTCGCCAGTTAAAAAAAATACCAACGCCCGGGGTAACACGCAAGACCTGTGAGAAGTATTGGAAAACAAATCAGGACATAAAAGATCGGTCTACGGATCACGGGGGCGCGCCCCAACGCGTGACGACAACCGTCACACCGGATATACTAAAAGCAAATCCGGCCGGCCCGAACACAGCACACAAGACTCGTATGAATTGCGTCATGATATAGCTCGGCATAGAGGCGCTGCACAACCCCTATGCTTCACTGATGAAGTAATGGATCATGAATTCCCAAAAGGGTTTAAACCCGTGAACATTGAATCATATGACGGCACTACAGGCCCCGCGGTATGGATAGAGGATTTCTTCCTCCACATTCACATGGCACGCGGGGATGATCTACACGCCATCAAGTATCTCCCGCTAAAACTCCAGGGGCCGGATCTGCATTGGCTGAATAGCTTGCCGACAACTCCATCGGATGTTGGGAAAACCTGGCAGACGCATTCCTGGACAACTTCCAGGGCACTTATGTGCGACCACCGGATGCTCACGATTTAAGTCACATAACACAACAGCCCGGAGAGTCAGCCAGGAAATTCTGGACTTGGTTCCTAACTAAAAAGAACCAAATTGTCGACTGTCCGGATGCCGAAGCCCTAGCGTCCTTTAAACATAACATCCGTAACAAGTGGCTCACCCGAAATCTCGGCCATGAGAAGCCAAAATTCATGGCAGCCCTCACGACACTCATGACCAGCTTTTGCTTGGGCGAAGATAGCTGGTTGGCCCGTAGCAACAACACAGCAAGCAACCCTGGCACATCAGAAGCTAGAGATAGCAACGGCAAACCCCAACACAACAAACACAAGCGTCGCAAAAATGGTGAAAACGCCAAAGATACAGCAGTCAATGCCGGATTTAGGGGCTCTAAGTCCAGTCAGCGGAATGGGCCACTCAAAAATGACAATTCGGTTCCGTCCAGTCTGGACCGCATACTCGACCGCCCATGCCCAATTCATGGCACCCTAGGAACACCAGCTAATCATACCAACAGAGAATGCTGGGTCTTCAAACAAGCTGGCAGGTCAGGTGCCAAAAACAAAGATAAGGGGTCTCAAAGTGACGATGGCGACGAGGAGCCCAGATCGCCGAGTACAAGAGGGCAAAAGAAATTTCCCCCGCAAATCCAAACGGTGAACGTGGTAAAAAGCACCTACACTCCCAACCCGGACCGGACCCACACCCTTAGGGATGTCGACTTAACAGAACCAGTCGTCCCACAATATAAACTAGGGCTGACCACCTTCAACCGCACGGATCATCCGGTTAACACCAATCAGGGCAATCCAGCTGCACTAGTCCTCGACCCAATAATTGACGGGTTCCACCTCACACGAGTACTTATGGACGGAGGTAGCAGTCCAAACCTGCTTTACCAGGACACAGTGCGCAAGATGGGCATCGATCATTCGGTGATCAAGCCCACTAAAACCACCTTCATAGGTATTATACCAGGTGTGGAGGCCAGCTGTACAGGCTCCATCGCCCTTGAGGTAGTCTTTGGATCACCAGACAATTACCGTGCTGAAGAGATAATCTTCGACATCATCCCCTTTCGTAGTGATTATCAGGCACTGCTCGGACGAACCGCGTTCGCTGGATTCAACGCAGTACCACATTATGCCTACATAAGCCCAAGATGCCCGGTCCGCGCGGCGTCATCACGGTTAATGGCAAGGTTGAACTTTTCCTCGGCACCAAGGAGTATACCGCTGCTTTAACAGCAGAAGTTACAAGTGGCACCTTCCAACCGAACCTCGAGTCGATGGCCCGACTCCCGGACACCGCCAAAGGACTTCGAACTACTTCGTGGCAGGATAGCCGGCTCGTCCAAAGCTCAATTAAACACCGACAAAGGCCAATACAGGCCACATACCGCGGCTCAACCACTTTGCGGCACACAAGCATTTCTTACATTTTGTTTGCAGGTTCAACTTTGCGCAGACCAGGACTGGCGATATGGAAGTATCTCGAACGCACAAGGGAATCCTTAGATATTCCCCGCGATGACCATTCGACTATACTCCGGATCCGCAGACAACTTCTTCCCCCCTGGTCTTAGCAGGTTCCACAGTCATCTTCCTTTTTATCACAATACCTGTACTCACAGGCATTGACGTACTATTCAAATACAACATGCGAATTTATATAATGCTTATCTACTGTTATTTCTTGTTGAAATTCTTTTGTCAAGTGGCATCCGTACACCGCGATATGCCTTAAATACGCCAGGGGCTTCGTTTTACCCATAATACAACAATCAAGTCCGAACACCTTCATAGAAGTTCGGCACCCTGAACTTATAGCATTATATGCATCAACTCCGAATCATGTCTTGGGTCAAATGTTGGATTTGCTCGGCTACCATGTTTTGCTGCCTTACGTTCCACTGTATCGGCTAAGGCGGCACAGGGAGAACTACTACGATTGTGTCGCGGTTCTTCCGGACGAGCACCTCAGTAGAGAAAGCCGAAAACTGACTGTCATGATACGGTGAGAGCTGGTCAGCTGTTAGAGAGGTTGTAAAATCTTTAAGGATTCCTCCCGCATAATGCCATAACCAATGCAGCGTGCGATGGATCGGATTTTCTTCCGATCAGGTGATTATATAGCCCCTCGTGCGGTCTTCCGAACACCAGGGGCTGTGCCTACATTCCTTTTCTAAAGCTCCTATGGCTAAGTGAGAGTGATAAAGCCCTATAGTCCGATTTTCTGGTTCGTTATGCTGTATACCTCCTTCGAAGGACCCGAAACTGGGATAAAGACTGATCAGGTTTATCCCGAACACCCCCATACTTCCTACATGGGGGCAGAAGCCGACGACTGGCCAGCTCTCAGGATTAATATATAAAACGGCCGTGCAGGAGGATAAACTTTTATATAACAGGCAATATATAAGAGAAATGACCTTGTTCAACATTACAAAGGACAATATGATTGTATTCATGGAAATATAATGTCCTTGGTGCATTGCTCCGCCGCAAGGCAGGATCCTTTCAGGACACTTTCATAATATAATTCGGGCTTGCGGTGCTCCTTCCCCTCTGGCGGTCCCTTGGTCATCAGCTTTTCAGCATCCATCTTCCCCCAGTGCACCTTTGCATGGGCAAAGGCCATTCGCGCACCCTCTACACAGACCGACCAGTTGATGACGTCAAGTCGAGGGCAGGAACTCACAAGCCGCTTCACGAGCCCGAAGTAGCTGCTTGAAATCGGCTTGGTGGGCCATAGCCGGATAATCAAATCCATCATGGCTAGTTCGTCCGCCCTATGCAGTTCGATCAACTGTTTCAGTTGGTCGGCAAAAGGCACCAAATAATTCGGTGCCAGATACTGCAACCAGAAGAGCTTATCCGTAGTGTTCCCTTCTTCAGCTCGGTAGATTTGGGCGGCATCTGATATGCTGCGGGGCAGTTCCGCAAATACCCCTAGAGGAATCAGAATTCAAAATTAGAAATATGATTTTCTCCTCAAATACTTTCTTTACATGGAAAATAGCCTTACCTGCCGTAATCGTCCTCGCCTCTTGGATCTCCTACATGGCGCCTTGGGTTTCCCCCTGGGCATCGTGCGCGGCCTGATGAGCCCTGGCGAGTTCGGATTCTTTCTCCGTTAAACTCTGCTCCAAGGTCTTGCATTTCTTCACGGACTCTTGAAGCTCCTCCTCAGCTTCAATAACCCTGGCCTCGTGCTTCTCACGAAGAACCAGCTCTGCAGTTGCCTTTTCCTCGGCCTCGACAACAGCGTTCCTCAGAGCCTCGACTTCGGTCATTGCCCCTGGCGCAAATAATGAAACATATTTTATCATACTAGAAATTTGTTCGCACTAAACGCGAACAAGGCTTGCGCATACCTTGTTTGTCTTCCAACTGCCTTTTCAACTGGCCAAGTTCTTCTTTGGCCTGCTCCAGACTTTGATTCAGTCCAGAGACCTCCGCAGTACGAGAAGCAGCAGCCACTTCAGAGGCCTGCTTATGAAAGAAGAGAGATAGATGTCATCAAGTGAGTCTTCCTGCGAACATAAAATTGATCCTCTGTCCGGTCCTTTCATGCACCGAACAGTGTATCAGGGGCTACTATGCATAATATGACACTCTTCGAAACCTCATAAAACATACCTCAAAGCCTCTTATAAAGGCTGATACAGGCTTCATTCAGTCCACTCTCAGCAGACTGAATCTCCTTAATCACCGCACACATCAGGGCACGGTGTTCATCGACGATGGAGGCGCTCTTTAGCGCCGCCAACAAAACATCTGGCACCTCTGGTTGGACAGAGATTGCCGGGGGAACAGGCACGCCCCCTCCAGCCGAGGGAGGCTGCCTGCTTGGTTCTGGAGCCGTATTGGTCTCCGGAATTGCGTCCGGCTGGGAGCAAAATTCAAGATGGCTCCTGCCGTCGACTCCCATGGGAATTTTCTCCCCCATGTCTCCGGCCCCCGAAGTTTGGCCTCCATGTGCCGCTTTCACGATCTCTTCCCCCCTCCTTGGCCGGGGTCCTTCTGGGATGAAGCCTCGGTGTTATTCACATATTTGAGGGAAGGGGCCTTCGGGGGCGTCCTGCTCTCCATAGCATCCGAGCTCAGCAAATCCTCTGATGAGGATTGTTCGGTACAGGACCACGCCGGACTACAAAAAATATAGCTCAGGTTAAAATATTATGCCATGATGAGTCTGGACGCATAAATGTGTTCGGATTTTATACTCACGAGGTGACCAGGGGCTGGGCCCCGGGATCCCACGCCGGGCTGCTGTCGGCGGCGGTAGTGGACTCTTCCGGAAGAGGAGCTTTTCCCCTTTTAGCCGACTCAGCCTCCAAATGTATGGAGGCTGCCCTCTTCTTTCTTCCCCCCGCTGGGGATTCGTCTACCTCTTCCTCCTTGTCTTCTTTGGAGGCAGAACGGAAGTTGGAGCCTTCGGATATTGTGTCTGTAGTGCCGCGGCGACGAATGCCGCCCCGGGTCTTTTTGGCATCCTTCTCGGCCTTCTTCTTCGGTGGCTTGTATGGTGCCAGGACCAGCATCTTCGTCAGAAGAGGGCTGGCCGGTTCTTCGGGCAACGGGACCGGACAGTGGATCCGCCCCGCCTTCTTCGTCCATCGCTAGGGGAGTTGAGGAAAACACATTAAGCATTTCCCTTGGGTTATGTGGATAAAACACATAAAAACTTACCGAGCTTGCAGGGCGGGACAGTTGGTACCCGCGGTCCACGGCCGAGTCCGGCCATGATTTTCCGGACTTGAAAAGCACCTTCCAGATGTCTTTGTGCAAGGAGCCAAAGAGCTCTCGCACGGTCTAGTGCTTGGCCGGATCGAATTCCCATAGATTGCAAGTCCGGTGTTGACAAGGCAGGATCCGGTGAGCTAACATCACCTAGACTACATTGACAAGTTCGATGTTCTTGTCTTCCATATCTTTAACGCGCGTCTGGAGCATCGACAGTTCGTCGGACGAAGACCAGTTCAGGCCCTTCTTGGGCCAGGACGTAAGCCGCAGAGGGGCTCTGGATCGGAACTCTGGAGCAGCGGCCCATTCCATGCCAGGCGGCTCAGTGATGTAAAACCACTGCTGTTGCCACTCTTTGACAGAATCATTAAAAGTACCTGTTTGCCATGTGACGATGGGCATCTTGCTCACCATAGCGCCCCCGCACTCGGCGTGCTCGCCGCTCACCACCTTGGGCTTCACATTAAAGATCTTCAGCCATAAGCCGAAGTGTTGCGAGATGCGAAGAAAAGCCTCGCACACGACGATGAATGTCGAGATGTTGAAGAAGGAATTGGGGGATAGATCATGAAAATTGATCCCGTAATAATACATGATGCCGTGAACGAACGGGTGGACGGGAAACCCTAGCCCGCGGGCAAAATGAGGGAGGAATACAACTCTCTCTTGGGGTTCAAGTGTAGGAACAATCTGTCCCGCCGTTGGGAGACGGTGGCTGATTTTTTGGCCAGATACCCGGCCTCCCGACGCTTTTTGATATCCTTCTCCTGGACGGTAGAGGCCATCCACTAGCCTCCTGCTCCGAATCCGGACTTTTTCGAAAGGCCTTTGTGGGCGGAGAATACGAACGCTAGGGCGCTGGAGCTCGGGCGAAGGGGAATGGATCGGGAAGAAGAAAGCATGGGTGCGAAAGGGAGTCCTTATCCCCTTATAAAGGCAGCAGGGATTCTGTGCCTCCCCACTTTCCTGGTAAACTCACTTATTCCCCAAGCACCATGATTGATGGCGCGGTTGGTTTACCCACACCCGTATTGATGAGAATCCCATGATATTGGTTTACCCACACCCGTATCTGCTTCGACAAGACGTGCCAAGAAAACCTCCTCGCAATATGTGAAGTAGCTCGTTGAGAAAAACGGTTCGAATAATGAACGGGCCATGGCGTGATGTCATGCTATGAAATTTGTCAGAAGATTACATTTGTGGGATATTGTACTCTCTACGGTGGTATGTGGAATTTGTTTTGCAGAGCCGGACACGATCCTTGTGATCGAAGTCTTCTATGGAGTATTCAGAGGAAGAACCCACCTTGCAATGCCAAAGACAATATGCGCACCGGACTCATTGTCATTGAAGCCTGGTTCAGGGGCTACTGAGGGAGTCCTGGATTAGGGGGTCCCCGGACAGCCGGACTATATCCTTTGGCCGGACTGTTGGGCTATGAAGATACAAGATTGAAGACTTCGTCCCATGTCAGGATGGGACTCTCCTTTACGTGGAAGGAAAGCTTGGCAATTCGGATATGTAGATCTCCTCACTTGTAACAGATTCTGTGTAACCCTAGCCCCCTCCGGTGTCTATATAAACTGGAGGGTTTAGTCCATAGGACAAGAACAATCATAGTCATAGGCTAGATTCTAGGGTTTAACCTCTACGATCTCGAGGTAGATCAGCTCTTGTAATACTCATATCATCAAGATCAATCAAGCAGGAAGTAGGGTATTACCTCCATCGAGAGGGCCCGAACCTAGGTAAACATTCTGTCCCCCGCCTCCTGTTACCATCCGCCTTAGACGCACAGTTCGGGACCCCCTACCCGAGATCCGCCGGTTCTGACACCGACACTTACAGGACACAAACATGGAATAAAGAGATTACATAATTTGAACTAAAATTTGGCAAGTGCCTACAGATTTAAGATTGAACAAAGATAAGCACCCCGTAATCTCCTCATTTCGTTCTTCCTCCGCTAGGTATTGCGGTGGGAAGAGGAGAGGACTAAAGGAGCGCCCAAGCCAGAGCCCACCCCAATCCCGTCATTTCCTACCGGGTGCAACCTCACAAGATCAGGAGTTGCGACAGTGCGAAAGAGAGGCATGGGGAGCAGCTCGGCTGTGCCCTGGTCACCACCTCCAGGACCAGCAAGAAGCCCCAGCCCAAGCATCGGAAGGAGAGACTGCCGGAGCTTGGCTGGAAGACTATTGGAGGAGGCGAAGGCACCAAGAGATCAGCCCCCTCCCTAGATACCAAGAGGCCGGTGATGATGGTGCTAGGGAGGGAGGGGAAGAGCGGAAAGACGAGGCGGTAGGTCGTCAATACGAGACGAAGGCGTCGGTTCCATTGTACTCCAACCTGACGCCCTGCCACCCACCTTTTCCGTCTTCCCTCGTTTTCTATCCATCACTGCCATTCCAGGGAGACGCTGGACCCCCAGCCATCACCTCCCCCGGAGTAGTGGCAGTCGGCCAAGATGGCCAAGGCGCGTGCAGCACCACTCCCCACCACGGCGGGCAGGAGGATGCCCCTTTCTTCGGTATCGCACATGAATCCATGGGAAGGAGAAGTACTGGGATTACCAACGATCTCGAACCCTATGCCCCAGACGGGCGTCAGAGGCTCCAGGAACCTGGTCTCCAGGACAACAAGCTGCGACGGCTCATGACAAGACCCAGCGCCCCCACTAGATGGCCGGCCCGAGTAGAGGAGACAAGGATCCCACCATAATGGGAAATCTTGATATCTCTTGCACTGCGACAAGCTCGCTTGCCACAGTTCCCAAGAGGCCGGACCAAACACACTTCCCAAGCATTAACACAAGCATTCGGCATCACCAATCCCAAGCTAGTGCCCGGGGCCTCAACCTGGGCTCTCCCCTCCAACATAACCAGAAGAAAGCAGAGGATGGAGGAGGAGAGGTATATCGATGGGTGCCCCACTCCTCCCTCGCCCCTCCTTTATATAGGCGGGCTAGGGCTGGGGGCTGATCCCTCGGTGGGTAACAGCCGTCCTCCTCCACCAATCCAAGAAGACTGGGGCCCTGCATTGATGCTCTACTGTACCACGCGCCTCCATTACCTACCCCACTCAATGCATGCGGCATACGTGGCTAAGGATAAGGGTGTGGTGGGAAGAGTGAATTGGCAATTACTCGCCCGTGCGTTAACGTCATTCATGGGACATTACAAAGATGGCCCCACTGCAATTGGAGATATGCAATGTGCGCAGAAGAACCGGAAACACCTCCACCTCACAGTGACACAAGTCGTCGATCGATGCAGTGTCAAGCCCCTAAGTGACTAAGCGGCTGCTTCCTGCCACATGGTAGCCACTTCCTACGCAAAACACCTCCAGATGACACCCGTCCTGAGACGTGTCAAGCAAGAAGGCGCGAAGCTGGCAAAATACCACGACAAGGCTTGTCGGGCACATTATGATGTGACACTGAGTGGCGCATTTAATGTGCTCTTTCCGCCTACATAGTTAGGTATGATAGCACTGTTTTCTAGCTAATCAGTATGTAAAAGACTGATTTGCCGCTGTGGCGACCCCTTTATCTATAAAAGGAGGCCCATGGCAACCGTAGAGAGGATTCGGACCCTCGCATATTCATACACGCGTAGCCACTCTCCCGCCGAGGCAACCTTGCCGGGCAAGAATGCCACGTCTTCCACCATTATCCACCATCAATCCACCAAAGCAGGAGTAGGGTTTTACGCCACAGGGCGGCCCGAACATAGGTAAAACTGCCCGTATGATCTCTGTCATGCGGTGTTGCGCTTCTCCGCTCTTTGTGCAATGTGCCCATCCCCTCGCCGAACCGAAAGGGGTTCATGGCTCCATAGGTGCCCATGGTTTCCCATGAGAGTGGGTGATGTGAGTGACAGAAGCACAGACCCGAGTAAGTATGATGTTTGTGTATGGGAGTAAAGAGGACTTGATAGTTTAATGCTATGGTTGGGTTTTTCCTTAAGGATATTTAGTAGTTGCAGATGCTTTCTAGAGTTACAATCATAAGTACATATGATTCAAGTAGAGAAAGTATCTTACCTTATGCCTCTCCCTCATATAAAATTGCAAAAATGATTACCGGTCTAGTAATCGATTGCCTAGGGACAAATAACTTTCTTGTGACAAAAAGCTCTCTACTAAAACTAAGTTAATTGTTTATTTATCTAAAGAGCCCCTAGCTTTTATTTACGTGTTCATTATTATCTTGCAAAATTACCCTATCACACCTACAAAGTACATCTAGTTTCATACTTGTTCTAGGTAAAGCAAACATTAAGCGTGCGTAGAGTTGTATCAGTGGTCGATTGAACTTGAGAGAATATTTGTTCTACCTTAAGCTCCTAGTTGGTTTTGACACACTTACTTATCAAGAAAGGCGACAATTGATCCCCTATACTTGTGGGTTATCAAGCAGGAATATTCATTCGATGAGATCTATAAAACAATTGTGCGCTTTGAGAGTAATCATATGAATAAGCATCAAAGTTATTTCCTGAGATATGAGCATAATGATTTGAGGAGGTACGCATGTACTCCTTCTATCGATGGTTCGACCGATACCCATTCGAGATTTTTCCTGTGTCATTCTGCGAATGATAATCATTGTCTCGGGGAGAATTACTCTGCATATTCAAGTTAGTAGTGATAGATACATTTTCAATGATGCACTTCTTTACCCATATTTGTTTCTAGGGTGACCCAAACCTGCAGTTAGTCCCAACATATCGAGCGAAAACTTTACCATTATGTTGTTTGAACAATTTGTAGTTCGAGTCATTAGACTCATCAGAAACAACAACAATGGAAGTATCATATCCCGACAGAATTGCAGGTTCGAGTGTTCTACTTTTGGCAAGAACCCAACTCGTTCGAGGATATTGTTCGGGAGCCTAGTAGGTTCCATCCATGTTGAGTTTCCTTTCGAAACCCAATCCTTCCTTTCAAGGATTTTGTGCATGATTGACTTCTTAAGCACATCATAGAAAGTTTGATGCCCTTTTAGGCTGCTTAGCGTTCCTGTCTCAAGCAAGTCCTTTAGCCTGCAATTTTCATCAGTAATAGCAAAAAATTCCTCGGAGGAGGGGTTGGAGTTGTCATTCATAATTTCTCCAATATTCACGATGATAGCATTAGAAGTTTCAGCACCTGAATCAGATTTACTACATTCTATGCATTTTAAGCAAGGAGGAACAAAATCATCAAGAAGTTTAACAGATTGCTCGGCGAGGAGAGAAGCTTTTTTTGCCAACTCCTTGTGAGACTCTTGTAGTGACTCGATTTCTTGATTCCTTTTAAGGAATTCATCTGACAGACTCTCGTAGTTGACTAAAAGGGAATCATATTGATTGGTAAGATCATCAATAGTTGAACAAAAAGCATCATGCTCTTTGATCAACTTTTGATTCTTCTCCATATCGTCAACCAGTAATCCTTTGGTTTTCCTGAGATTTCTCTCAAGAATTTCAAGCTCATCTTAACATGTTTCGCATAGGAAATGTATTCAGGAGAATATCCATTCATGGAGTTATGGTGTATTGCTGATACCTGATCCTTAAAGGATTTTGTAATGAGACAAAATGTAGTTTGTTCATCAGCACTCAAATAATCTTCATCAGTGTCTGATTCGAGAGAATTGTCTGATGATTCCTAGGAAATAATGGCATTGCTCCTTCCTATCCTTCTTTGAAGCTCTTCATCATCTGATTCTGAGTAGGACATCTCATCTTCGGAATCCATTTTCATTTCTGTATAGACTCGGTTCGGCTGAGAGATTTTCTTCATGTTGGATTTGATATTAGCTTTGGCTTGGACGTCAGTGAGTAGTCTCATAGAAGAGGATCATGGAGATTCATTCTGCTTCGAGAGCTTAGTATAACGATCCATTTGAGTGAATCCATTGTAGTGAAGATACTTCCGTCTGTTGCTTGGCTTTTCCCAGCAGGGGCAATCAACAATGAAGTGACCGAATTGTTTGCACTTGAAGCACTTAATTTCTTTTGGAGGTAACCTTCTTGAGGTTTCAGGTAGACCAAATTTGTCATCATTTGTGCGGCATAGATTTTGTCTTCTGAGATCACTTAGCCTTTCTATGAGCATTTCAAGTTCTCTTGTGATAGTGTGTTTATTTTCGACATCTTATTCTTCTTGTGAGCTACCATAGTGAGAAATGATTTCCCCTTCAGCTTCTAAAAA
Organism: Triticum urartu; assembly: GCF_056163025.1. Classification (NCBI taxonomy): domain Eukaryota; kingdom Viridiplantae; phylum Streptophyta; class Magnoliopsida; order Poales; family Poaceae; genus Triticum; species Triticum urartu. The sequence goes on from NC_141878.1 coordinate 227,139,813, forward strand.
AGATTCTTGATATGCATTTTCAAGCTCCATCTTTTCTTCATGAAGGGACAACAATGTCATGATCTCAAATAGTGAAGTTCTTCGTAGTCTAGTCTTTGCTTGATTTTAGCTATGATGGGATCAGAGATTGCAGCACTTAGAAGCTTATTGACCACATCTCTATCGGTGATATTAGTCACTCCTCGCTGATGAAGTCTTTCGACAATGTTGGTTAATCGATCAATGTGTTCCATAGCACTTTCCTTACATAGACTTCTGAAACCAGTAAACCTGGCGCAAAGCATTTGAGTGTGGGGATCCGTTCTGGCAATGAATTCATCATGAGCGTGTCTGATGGCATCCAAAGTTGCTTTGCAATGTCAAGCTTTTGGAATCAAAGGAAAATTTCTTTTGACAGACTTCAACAGATGATATCTTTTGCTTTAGCATCAAACTGCCGATTGGTTTGGTCATTGGAAGTGGGATCATCAGGTTGCTGAATGTTGTATCCATTTTCCAGAATTTACCACAAGTCAACGTTGATGGCTTGAATTCTGATTATGATTCTTCCTTTCTAGTAGAGATAATCATTTCCATCGAAAATAGGGAATCTTTCAGAGTGCGACGATCTACCTGCATATGACATAGTCAAAACTCCTAGGACGTTAGACCTTTAATAAACAGAGACAATGTCGGGACCCTGATCCTAAGTCACACCGATCTAGCATGTAACACATCATATGACTTTGCGGCCTCACACATGGTATTTCCATGGGTGCCACCTTACTTGGCCCAGGACCGTTTGCGCCTTTTGGCTCCGTATATGATAGTGTCGGTAGCATCGATATGACAAAGAAGCCGGGCCGACATGACTAGTCGTAAACCTGAAGTGGCACTAACTTACAGGGACATGCATACATGACCAAGCAATGAACGTGTCGGTCATCAGTGAGTGAATCCAGGCTGTAGCAGCTGGGCTAATAGGACTCCAGAGAATCTAGGGTGTAGCAGGCTAACAGGACTCCGGTAGACACCTCGTGACATTTCCCTGAAGGGACAGGCACAGGAACGATGAAAGACACATGCCGGCCAGCCTAAGTGTTCCGGAGCAGTAGCAAGCTACCATGGCTCAGTGGAAGCACTAGGAGACATTTCCTGGTAAGAGGGGCTACCAAGGATACACAACTCGGTTGTCGGATCCCACACATACCAAGCATTTCAAATCATACACACAATATGCTCGATATGTGCAAATACAACATGGCATCACAACAAAACTCTCCAACTCAAAGTATTTATTCATTAGGCTATGAGGAGCCAAGTATTACAAACACGGGTCTCATGACCCAACATACAGAGCATACAAGCAACAAGCGGAAGCATAAACATGTCTGAGTATAGACAACCACAAATGAAAAAGGCTGAGAAGCCTGACTATCTACAAGACCCTCCCAATGATACAAGATCGTAGCTGAGGTAACAAGCTACTCGTCGAAGTCCAAGCGGAACTACTAGTGAGACAGATGTCTCATCTGCAAAACATAAATTAAGCAAACGTGAGTACAAAGGTACTCAGCAAGACTTACATCAGATCCTATCATACATGCATTAGTATCAAGAAGGAATGTGGGGTTTGGCTGCAGCAAGCCAACTTTGACTCAGTGGCTATCATGTTCAACGACTACGAGTAACTTCTTTGAGGTGAGAAAGTGCACACGAGTCCACTAATCACCACTTCGGTACACTACTATGGATTCATTCCCGTCTCCCTATGAGAAGGCCATCCATAGCACTCACACTTGTCTTGAGCATTTTAGAGTATCCACTTCAAGTTGTCTATGTACCACGTAAGCATCCAAGATTTCCATAACCGTGGACCTGGCTATTCGAATAGATCATGATAACCCTGCAGGGGTGTACTTCTTCACACACGCTCTCACAACTTACCACAGTACACGCTGTGTATCTCGGCAACCTGCAAGCGGAAGCCCGGCGAGGGTGTCGGCCACGACCTAACTAACAACGCAAGACTCTAGTCCAGGTTTATCGCCTATTCGGGTTCCATCGACAAGGAGATCCGGCCGGGGTTTCACTCACGGCCCCAAAGGATGTGTGCAGGGTTCCCAAGCCCACCAAACGTGTGCCACTTGGTACACCGGGCCACAGTGCCTAGTCTGTCCCAAGTCCACCCTACCGGGTGCCACTTGGTAGAATAATAACACTACCTGGAAACTAGTTGCGACTCTTGGACAAAGATCAAGTTGGTTAATAAGTCGAGAGGGGCACTTAAGCATTCCAATGCGTGGTAGTAGCTAGTCATTGGACGACATACAGAGAACTCAGTTCTTAAGGACAGTTCCAGTGATACAACCCACCATGTACTCCTACATGGCCTCTCACCGCCACCTTTACCAAATCGTGTTCACACACTTAACTCTCAGCATCAGAACATATCATAACACTCCAATGCATTCCCAATGAATCAGACCTGACACAACTCTAAGCAATAGGAGGCATGGCATGGTAGGAACAAAACATGGCTCAATCAACTCCTACACATGCTAGTGGGTTTCAACTATTTACTGTGGCAATGACAGGTCATGCAGAGGAATGGGTTCAACTACCGCAGCATAAAGTAGCAGTTGAATCAATGTTATCCTAAAGCAATAAAAGAGAGCAGCAACGCGAGAGTGGTATTTTATCGAAATGAACAAGGGGGTTTTGCTTGCCAGGTAGATCAACAAGGGGGCACTGCTCCTTTGACAGGTACTCTGGAACGGTCTCCGAAGCTGGACTTATCTAGAAGGGCGGTGCCGGCAATCAGTACACAAACATATGCAACAATATGATGCATGATCATGGCATGTAGATGTGATGTTGTTTGTGCTAATGCAACCAGCAACAAGTTCAATGGAGATCAACTCAATCAAGGATTCAAATGCAACTCCAAACTTAAGCATTTTAAATGCCCTTTATGTGTTTTCACTTATACAGTAGGTATAAGTTGGTTTGTCATGCATGAAACTGGTACAGATGGATAGATTGAATTTTCCTGATAATTTTTCATATATAAATTATTTCAATCTGAGCTATGGCTGATTTACTATGATTTTTTGAAGTTTTGCTAATTTCTGGAATTTCCAAAATAGAAATAACCCATAAAATGATTTATTGCGTCAGCACCGCTTCATGCTTGCGTCAGCAAGTCAACAGCTAACCAGGTCAAACCTGATGTGTGGGGGCCTCACGTCAGTGACACGGTTAGTTAAGAGTGTTAAGAAAAATGCTAAGATTAATCCTAAACTATAATTAGTCAGGGCCGGCCCCACATGTCATGTACTCATGCAAGTCTTTAGCGTGGGTTTTGACCCAGTTTGACCTACGGTTAGCCGTCGGCGAGGCCGAACGCAGCGGAGCATGTCGGTATCGTCGCTCCGGAGACCATTTGGTCGGCAGAGGCCACGGGCAAGGAGCCGGGGCTCGTATGCGTCGCTTGGAGCTAGCGAGAGGGACAGGGGTGGCCTGAGCTCGCAGGAAACGAGCTCAGGGTGGCGGCCGAAGCACAACCAGGTGCGCGCGCGATGCTGTCATGCATGGAAGGAGCTGCAGGCGGCAGCGTTGGCCTTCTGGGAGACTGCTGAGAGCGGCGGCATGCGCATGCGCGAGCTGCAGTGGTTAGATCGATGGCGGTGACATGGCCTGCGGCGGTGAGGTCTCGGCGTCGGCGGCTGACCTAGCTATGGCGTGCGAACGACGAAACGGAGAGGGGCGAACAACGGAGGGGCACACAGCGGATCCGGCGGAGGCGTTAGCGAGCTCAGGGGAGGTCCAACGCGGGCAAAATGGCGATGGCGATCTCGGGCGGCCGGAGTTGAAGACAACGGCGATGACGATGATACGGTGCGTCCCTGGTTGTTTGGCTTGTCGAGGACGTAGAAGATGTCGTGGAGGAGCTCTCATGTACAGAGAGAGGTCAAGGGGAGGCGGCGGCTGCGGCTACGGCGAACGGCGGCGACGGCAACGCTCGACCATCGCACGAGAGAGCGAGGAAGAGGAGGGGAGGATGAACAGATGAGGTGGGTGCGATCCAGACGCAAGGGGGATCTTATCCCCTCGTCCAGACGTCGGCAGAAGCAGGAGGTGGTGCAACGCGTGCGTGCGCGCGGTGACCACGCGCCCCTGGCCTCCTGGCGAGAGGTTGGGGGTGACTGGCACTGGCCAGTTGGCTGGGCTGGCACATTGCCAGGCCAGCAAGTGGCCCAGGTAAGTCCAGGTAGTTCCTCCTTTTCTATTTTGTTTCCATTTTCTATTTCTGACATTTGTTTTAATTTGGTTTCGAACCAATCAATTTTACTGATTCTGAGAAATTTTGCAGGGACTAAAAGAATTATTAAAAAGCCCGTCACAATTTCCCAGAATTATTTGATCATATTTAAAATATATCAAATATGAATCCAATGCAAATAGTTATTGAATTAATTCCAAATGACCAAAATAAATATTTCGGGGCTCCTCAAAATATCGGTTTGAATTTTAACTCTAGCCAATATCTTCACAGAGAAACAGGAACATTTTCTTGGACCTATTCAAAGCAATTTTTATCTTGATCATTTTCAGAAATGATTTCTGAGGCTTTCATATATCCCCAATTCAAATTTCAATCGAATTTAGACATGATACAAACATGAAGGCTAGCCTAGGTCATACCAGAACTAGGAATATGACAACTCGCCCCTACTCAGAAGAATCTCGTCCCGAGATTCAGGAGTTGGCGGGAAGAAAGTGGGGTACTCAAGTCGAAGATGATCTTCTCGCTCCCAGGTAGCTTCTCTCTCAGAATGATGAGACCACTGAACCTTGAGAAACTTGATGTTCTGACGTCGAGTGACACGCTCTACTTGATCAAGAATGCGAACAGGTTACTCTCGATATGTGAGGTTATCTTGGAGATCAAGTGTTTCATGGTCCACTCCGCGCGATGGGATCCGAGAAGCAACGCCTGAGTTGAGAGACGTGGAAGACATCATGAACTCGAGAAAGATGTGGGGGGTAGTTCCAACTGGTAGGCAACCTCTCCTCGTTTAGCGAGAATGCAAAAAGGACCAATGTAACGAGGAGCCAACTGGCCCTTGATATCGAAATGATGGGTACCCTTTAAAGGAGTAACCCGAAGGTAAGCCTTGTCGCCAACTTCATAAGCCACTTACTTATGACGACGGTCATACTGGCTCTTTTGACGAGACAGTGCTGTTTTCAAATTCTCACGAATGATGCGAACTTGCTCTTCTGCTTCCTGAATCATATCCGGTCCAAAGAATTGTCTTTCCCCGATTTCTGACCAGTTCAAAGGTGTTCGACATCCTTGTCCATACAGAATCTCGAAGGGTTCTTTCTTGAGTCTAGATTGGTATCTATTGTTATAAGCAAACTCGGCAAAGATAAGACACTTCTCCCAATCCATACTGAATGAGATAACGCAAGCTCTAAGCATGTCTTCGAGAATTTGGTTGACCCGTTCCACCTGACCACTTGATTGAGGGTGGAAAGCGGTACTAAAGGAAAGATGGGTTCCCATGGCAGTTTGGAAACTCTCCCAAAAATGAGAAGCGAAAAGACTACCACGGTCTGAATTGATCTCTAGTGGAACACCATGTAGTGAAACTATTCGAGAAATATATAAGTCAGCGAGCTGACTAGCAATGATACTCTCTCGAACAGGTAGGAAGTGAGCCACTTTGGAAAGATGATCAATGACTACGAAGATAGCATTGTTCCCTCTCTCGGTCCTGGGAAAGCCGGTGATGAAGTCCATACCAACTTTATCCTATTTCCACTTAGGAATAGCTAAAGGCTGATGGGTGCCAGCAGGTCTTTGATGCTCTGCCTTAACGCGACGACAAATGTCGTAGCAAGCAATGAACTGAGCAATTTCACTCTTCATCCTAGTCCACCAGAACCTCTGGCGTAGGTCCCGATACATCTTAGTACTACCAGGATGAATCGTGAGAGGAGATTCATGGGCCTCCTTAAGGATTAATTGTCGTAGATGCTGATTATTGGGGACCACCAAGCGATTCTCAAACAAAACAACACCTCGATCATCCATAGAGAAACATCCAGCAACTCCCTTCTTAATGTTTCTCTTGATGTGGATAACACCCTTATCAAAATTCTGGTCAGTGATGATATGATCCTCAAGGGTAGGTTTCGCCACCAAGGTAGAAAGGAATCCGTGAGGAGCAATGTGAGGGTTAAGCTTACAGAATTCCTCATGGAGAAGTGGTTGGCCCTGTTGCAACATGAGATTGTTGCAATAGGACTTATGACTTAGTGCATCAGCTATGACATTGGCTTTGCCTAGGGTGTATGTGATCCCCAAGTCATAATCTGAGATCAACTCCAACCAACATCTTTGTCTAAGGTTCAAATCTAGTTGGGTGAAGATATACTTGAGACTCTGGTGGTCGGTGTAGATCTCGCAATGTTTACCAAGAAGGTAATGTCGCCATGTCTTAAGTGCATAGACTATGGCTGCAAGCTCTAGATCATGTGTAGGATAATTCTCCTCATTTGGATGCAACTATCGAGATGCATAGGAAATCACATGACGATCCTGCATAAGAATGCAACCTAGTCCCTGTCGTGAGGTATCACAATAGATAACAAAGTCCTTAGTGAAATCCGGTGGCACAAGTATGGGAGCAGAAGTCAGGCGTCTTTTCAGTTCTTGAAAACTGTGCTCACACTGTGGGGACCACTCAAACATTTAATTTTTCTTGAGAAGTTCTGTGAGAGGTTTGGACACTTTGGAGAAGTTCTCAACGAAGCGGCGACAATAACTAGCTAGACCAAGGAAACTCCTAACTTGTTTAACAGTTTCAGGTGGAGTCCAATCAAGAACGGCCTGAACACTCTCGGGATTGATAGCAATGCCCTTACCAGAGATTACGTGGGCGAGATAGGTCACTTATGGCAACTCAAATTCGCACTTGGAGAACTTGGCATAAATGTGGTGCTCTCTGAGTTTTTCTAACACAAGTCTAAGATGTTCAGCATGCTCTTCCTTGTTCTTCGAGTAAATAAGAATATCATCGAGGTAAACCATGACGAACTTATCGAAGTACAACATGAAGATCGAGTTCATCAAGTGGGAGAATGTTGCTGAAGAATTGGTTAGACCGAAGGACCTAAGAGTGTACTCGTACTGGCCATAATGAGTGACAAAAGTCGTCTTAGGAATGTCCGCGTTTCTGATCTTGATTTGGTGGTAGCCTAACCTAAAATCCATCTTGGATAAGACTGAGGATCTAGCGAGCTGATCATACAGGTCGTCTATCATGGGGAGAGGATACTTGTTCTTTATCATGACCAAATTAATGGGACGATAATCTACAATCATTCGGTTTGTACCATCCTTCTTCTTGACAAAGAGGATGGGGCAAGCCCAAGGAAAAGAACTAGGACGGATGAAACCCTTTTGCAAGGACTCATCAAGCTGTTTCTTAAGCTTAGCCAACTCTAAGGGTACCATCTTGTATGGTCTCCTAGAAATTGGGGCGGTTCCTGGGAAAAGATCTATGATAAACTCTACATCTCTATCAGGTGGAATGCCGGGCACTTCCTCTGGAAAGACATCCGGAAAGTCACGGACTACCGGGATATCCTCAAGGTCTGGAAGAGGGCTGGCATTAAGAGAATAAAGCTAACGCTTTGCAACTCTAGTGGAGACAGTGACTATCTTGCCAGATGGATGTGTAAACTAAACAGACCTGGTGTAACAATCAATCTTGGCATGATGAGCTGTCATCCAGTCCATACCCAAGATGATGTTTATATCTGAAGACTTGAGGGCTACAAGTGATGCAAGGAATACAAGTCTGTCAACAAGGATTTCATTACCATGGCTTATTCTGGTAGTTTGCCATCTAGACCCTGGAGTTTGGATTTCAAGCGGAGTTGCCATATCACAAAATGATATGTCGTGCAAACGAGCATAGCCTTCAGAGATGAAGGAGTGAGATGCTCTGGTATCAAATAGAACCGATGCTGGATGACAATTGACAAGGAGTGTACCAAGAACGACATCCAGATCATCATGAGCGTCTTCAGCTGAGATGTGATGCACATGTCCACGTTAGTGGGAGCTGACTTGACACTGATCATCTTGCGTGATGGCTTACCACGGCCGATAGACATCTCGGGCTGGGGTGGGGCATAATTGGCTTGAGAGCAGTCACGTGCATAATGTCCTGGCTTTCCTCATGTGAAACAAGTACCTGAAGTAGGACGTGGACCCACATTGACAGGCGATCTACCAATAGGCCTGGGTGGAGCATACTGCTGAACTGGGTGAGGTCCCACATAAAATGGCCTTGGTGAATATCCTGGTGGAAGAGTGGAGTTCGGAACCCAAATCCGGCGCCTCTGAGAACTAGAACCGGAGGAAGAAACCAAATCACGGGTGTGCTTACAAGACTCCTCATAAATGAGCTGAGCTGTCTCTGCATTAATGTAACACCCACGATGCGGCTATATCTACCACATGTCGGAGCACGACTTAGAGGCATAACCGCATAGTAGGCATGTCGCAAGAGCGGTAATGTTTACACATCCCATGTAGCGAATGAGAAAGGGATAAGGAGTTGGCTTAAAATCGCCACTTCAAACAATACATAAATATAGCATTACACCATCCAGAATACAATCAAGGTCCGACTATGGAACCAAATAAAGAAAGACAACCCCAAATGCATAGATCCCTGATCGCCCCAACTGGGCTCCTCTACTGATCGTATGGAAAGGAAACATAGTAACGGCCCGAATCCTCGTTGAACTCCCACTTGAGTTTGATTGTGTCCCCTGCACTGGCATCATCGGCACCTGCATCTGGTTTTGGAAGTAATCTGTGAGTCACGGGGACTCAGCAATCTCACACCCTCGCGATCAAGACTATTCAAGCTTATGGGTAGGGAAAAGGTAGTGAGGTGGATCTGCAGCAAGCACTAGCATATATGGTGACTAACTTACGCAAATGAGAGCGAGAAGAGGAGAAAAGCACGGTCGAGAAGCTATAAGATCTGGAAGTGATCCTGAAACTACTTACGTTCGAGCATAACACGAGACCGTTTTCTCTTCCCGGACTCCACCTAAAAGAGACCATCACGGCTACACACGCTGTTGATTCATTTTAATTAAGTTAAGTGTCAGGTTTTCTACAACCAGATATTAACAAATTCCCATCTTCCCATAACCGCGGGCATGGCTTTTGAAAGTTCAAAACCCTGCAGGGGTGTCCTAACTTAGCCCATCACAAGCTCTCACGGTCAACGAAGGATATTCCTTCTCCCAGGACGACCCGATCAGACTCGGAATCCCGGTTACAAGACATTTGACAATGGTAAAATAAGACCAGCAAAGCCACCCGATGTGCCGACAAATCCCGATAGGAGTAGCACGTATCTCGTTCTAAGGGCACACCAGATGAGCGCTCCGTACAACTAAAACCAAACCTCGAGTTTCCCCGAGGGGGCGCTACAAAGGACTGTAGTTTGGACCAACACTCAACGGAGCACTGGCCCGGGGGTTTAAAATAAAGAAGACCCCTGAGTCCGCGGAACCCAAGGGAAAAAGGCTTAGGTGGAAAATGGTAAAACCAAAGTTGGGCCTTGCTGGAGGAGTTTTATTCAAGGCGAACTGTCAAGGGGTTCCCATTATAACCCAACCGCGTAAGGAACGCAAAATCATGGAACATAACACCAGTATGACGGAAAATAGGGCGGCAAGAGTGGAAAAAACACCAGGCATAAGGCCGAGCCTTCCACCCTTTACCAAGTATATAGATGCATTAAAGTAAATAAGATATAATAATGATATCCCAACAATAAACATGTTCCAACAAGGAACAAACTCCATCTTCACCTGCAACTAGCAACACTATAAGAGGGGTTGAGCAAAGCGGTAACATAGCCAAACAACGGTTTGCTAGGAAATGTGGGTTAGAGGCTTGACATGGCAATATGGGAGGCATGATAAAGCATGTGGTAGGTATCGGGGCATAGCAATAGAGCGAACAACTAGGCAAGCAAAGATAGAAGTGATTTCGAGGGTATGGTCATCTTGCCTGCAAAGTTCTCAGAGTTGACAAAAGCTTGATGTTGGGTGGTAGGTGCGACATATGCCAACGGGTGGCTTATCATTGTGGGAGCCAGTAAGACGTCGCCGGTGCCTGGAAGCGGGATGAGGCGAAGACATGCACGCCGTCGAATCTTACCCAGCTTCGGGGCTCTCCATGGAGATAACACCCCTACTGCTGCTCTGTGGGGTCTCCGCATGATCACTAGATGAACAAGTGGCTACACGATGCTCCTTGAGCTGTTTGGCGAAAGGAGGAAGAAGGGCTCTGCCTGCTCTCTTCTCCTCCCTATGTGGTGTTCTGAACTAGCAGGGATCAACCCTTTGCATGGGTGTCCCGGGGGGTTTATATAGGCCTACCCCCCGGGGGTACAATGGTAATCCGGCTGGACGTGGGGCCTAGCCGTCTGTGTCTATACTCGCCGGCTTCCGCGCCGACTGCTGGGTCCCGCCGACTAGTGGGTCCCACCGGCTGCCGGCTCCTTGGTCGACAGGCAGGCCCCACTGCCCAGGGCCTTGTCGGTGGCTGGTTACTGTTGCTCAACCTTGGTGACGAGGGCTTCGCCGAGGTGGGTGTAGCTACAGTGCCGCCGTCCGGCGGGTGATCGCTGTAGCCTCACCGCGTCTTGTCTCCTTAATGGGGCGTCTCCTTCGAGGGGGTGGCAAGCCGGCTATGCAGAGCCGGCCTGGTCTTGGGCCGACTGGGGGAGGCCGGGCCGCCTTCGGGTGTCTCTCTGCCTGAAGGGGTCCACCGCCCGTGGGCCACTCTGGCAGCTCGTCGTGGATGACATCAGGGTCAACGTGGCAACAGTGCCGCGCCGGACGGGTCATGGCCACCCGTACGGCGCACTGTGCCATGCGTGCTCCGGGATTCGGGGGCGGCAAGCTTTACTGTAGCCACGCCCCGTCACATCGCCGTTATGTGGGTGCACACTTCGAGGGTACGATCTTGACCGCTTTATGGGAGGCGGCTTCTTGGAGTCGGCCTTCTCGAAGCCGGCTCCTCGGAGCCGGCCCTCCCGCGGCTTTCTTCACGAAGGCTGAAATCGGGCCGCCTTCCGATAGTCGGCCGGGGACACCGCCGGCGAGGGGAAGGCGGCCCCATGTCTTGGATTCTTGAAGGTCAGATGGGCTCGTAATTTTTCCAGAAGGGCCAGGGGGAGCCGGCTTGGCTACCCATGGTTATTTCCTCCGACACATGATCCTCATAAGGATACTCGACGGGTTCCTCGATCACATAATCGTCTCCCGGCTCTACCCAAAACAAGAACACAAGCAAAGGAAACAAAAATCAACCACGCTGCAATGCGCAAGCAACATGATGCAAAGCATGGCATGATATGCGGAATGTGATACGCAATGCATATGCGTGCTTCGGAAGGAAAAGATTGAACCAGGCATCAACTTGGCAAACCAAGTGTGCCGCTGGGAAGATGAGTTGATTTCGGTCGAAATCGATATAAAGATCACTGGAATCGGATGCACCGTTTGCAAATGGCAAGCAAAACAAGAATGGCACAATTCTGCGATTAACAGCACGATGCCATCTAAAATGCAATAAGAAACTAAGCTACTGCACTCTAACATAGCAACAAAGCACATGGCAGTGATCTAATCAAGATGCTTGAGAAAAGATGAACACTGAGCTACGGCTAAATCACAAAATAGCAGGTTCAAACAATCATGGCAAAAGTGCAAAAGATATCAGCTTCACAAACTTAGTGAAAATATTAACATGCCAGGAATTAACATCAGGAAGCAATGTTTAGAGCAAGATATCAACATGCTACAGGAACAGAACATTGCAGTACAAGGCATGGCATGGATCTACTCAAAGCATAGAAAAAAAGTCCCTTAGTGACCATAAGCCAAAAGGGCACAGAAAATATGATGGCACCCATGTAAACATAGCAAGTTTCGTTAACAGATTCAGACTTAGCAGAAAACTGGACATGGCAAAAACAGAATTATGAAGGCATGTTTGCGAGCTCGATGCACTCAACACAAGGAGTTGCATGAAAAGATAAGCATACTACCAGCAAGAATACATGTTGATGAAGCTAACCAAAGCAAGAACAAACTCATAGCATGCATGGATCAACTACAACAACCTTGGCAAAATTGATTAACACGTAAACAATCTGCCAGGAACATTTTATTGCAAAAGTAGAGCAAGCTTGATTCATGCTAGGGCACTCCATAAATGCAAACAGGGACATGGATGGATAGAGCACAACCATATGTCCAAATCATCCTTACTGAACATACTCAAAAGAAGCATGGATTTCACTGTAGCAACATGAGTACATGGCATAAAAATAACAGGAGAGCAAAGACTTAGTGAAATTCTAAATCTCTAAAATCAGCAATATCACGAGAGCTACTTTGCATGCATGTGCTAGTTACCACGTTGATCACAAAAATACATGGCATACACCCCTATAAAGATGGCATGGCATAGCCCAAAACACATGTAGAGCTTATTACCATATGAAGCACACAACAATTGTAGTAAAAATGACAAATGCTCATACTCTGCTAATAAACAGCACCTAACATTTTATAGCACTCTTGCATTAACAATTTGGGCATCAAGATGGACTCAAACAATCATGGCACAATGGAACAAAATAAAGAGCACATCATGATGAACATTTTGATATATTGCACGCACAAAACGGAGTTGCGAGAAGGAAGTTACGATGCAATAAACAATGGCACAACTTATGAGGATTTGAGGACAGAGAAATTCGACCTCAGGGAAAGTGAACGAGACAGTGCGGGATGAGAGGATCCGGGGGCGCAGGGAGGCCATTTGGATCAGGGGACGGGTGGATCTCATCCACCCTCCCAAATCAAGTGCGGAGCGGACTCCGGTGAGGTTCGTCGGTGGCGGGGCCGCGCGGAGGTGGTCGGGGACGGCGCCGGAGGAGCGGATCCGGTCGGAGAAGGTCGCCGGCGGTGGCCCTCGACCGGATCGGGTGGAGGCCGAGCAGGGCAGCGAAGGTGATGTCGGGCGGCTGCGGTGCGAGGGTGTGGGGCGGCGACGAAGGGCGGCGAGGAGGAGGCGGCGCAGTGCGGGCGCTCGGCGGCAGGGCGAGGGCGCGGTCTCCGCGGGCGATGGCGGCGGAGAGACGGGCCGCGAGGGCCGGCGATGGGCCCTGCGGGCCTCGGCGGCGCGTGGGTCGTCGGCGGACACATGGTGCGATGCCACTGGCTGCGGGCGGTGGAGCGGGCGTGTCTGGCCTGGACGGACACGTCCGGTGGCGGTCTGGAAGGATTTTTAGGGTTTGGACTGCGAATATCGGAGGGGAGGTGTTTATATAGGTAGAGGGAGCTAGGAAAGTCCAAATGGAGTGCGGTTTTCGGCCACGCGATCATGATCGAACGGCCGAGAGGATGGAGGGGTTTTGGATGGGTTATTGGCTCACTTTGGGGGTGTTGGGCTGCAACACACACGAGGCCTTTACGGTTCCCCGGTTAACCGTTGGAGTATCAAACGAACTCCAAATGGCACGAAACTTGATAGGTGGTCTACCGGTGGTGTACCAAGGCCGCTTGGCAAATCTCGGTCCAATCCAAGAACGTTTAACACCTGCACACGAAAAGAGACAAAAGGGGGCGCCGGTGGATGTAGGTGTGCCGGATTGCAAAACGGACAATGGGGAAAATGCTCGGATGCATGGGACGAACACGTATGCAAATGAGATGCACATGATGACGTGATATGAAATGCATGACATGGACAAAATGCAAAACGAAGACAAAACCCAACCACGGGGAAATTTCATAACTTAGAGCCGAAAATGGCAAGAGTTGGAGTACAAATATGGTAAGTTACATCCGGGGCATTACAATTAATGGCCTTGTTCACAAGAGCCTGGAATGTATTGCAATGGTGCAAGTGGAGATCACGATGCAACTTGGGGTTGAGACCCTTCCGGAACCTAGCCTGCTTCTTGGTGTCCATGGACACTTCTTCTGTAGCATTGCGGGCGAGGTTCTCAAACTCTCTACTGTAAGCATCAACAGCCATCTTATTCTGGGTGAAACTACAGAACTCTTCTCTCTTGCGATCGATGAGGGCTTGAGGAATGTGATGCTCGAGAAAAGCCTTAGTGAAATCTCTCCAGTTAGGTATCTGGCCAGCTGGAAGCATAGCCTCATAGTTTTGCCACCAAAGACAAGCAGGACCTTCCAGGTGATATGTAGCATAGATGACCTTGTCATATTTAGCTATGCTCGCAGAACACAACTTGTGAGTGATGCTATGGAGCCAGTCATCTGCATTGAGTGGCTCAATGGAATGATGGAAGGTGGGTGGGTTCAGACCAATGAAGTCGGTAATGGAAACCAACTCATTACGCGATGTGTGGTGTTCTGCTCAATCCATGCCAACAAGCGGTTGGTCTCACGGTTGTTCATCTCAAGCTCTAACATGAACTTAGCCAACAAAGACTGATCGGGAGGATCCTCGTCCCTACCATCTCCATGGTTCAGGCTACGAGCAACAGAACTTCGGGTAACTGACGACATCCTGGGAAATGAAACCAAGGACGAGATCAGCATCAACTATATGATGGAGAATGTAGCACAAGGGAATTAGTATCTCTCAAACTCCTAGGACAATTTCGGGATCATAACGTCAGTAAAATGCTCAAAATGAGCCATCCTGCAAACGATGGGGTAGTACCATACTCAACATCATCACTCAAGGTTCTCTGATAGTACTAAACAGTCTACACCGGAATTACTTGAATACTGGTATATAACTCTGATCAACCAATCCTAAGAGACTACGGAGTAGTAACTCGTGATCCTGATAGATGGAAGAGAAAGCTTAGTTCCTTAACCCCCTAGGAAAGATAGGATGACTCGGATCAGAAGGGCATAAGGTATAAGGAGTAAAAAGAGCCTTACATTCCCTTCCACTATATAACTAAAGAATTTCTGGACTCAACTTTGACCATATTGGCTTGGTAATCCTACAGGCAGCCAGGCTCTGATACCAAAGCTGTCGGGACCCCGATCCTAAGTCACACCGATCAAGCATGTAACACATCATATCACTTTGCGGCCTCACGCACGGTATTCCCACGGGTGCCACCTTACCTGGCCCGGGACCGTCTGCGCCTTTTGGCTCACGTATATGATAGTGTCTCTACCATCCATATCACAAAGAACCCGGGGCGACATGACTTGTCGCAAACCCAAAGTGGCACTAACTTACAGGGACATGCATACATGACCCAGCAATGAACATGTCGGTCATCAGCGAGTGAATCCAGTCCGTAGCAGCTGGGCTAACAGGACTCCAGAGAATCCGGGCTGTATTAGGCTAACAGGACTCTGATAGACACCGTGTGACATTTCCCTGAAGGGACAGACACAGGAACGAAGAAGGACACATGCCGGCCAGTCTAAGTATTCTGGAGCAGTAGCAAGCTACCAAGGCACAATGGAAGCACTAGGAGACATTTCCCGGTAAGAGAGGCTACCAAGGATAAACAACTAGGTTGTTGGATCCCACACATACCAATCATTTCAAGTCATACACACAATATGCTGGATATGTGCAAATACAACATGGCATCACAACAAAACTCTACAACTAAAAGTATTTATTCATTAGGCTCCGAGGAGCCAAGTATTACAAACATGGGTCTCATGACCCAACATACAAAGCATACAAGCAACAAGCGGAAGCATAAAAATGTCTGAGTATAGACAACTACAAAGGAAAAAGGCTGATAAGCCTGACTATCTACAAGACCCTCCCAAGGGTACAAGATCATAGCTGAGGTAACAAGCTTCTCGTCGAAGACCAAGCGGAACTACTAGTGAGACAGATGTCTCATCTGCAAAACATAAATTAAGCAAACGTGAGTACAAAGGTACTCAGCAAGACTTACATCAGATCCTATCATAGATGCACTAGCATCAAGAAGGCAATGTGGAGTTTGGCTGCAGCAAGCCAGCTTTGACTCAGTGGCTATCATGTTCTACGACTACGAGTAACTTCTTTGAGGTGAGAAAGCGCACACGAGTCCACTAATCCCCACTTCAATACACTACTATGGATTCATTCCCTTCTCCCTACGAGAAGGCCATCCATAGAACTCACACTTGTCTTGAGCATTTTAGAGTATCCACTTCAAGTTGTCTATGTACCACGTAAGCATCCAAGAAGTCCATAACCGCGGACCTGGCAATTCGAATAGATCATGATAACCCTGCAGGGGTGTACTTCACACACACTCCCACCACTTACCACCATGTACACGTCGTGTATCTCGGCAACCTTCAAGCGGAAGCCTGGCGAGGGTGTCGACCACGACCTGACTAACCACGCAAGACTCTTGTCCAGGTTTATCGCCTATTCGGGTTCCATCCGCAAGGAGATCCGCCCGGGGTTTTACTCATGGCCCCAAAGGATGTGTGTAGGGTTCCCAATCCCACCAAATGGGTGCCACTTGGTACACCGTGCCATGGTGCCTAGTCTCTCCCAAGTCCACCCTGCCTGGTGCCACTTGGTAGGGAAATAACACTACCTACAAACACCAGACACTAGTTGCGACTCCTGGACAGAGATCAAGTTGGTTAATAAGTCCAGAGGGGCACTTAAGCATTCCAATGCGTGGTAGTAGCTAGTCATTGGACAACATACACAGAACTCAGTTCTAAAGGACGGTTCCAGTGAGATAACCCACCATGTACTCATACATGGCCTCTCACCACCACCTTTACCAAATCGTGTTCACACTTAACTCTCAGCATCAGAACATATCATAACACTCCAATCCATTCCCATTGAATCAGACCTGACACAACTCTAAGCAATAGCAGGCATGGCATGGTAGGAACACAACATGGCTCAATCAACTCCTACACATGCTAGTGGGTTTTGACCCGTTTTGACGGGCAGTTAGCCGCCGGCGAGGCCGAACACGGCGGAGCGCGTCGGGATCGTCGCTTCGGCGACCATTTGGGCGGCGGAGGCCATGGGCAAGGAGCCGGGGCTCGTCTGCGTCAGTTGGAGCAAGCGAGAGGGGCATGGGTGGCTTGAGCTCGCTAGACAGGAGCTCAGGGCGGCGGCCGGAGCATGGCAAGTTGCGCGCGCGGTGCTGCCGTGCACGGCAGGAGCTGCGGGTGGCGGCGTTGGCCTTCTGGAAGGCTACTGAGCGCGGCGGCATTTGCGGGCGCGAGCTGCGGTGGTTAGTGAGATGACGACGGCATGGTCAGTAGCGGTGAGGTCTTGGCCTCAGCGGCTGACCTAGCTACGGAACGCGAACGATGAAATGGAGAGGGGGGAACGACGGCGGGGCTCACAGCGGATCCGGCGGAGGCGTCAGCGAGCTCGGGGGAGGTTCAACATGGGCAGAACGGCGACGGCGATCTCGGGCGGCCGGAGGTGAAGATGACGGAGATGACGACGACACGGTGCGTCCCCGGTTGCTTGGCATGTTGAGGACATACAAGACGTCGTGGTGGAGCTCTTGGGTACAGAGAGAGGTCGAGGGGGAGGCGGTGGCTGCAGCTACGGCGAACGGCGGCAACGGCAACACTCGACCATCACGCGAGAGAGCGAGGGAAAGGAGGGGAGGATGAACAGAGGAGGTGGGCGCGATCCAGATGCAAAGGGAGCTTATTCCCTCGTGCAGACGTCGGCACAAGTAGGAGGTGGTGCATCGCGTGCGTGTGCGCGGTGACCACGCGCCCCTGGCCTCCTGGCAAGAGGTTGGGGGTGACTGGCGCTGGCCAGTCGGCTGGGCCAGCATAGTGCCAGGCCAGCAAGTGGCCCAGGTAAGTCCAGGTAGTTCCTCCTTTTCTATTTTGTTTCCATTTTCTATTTCTGACATTTGTTTTAATTTGGTTTTGAACCAAATCAATTTTACTGCTTCCAAGAAATTTTGCAGGGACTAAAAGAATTATTACAAAGCCCCTCACAATTTCCTAGAATTATTGGATCATATTTAAAATATATCAAATATGAATCCAATGCAAATAGTTATTGAATTAATTCCAAATGCCCAAAAAATATATTGTTGGGCTCCTGAAAATATTGGTTTGAATTTTAACTTTGGCCAATATCCTCACAGAGAAACGGGAACATTTTCTTGGACCTATTCGAAGCAATATCCCCAATTCAAATTCAAATCGAATTTAGACATGATGCAAACATGAAGGCTAGCGTAGGTCATACCAGAACTAGGGATGTGACAGACAAGGAGTAGCTGATCTAATACCATTTGTTAGGACCGGGAGTATATCGACCAGAGGGGGTGAATGGGAGATTCAAGATTTCTTTCAAAAGTTTTAAACTGATCCAAACAAAGCAGCGGAAAAAGGTACAGTAGATATGAACTCAATCAAGCATACTATGGAGGAACAAAGTCTTCGTTGTAAGATGCAATAATGGTTTGAGCATAGTAAACAACAAGCTTGATGATGATGATGGTAATGTAGTATGCCAACAGATACAATATCATGACAAAGAGCTAGAAATGTACTATGATGGATAACTTCGAGAAACAATTACAAAGAGGTAAATGATCACAACACAGACGGTGATGAGAACTGAGCTAGCATGACTGAATGAAGAGGGTGCAACAATATGAGCACTGAACAATCACTGACACAGAGAGAGAGAGAGAGTGAGAGAGTAGCCGAATGGTATGCAACAAAAAATAACTGATTAGATAACTATCATCACAGAGCACATACGAAAACTGCTGTAAGTAATGCAGTGAAGTAAATTGAACAAGTGGTGCTCGATGGCGACAGAGAGATATGGTAGACTAGTTCACCCTTCTACCAAAGTGCTATATCTGCTTGGAGGGGCTATGAATTAACACAGAAGAAAACTCTTTTCACGATCTTCTCCTTCAACTCGAAGCTGATCAGACTCCAATTGATTTCACTCGGGGTAGATACTTGTCGGCAATCTCCAAACCTTCGGTCAACCTTCGCAAACCACAGTCACACTTGGTTTCTGAAGATCTAGCTCGGTGAAGACAACAACTCTTCAAAACTTGAGCCGAAACCTATCCGTCTAGAGAGTGCACAACTATCAAGAGTAATAGGTACAAAAACTCTAACTCAGAACTACTATCATGCTAAACCGCTATGTAAGTTTGGGCTCTTGGATTTTTCTCTCGGTGGATCATAAACTCAAATCATTCAGAGAGGGGTTGCTCAAATCAATATTCTTAGAAATCTCAACCCAAGCAGCCAACGGATAATGTAGGAGCGGGATGGCTATTTATAGCTGCAACCTTCCCCCAATGGGAAATGACCAAATTGGATTGGAGGAGCAGCCAATGCCTGAATGACACAAGTCCAATGGTCGGAAATTTGAGCACAACGGTAACACTACTTGCGGAGCAAGTAATGCTAACTTCTCAGTCCAAAAGTTATCTCCTGCAACACGAAGAACACCGTCTATACTACCAGGTAATCATTCAGAGCATAAAGAGATTTCTCTCCCATCTTTCATAGGTTTTGTGATAAGAATCACAAGGGATCTAAGCATCGAGAACCTATATCCCTCTTAATAGTACAGAGGTCCTATGACTTAAATAAATGAAAGAGGACCAACAAAATGAATACTACGTCTTCACTTTGTCATCGACTTCCATTCACTGTAGTCAATTTCTTTGGACGACAATACTGAACAAAATGCTTCGCTTCAGCGGTAAACTTTGTAGGGGCTAATTTCTTCGCATCAATCTTCTCGTCTACATATCTTCAACAAATGTAGCTCATTCTTTTCTGCAATGCAGATATACTTCGGTGAAGTACCTTGAACTTAGCACCAAAGACCGCATTCTCATCGGTTCTTATGGACTATTTCTCTCTGTATGCACTAGCAAACAAATCAATCCATACATGTTTCTGGCAACAATCTCAAAAACAAAGGTAGCCAGATATTGCACTACCAGACTTGTGGGCCCCCTGAACCTCCCGCAACCCTAACTCCAACTCCATATATACCTACTCATGGAGAAAAAATATCACAAAGAAGGATTCATCGCGTTTTACGATACGGAGCCGCCGCCACCTCCTAGTCTTCATTGGGAGGGCCAATCTGGAGTTCGTTCGGCGCTTCGGTGGGTGCAATATCTTGCCATCGTCATCATCGACCTTCCTCCATCACCAATTTCATGATGCTCACCGCTGGGAGTGACTAATTCCTTCGCGGGCTTGCTGGACAGTGATGGGTTGGATGAGATTTATCATGTAATCGAGTTAGTTTTGTTAGGGCTTGATCCCTAGTATCCACTATGTTCTGAGATTGATGTTGCCATGACTTTTCAATGCTTAATGCTTGTCACTAGGGCCCGAGTGCCATGATTTCAGATTTAAATTCGAACCTGTTATGTTTTCATTAATATATTTGTGTTCTTGATCCTATCTTGCAAGTTGTAGACACCTATTATGAGTTATGATCTGCATACCCCAGATTATTTCTGATGATTACTGTAGTTTGAGGAGTTCATGTATTCAATAAGTGTTAATGCTTTGTTCCGGTTCTCTATTAAAAGAAGTCCTTAATATCCCTTAGTTTCCTTATGGACTCCGCTGCCACAGGAGGGTAGGACAAGAGATGTCATGCAAATTATTTTCCATAAGTACACATGACTATATACGGAATACATGCCAAGATTACATTGATGAATTGGAGGTAGTTATGTGTCGCCCTAGGTTATGACTACTACACGATGAATATTATCCAACACAATTATCAATCGCTGATCCAATGCCTATGAGATTTTCATATATTGATCTTTGCTAAGTTACTTTTGCGGTTGCTACTGTAACAATCACTACAAAACTATTACTACTACTATTGCCACTGTTACCATTACTATCATACTACTTTTCTATTGATCACCTTGCTGCATATATTAAGTCTTTCAGGTGTGGTTGAATTGACAACTCAACTGCTAATACTTGCAAATATTATTTGGCCCCCCTTATGTCGAATCAATAAATTTGGGTTGAACACTCTACCCTTGACAACTGTTGCGATCGACTATACTTGTGGGTTATCAAGACCTTTATGTGGCACTTTTTCCAAGGAGCATAGCCGTATTTTCTTAGTCACTTGGGATTTATATATGTTGATCACTATGAAGAATCTGAAAGATACCAGAAACAAGATCGCTCTAGGACAAGGGGCGGTAAGGAATTGCCATCTAGCTTTGCACTTGATTCAACTTCTATTTTGAGTAAGCTTGTGACAGCACCACCTGCTCTTAATCCTGATATGTCATGAGTAATTAATGATGCTAGTTCTGCTATGAATGATACTTATGATGATGCTAGTACTTTGCTTGATAAGACTGTGCCATTTTGTAAATTTCTTGATGAACAACTCGCCAGGGTTAATGAAATTGAGAATGCTGAAACTGATGATATTTCTGAAACTGATGAAATTATTGAAACTGAAAACTTTCAGACAGATATTAGACCTAGAACCCCTAGATATGAATTTCCTGATATATCTGAGGGTTTTGTTATGGATAGAGAGGTAGCTAGGTTTTTTTTTGCTTGTAAAGACAGAGATGACCTTAAGAAATTACTGGTCAAGTTGAAAGAAAAATCTTTAAATGCTAGAATGAAATATGATCCTAAGTTTGATACTTCACCTAGCTTACTAATAAGGATTATGAATTTTCTATCAATCCTAAGTTAATTACGTTGGTTGAATCTGATCCTTTCCATGGTTATGAATCTGAAATAGTTGTGGCACATCTTACTAAATTGAATGATATGGCCACCCTATTTGCTTATGAGGAATAAAATTGCTACTACTATATACTTAAGTTGTTTCCTTTCTCATTAAAGGGTGATGCTAAGACATGGTATAATTCTCTTTCTCCTGGTTGTGTGCGTACTCCCTAGGATATGATATATTACATCCCTGAAAAATATTTTACTACTCATAAGAAGCAAGCTACTTTACATGAAATATTTAACTTTGTGCAAATTGTAGAGGAGAGTCTCCCACAAGCTTCGGGGAGGCTTCTCTAATTACTTAATGCTTTGGCTGATCATCCTCTCAAGAAAAATGAAATACTTGATATATTTTATAATGGACTAACCGATGCTTCTAGGGACCACCTAGGTAGTTGTGCTGTTTGTGTTTTCAGGGAATGAACTATGGAGTAAGCTCAAGAACTATCGAATAATATATTGAGCAATGAAAATGATTGGACTCTTCCCGAACCACCGCCTAAGCCAACTCCGAAGAAGAGGGGTATTCTCTTTCTCTATCCTGAATATGCAAGAGGCAAAGAAATAACAATCTATTGGAGTGAATCCATTGCAGTGAAGATACTTCCATCTGTTGCTTGGATTTTCCCATCAGGGCAATCAGCTATGAGGTGACCGAATTGTTTGCAATTGAAGCACTTCATTTCTTTCAGAGGTAACCTTCTTGATGTTTCAGGCATACCAAATTCTTCATCATTTGTGAGGCATAGATTTTGTATTCTGAGATCACTTAGCCTTTCGGTGAGCATTTCAAGTTCTCTTGTGATAGTGTGTTGATTTTCAACATCTTCTTTTTCTTGTGAGATACCATAGTGAGAAAGGATTTCCCCTTCGCCTTATAAAGAAGATTCTTCATCTTTTCTTCGTGAAGGGACGACAACGTCATGATCTCGACATAGTGAAGTTCTTCATGGTCTGGTCGTTGCTTGGTTTTAGCTATGATGGGATCAAAGGTCGCTAATAAAAACCAAACAATCAAAACCACAAATGGATGTCCTCGAATGGAGAAATTATGCAACCAACATGCTCACACAATAAGATAGCAAATGGAGTATGCGACAAAGCATGCGCAAAAACTTCTAGCATGTATCAAGCAATTGGTGATGACTAGGTCATATATATATGAGTATATTGACTGAGGAGTCAAATGAGAACATTTGATCGTAGGTCATACTCATCATTTAAGCACAAGTGGGGTTACCACTTTTACATAAAGCATTGATATGTTCACACCATTATAGTTGCTTTAGCTCAATTCTTAGAGCAAAGCTCCCCCTAGATGTGATATCCCCCCTAAGAGGGATGAACCAACCTTGGGTTTTGTCGACGATGACTTATGTACATGTTGAAGATGTGGATGCTCAATCTTGATGAAGATTTTTGGAGAAATCTGTTGGGGCGTTGCACTTTCAATACCTACATGGGTTAGTCCCACAAGGAACATACAAGGATATCCATAGACATAGAGTGAATTACACATATGATGATGTCCATGAACTAATGCTTCCATTTTGCATCATGATTACCACTACTGCAGGATGCTGCTAATGCGACACTAGGATCAGAGATCCTTTGACGAAACTATGTGTGATGCATTAATCGCAAATGGGGATGTAAAAAACCATCAAAAAGACGCAAAACATTTGTGATGGCAGAGACATCAAACATGGTTCAGATTTTAGTTATGTGTGCGATGCGGGGCATGCGGTTGATCCAGAAGAACTGTTTGCGATGAGTCAAACCAACAAAAACGGGCAGCCATATCAATCTGTGTGCCATAATATATGGCATATGGTGTACTGTTTTCGATTAGGGACAGAGGTGTGCAACCGCTCTGACGTACTGTTTTCGATTAGGGACAAGAACAGAAATGAATCAACTTAACAAGATGTGTGTGATATGCGGCATACAGTTCACAAAGATGGACTGTTTGCGATGAGCCAAATGAACACAAACGATTCATGTAAAGAATATGTGTGTGATACGTAGCAAACAACCCACTCGGCTGAACTATTTGCGATCAGAAATTATAACATAGACGATTACTATATTTAGTTCGTGTGCGATTCTGTTCATACAAAAAACTTTGAAAAATGCAAACTAGTTGCTTGCGGTTTTTGGATTTCGGGTTCCGGCAAGACCCTTGAGGTTTGAACACTGGGGAGCGCATGAAGATCTCTCCCCCCTCGAGTTCGCACATACCATGATCTCACGGCCTAGCTCGACGAACCCAAAGAACACGAGACACAAGAGTTTATACTGGTTCGGGCCACCGATGTGGTGTAATACCCTACTCCAGTGTGGTGTGGTGGATTGCCTCTTGGACTAAGGATGAACAGTTACAAAGGAAGAACAGCCTCGTGAGGAGAGGTGCTCTTGTGCTTGGTGAGTGTGGTGGCTTTTGGTGGAATGGATATAGTCCAAGATGAGGTTCTCTCTCTCTACGGTGGAGGCTAGTCCTATTTATAGAGATCGGGTCCTCTTCCCAAATATTAGGCGGGAAGGGATCCCATAACGGCCAATTTGAAGGGGGACAACTAGTACAAGGTATCCTGACAAAAGTAGTCTTCGTCTGCCAAAGGCTCTGGTGGTGACGCTGTCTTGGGCTCCACGGTGACCTCCGTCCTGCTATCCTGGTGGTCTTGGTCTTGTTGCACCGATATGGAAACCTTTGCCTGATGCCTCAGGATTCCTCGCCTGCGCTAGCCTCTTTAGCACCAAAGAGGAAACAAGGACGCTGCGCGCGCTGGCGCCCGCCTGTCTCCGGTCGTCATGGCTTGCATCACACAAACCTCGCGAGGTGTCCCTTGCCTTGATATCTTCGCCCCTCGCGAGCCAGCCTGGTGAGGCCGCCCCTAAGGAGGCCTTGCATCGCCCGCCTTGTGAGGCTTGGCCCCTTGCAAGGGTCTGGAGTGTTTGGTGGTGAAGACGGGCCGTACAGGGCCGCTGGTGGAGCCACGCCGAGGGCAGCAGGCAGTCAAGTATGTGGACCCCCGTTCCCATAACGCTGGCAGTAGCCCCCGGGCCCAAGGCGTGCTTGGGCTTGGCTTCAAGGCGAAGCCAAAGGTCAAGCGCGGAGTGCCGCGGGGCCAACAGCCTGCGGCCATGGTTGGCACATGGTGGCTGATTGGTCGTGGGCGTCTTCGCTTCCCCATGTTGCCTTGGCAACTGCCCATCTGACAAAAAGGTTGTTGCGGGCAATGCTTTCCTTCATTGCTTTACTTCGTCTTGCTCCAGATCCCCTCTCTCACTCCTCGCTTTTGAAATCTCTAGATCTGCTTCAATCCCATTCCGAGCTTCCGACCGATGGCGCCCTGAAAGCCCAAGGCCATCTTGTCGCCCGCCTGGTACGAGCCGGCTCTCGACACGCCCAATGTCTCGGAGAAGAACCTCGCTGCCACACGCCTGCTGACGGCGGGGGAAAAGAACGAGAAGGGGAAGACCAAGCTCCGGGCTGGCTCCGCCGTGCCGGAGGCTTCGAAGAGCTCCTTCTACCCCTTCTTTATGAGCAACGTCGTCGTTGGTCTGGTTCCCCCCTTCTCCGGTTTCTTCTATGCAATCCTCCAATATTACAGGTTCAGGCCCTCCATCTCCATCCCAACTCCGTTCTTCTCTTGTCGATCTTTTCCTTCTACTATGAGGCGTATGTCGGGGTGATGCCGTCCGTGGCACTATTGCGCCACTTCTTCCTCCGAATCAACGACGGCCACACCATGTAGTGCGCCAACTTCGTTGCAGCCGACAAGGCTAACACAATCTCAAAGGCCGGAAAGAAGGCCGATGGCTTCACGAGCAAGTGGGTCATGATGGATGCCAAGTGCGTCCACCCACGGTTGAAGCTGCTGACGGAGATGCCCCAGTCTGACGAGGGGTGGTCCCGCGCGAAGCTTACTGACGACCAGGCGAAGTTGGTGTTGGAGAAGATGACCGCCGACCTGAGGCCGGGCAATGCGAAGGCGGCGAAGTTGACGGGGGCCATGCTCCTGAGGGTGTTCCTGATGCTGCGGGTGGCTCCTCTCCAGGTGCGCTCGCGTCCCTTGTGGACGCTCGGGGATGGAGAAGACAAGCTTCACCTGAGTCCAGAGGCCCTGTCTGAAGGGGAGCTGGCGGTGGCTCTCCGCCTCTTTGTCAGGGACGACCAAGAGTATCCGCCGAATGTCCACGTTCCCTTGTTCCGTCGGAAGGACGGGGCGCTGGTCGTGGCCGCCATGCCCACCTTTGACGGGCGCGTCCTGGTGCCGCCGGCGCCCCCCGGAGTCCTGGTGGCCACGGCGACGGTGGACGTGTCTTTTGGCGATTCCCTCAGGGAGGAGGAAGAGGAGGAGGGCGAGGAGCGTGTCTCGGAGGCGCCCCCCCCCTGAGGGGATGGGGGAGACCTCCCCCTTGCGCATGTCCGACATCCTTCGCACCCTGCCTGATGACGATGACGAGGCCGGCTAACTCCCGGAGAGGGAGGAGCCGCTCGTGGTTCCGACGAAGGGCAGGTCGGCGCTGATCTCCCGGTATGACGCTCCTGCCCCGACACAGCCTGGAGCTGCTTCAGGTCCATCTGTTTCCCCTGCTTCTGCAATTGGAGCCCGCACGCTTGCATCTCAGGCTGCGAGGGTCTCCGGCTTCAAGCATAATAAGCGAAGGGACTACACCATGGTGGACTAGTAAGTGCTCTTGTCTCACCTTGTTCTTTCTTTTGCTGCTCGTCCTTGGCGCTTCTTAGTTGTGCAACTAGGCTTATGCCCGCGGCGAAGAAGCGAAAGGAGGACGACGTGGTACTGCTCAAGCTCAGATCGCCTCCTGCGGCCGCACCCCTCTCCATGGATAAGGGCAGCGATGACGCTCGTGCCTCTCCAGCCCGATCATCCTCGCGAGGCTTGGTGGGGCATCCTCGAGAGGAGTCAGCCCCCATGGCCTCGTTGGCTTTGGAGGTGCCAATTTCTGGCTCGGGCGCTGGGGTCCCCGAGGCTCAGGAGCTTCTGGCTTCCCAGGCCATGGTGACGATGTCGCCTCCTCCTCCTTCTACCACATTGCTGCCTCCGGGCTCTTCCGCCTCTCCTGACATCCTGGAGTGTGCTTTTTGCGATGGCCTTGCTGCGAGAAGACCTTCAAGGCATCAACCGTCGCCTGGTTGCTGGGCGCCTGGAGTTAATCTCTGGCTGGCTTCACTCTGATGTGTCCGTCCGGGCGATGCTGAGCCAGGCTGCTGTGGACTCCGAGAAGGACAGGTAGGCCGTTTTCCAAGCTGTGACCGCCCGCGAGGTGGCGTTGAAGGATGCCGGGTGTCAGTGGGAACGACACCTATGGGATCACAAGAATCCCTACTGTGGTTAGCGGGGCGTGGGGTCGTGAGAAGAGCGGATCAAACAGATAGCACACGGTTCGTTTATCCAGGTTCGGGCCGTGAGAATGCGTAAAACCCTACTCCTGCTTTGGTGGATTGTATATCTGTGTTCTTGAGCTAGCTATGGGGCGTGAGGAGCTCCAAAAAGCCGAATCCCCCTCTTGGTCGCCTCGGGCCTCCTTTTATAGAAAAAGGGGTTGCCACAGTGGCACACAGGAGGTGGAAAGGGTACAGTGATGTGAGGTTATCCCTCGCATTACATGACAAGGTGCATTTAATGCGTCTTGCTTAGGTGTCCTTGCTTTATCGGGGACGGGGGAGAGATCTGTCTCGTCCGTCGCCGCTCCTTCTTGTGTCGACACACACCCTGGCCAGCGACGCATGTGATGCCATGTAGGTAGGCAGGCAGCGAAGGTGGTGCAGTGGTGGGTCTCCACGAAGATGTGCAAGCCGCCACGCGGGTGCCTGCCCAGCTGGTTGGGTCGGCAGCTGCATGCATGCGGTGGTGGAGGTTTAGTCGGCGTGGGCCTGATGGTGGCCCTGTGGGTGTCCTCGGCAAGGTCCTTGCCGGGGCCCCGACAAGGGTCTTGCCGAGGCGCTTGCTGTCATCCCCGGCAAGGCGCTTGCCGGGGGCCTTGTGGTCTTCCTCGGCTGGGATCCTGCCAAGGGTTGTCGTCTCCTTAGTGCGTATCTGATCTTGAATGTCTTCACAAAGATCTGCATGCCGCCACGGGGATGTCTCCCGAATCCTTGCCCTTTGGGGGCAGTGGACTCAAGGGTGATTTGCTCCGTAGGCGCAGGACGAGTCGCCGTGGCAAGGGTCTTGCCGGGGCTGCTAGAACTGTCTCCCGGCAAGGATCTTGCCGGGGGAGTCCGCTTCGTCCCCTTTGCTCTTCATGGTCTTGGCCTTGGCGTCGTTCTAGTTCTCTTGAGCTTCGGTCTTACCCTGGCTCACCTCCCTTCCCTTGCTTGTTGTGGTGGTATCTGCGGCTGAGACTGCCCGTGCACAGTTATAGGGGTACAAAAAGTGTACCCCTCTTTTTGTACACCGACAGGAGCCCCCAGGCCTGGGCCACACATAAGCGCAACGCATTGTTGGGCTAGGCCCTAAAACAGTGCGCAGGCAGGGGGCGGTTTTTACCGCGGTAAGATTCTTCGCGCGCTGCGCTTCCCACGATTCCCGCGCGTAGCGCGGCGTGGGGAGGCGCGTGTGACGTGGGCGGCATGCGTGGGGTTGGTTCCCGTAGGCATGCGTCACATCGTAGTAAAGTGGCGGTTCACGCCTTTCCCATAAACGGAGGGAGGCGTGGAGGCGTGGCCCATTTACTGAATGGGGCTCAGGCGCGGTCTTCAAGGCGTCCACACCCCACGATCACGGGGTGGGGAGTGGTCGTCTCACCCGTCCCCTCGGTTCTGCACGTCCGCCACGTGTCTCCCATGCGCCTGCGGTGGCAAAGGGTGGAGGCGGGAAACCGGGCCATCGCTGGTTGGGGCGGCGGGTTGTACTAGCTCCCTGCGCCTTCCGTATCTTGATTGGCCGAGCGGGGCGGCCGAGCCCCAACCCCGATCCTTTATAAAGAGTGGGAGGGGGGATGGCGTCCCGCATTCTTTCATCTTCTTCTTCCTTCAGCTTCTGCTCCTCCCTTCCATCCGTCATGGAGAGAGGTAATCCCGGTCCTTCAACAGTGGCGGCGAGGGTCGCCACTCGACAACACATCCCTCCTTCTCCTGCGCCTGCGGTGGCAGAGCCAGCCGCGGGGGGAAGGGGGAGGGGGCGAGGCCGTGGGCGAGGCCGGGGCACTCGGGGAAGGGGAGGACGGGGCGGCGCGCCGGCCTCGCCTCCCCCAGCAGCTCCTCCTCCAATGGAGGGCCATGTTGGGGATGACCCTTGTGAGTTCTTCGTCAGGCTGCGCCGGCCGCCGCGCCATCGCCTTCGTCTCCCGACTCCATTTGCGTGGGAGATGGAGCTGGATCCACCGGAGTCGTAGCGGCTGCACATGAGGGGCTGCGGGATCAGTGGCACGCGAGTCCGCGTCGATTTCCCCGCCCCTCACGTGATGTATCTTCATCGGGGATGGAAGATGTTTGCTCATACCCACCGCTTGACGGAGGGGCTCACTCTCCATTTTAAGCTGATGGAGGGTGGACTTCTCTCTGTCAAGGTCTTCGGGCTCTTTGGGACCCGTGCAAGGTGCTGCGTGGAGACTTCTTCTGATAGTGAAGACTCCTCCTCGGGCAGGAGTGACGAGGAGGACAGCGGCAGTGACGACGAGGGTAGTAGGCGGCAGGATGACGGGTCCGACTAGGTGTCGGGTGCCGCTCCGTGCGGCACCGGTGACCCCATCATCTGTGTTGCCGGCTCCCTGAACTTCTCGGGGTCGTCTCCTTGGGCGGCTGGCGTTGGGAGGCTGCAGAAGAGGAAGAGGGCAGGCGGCAATGCCGTCAAGTCGGAGTATGCGGGCACCGATGCCTTCGACGCGTGCTGACGTTCTGCCGCCTCGTCTTCGAGCTCTGCTTCCGGCGCCGCCATCACCATCCAGCCTTTGGACGGCCACCAAGATGTTCTCTTGGTGTCTTCTGCCACCCGTAGCTCACCTAGGCGCTCCTTTTGTCCTTTTTGCCTCTTTGACCTGCCTCCCGAGGAGAGGGACAAGAAAGGGATTTGTCGGCGTTCTGGGAACAGGGGTCCCTAGACTTGCCTGCCAGCGGCCTGCGGCGTGGCTCAAAGGGGGGCCCAGCGCGGCCCATCTTCACCAACACAAACCCAAGACCCTCGCGCGGGGCCAAGCCTCGCGGGGCGGACGACGCGGAGCTTCCTCAGGCGCGGCCTCATCAGGCTGGCTCACGAGGAGGAGGAGAGATCAAGGCGGGGTACCTCACGAGGTGCCCGTGACGCAAGCCATGATGACCGGGGGCGCCAGGCGGGTGCCAGCCCGCGTAGTGTCCTCCCTTCCTCTTTGGTGCAAAGGGGGCAAGGGCAGCTGCGGAGTACCGAGGCATCAGGCAAAGGTTGCCATTTTGGTGCAACGAGACCAAGACCAGGAGGACTACGAGACGGAGGTCACCGTGGAGCCCAAGACGGCGTCATCACTAGAGCTTTGCGCAGGCGAAGACTACTTTTGTCAGGATAGTTGATACTAGCTGTCCCCCTTCAAATTAGCCCGCCATTGTTGGCTCCCTTCCCGCTCGATATTTGGGAAGAGGACCAGGGCCTCTATAAATCGGACCAGCCACCCATAGAGCCAAGAGAGCGGGGCCGGGGGGATCTGAAAGTGCGTTATATCGACTAGAGGGGGGGTGAATAGGCGATTTTTATGGAAGTCTTCAAAACGTGGGAGTTATGAAGACAAACAGCGAAGATTATGCCTATTACTATGCAGCGGAAGTTAGATTACACTAGGCCAGCCATGGTCAAGTATTCAATAAAGTGAAAGCGCAATGACAAACAGCTGTAGTGTAATAAGGATCAGGTGGGAAGAAGTTATGAAGCCAAACAGATCATACAGTCACGTTGTGAAGACAAAAGATAGAGCAAGCATGCAATGGCTTCACAATGAGTAACAGTAAGAAAAAAGGAAGTGAAGATGAAACCAGTGACTCGTTGAAGACAATGATGTGTTGGACCAGTTCCAGTTGCTGTGACAACTGTACGTCTGGTTGGAGCGGCTAGGTATTTAAACCTTAGGACACACAGTCCCGGACACCCAGTCCTGAACACGCAGCTCAGGACACCAAGTCCTCACCGTATTCTCCTTGAGCTAAGGTCACATAGTCCTCGGCCAATCACTGTGGTAAGTCTTCAAGGTAGACTCCCAAACCTTCACAGACTTCGTTCACTAGCAATCCACAATGTCTCTTGGATGCTCTGAACGCGATGCCTAACCGTCTGGAGGATTCACAGTCCTCAAGTGTAATAAGTCTTCAGATCACACAGACAAGAACACTTAAGTGATGCCCAATGTTCTCTAGCTCTGGGTGGTTAGGACTTTTCTCCTCGCTAGGAATTTTCTCTCAAAAGCTTCGAGGTGGGTTGCTCTCAAACGACAAAAGCCGTGCACTGAAATCTGAGCAGCCAACCGTTTATGGTTGTAGGGGGCGGGCTATTTATAGCCACTTGGCAACCCGACCTGATTTGTCCGAAATGACCCTGGGTCACTAAGGAACTAACACGTGTCTCAACGGTCAGATTCCAAACTCTCATGGCAACTTTACTTGGGCTACAAGCAAAGCTGACTTGTCCGGCTCTGGACAAGATTCTCTCTCATTGTCTTCACTCGAAGACATAGGTTTTTGTTTTAGGCATCACTTCAGTCATTCTGACTGGTTCTCCTGGGCCCCACTTAACAGTACGGTGGTTCCTATGACTCAACACAAAAGAAAGAGAACTATGAAAGATCTAAGTCTTCGAGCTCCATTGGCTTCATAACGTGTCTTCTTTTGTCATAGTCTTCAAAGTGAATATCTTCATATACCACCTTTGGCTTCAATGTCTTCAACCATTTTTAGGGGCCATCTCTGGTAGTGAAACCGAATCAGTGAGGGACTTCTACCTGTGTTATCCTGCAATTCTCACAAACACATTAGTCCCTCAACTAGCTTTGTCGTCAATACTCCAAAACCAACTAGGGGTGGCACTAGATGCACTTACAATCTCCCCCTTTTTGGTGATTGATGACAAACTAGTTGAAGTTTTCAACGGGGAATATAGTTTGTGAAATTGTAAAGGATAAGGAATTGTCTTCATAAGTTGCAAGGGCTCCCCCTGAATATGCGCATATAAGTTAATTTGCTTTTGGAATGCAAATGCACATGGCAGGTTGTACTTGTGGAGATCCACTTCAGCTTATGATGACAATCCACTATGCATGTGAAAGTATTTGAAGATAATGACATGCATAATGGAAAATGGATGTCTGCGGAATGAGATAAGTGCGGAATTTATCGTCGCACATGCGGAATTTATCTTCGCAAAACAGGGTGGGAAACAAGTAGCAGACGACCATCGAGTTTTAGTGTTACAACTCAAAGAACCAAATGAAGGAAAAACGAGAGTTGTAAGCACGAAGCAAAATATAACAAAACATAAAGCACCCGCCCATATGGACCTGCTTGAAGACTATCAACCCATATGCTTCTCCCCCTTTTGTCAGCAAGGACCAAAAAGGTTTGAAGACATAGAGTGTCTACTCGTTCCCAGGAGCAGCAGGGTCATTGGAGGTGTTTGGCGGTGCAGAGGAGCTTGGAGGTGCTGAAGCAGGTGGGGTGATGTAGCATCGTCTTCTTCATCGATGATTCTGGCAGTGACTGTGGCAGTAGATGAAGAAAATTCAGAGTCTTCAAGTGATGGTGTGTTGCGCATCACGGCCCTTCTAGGAGGTGTGGTGTCAAACTTGAAGCGCTTAGTGAAGCCATCCTCTTCAAGTTCAGCTTCAGTACATATCATTGTTAGCCCTTTCCATGTACGCCGGCAGGTTTCATGAGTGACGAAAGCATTCTTGGTGGCAAGATTTCGAAGACGATTAACATCCACCAAGAGGCTTTTCATCTGACGCTTTAGCCAGTCATGATGCCTATCTTGTTTTTTATGAAGGGCCACAAGAAGCTCTCGGTCATTGAGAACACGAGCGCGCTTCTTGGGTCTTGAAGTAGTTGCACTATCAGTGGCTTCAGTTGAAGCAGGGTGTGGCGCACGTGTAGTGCCAGCCAAAGGATACACCCTGGAGATGGCTTCAACACCTTCATCGTTCTGAGTGAAGCTCTGGTGTTCTGCATTCTGAAGACTTATAGGTTGCTTGGCAGGCTCAGGATATGTAGCTTCAGTGGAGGTATCCACATCTGGCAAGAAGATCCGATGGTTTCGGGTTGAGGCCTGATACGAGATCGCAGAGTGTAGTTTGATCAGCCTCATCACCCAGGGAGCATTGAACTTCAAACCAAATAAATCTGAGCCTGACGCTGCAAGTTGGCGTATGAAGAAATCCTGTGCATTGAAGCATTTGCCATGAAGGATACAGAATATCAGAGTCTTCATGGCACCCTCAATCTTGGCATGTGGAGAGTGTCCCTTAATGGGCCAGAGAGTCCGCCGGATGATGTGATATATGGTCCTGGGCAGGTACTCAAAGTCTTCGACGAAGAACTCAGTTGGATAGGGTGCATCATGGGGCAATGGCTTCATCATTGAGAGCATCTGACTCATATTTGGTTCAGGCCTCTGGAATATGCTCGCAATAGCTTCAGCATGTAGTTGACAGCCTTCCTCGAAGAATTCGCCAGGAGTGGGCAGGCCGGTGAGCTCAATGATATCAAATGCATTGGCTTCATGATGGACATTGCCGGTCATCCACTCCAGGACCCAAGTCTTCGGACCTCTGTTGTATCCTTTAATGTGGAGGGTGGCATAGAACTGAAGCAGAAGCTCTTCATTCCAGTGCTATTCATCAGTTATAAACGGCAGCAGACCCACTTGCTTGAAGCAATCCAGCGCTTCCTCTAAGCAGGGCAGACCAGCAATGGCTTCAACTTCAAGGTGCTTGTGAGGGAAGATGCGACCTTGGTTGTATATGATGCATGAATAGTAGCTGCGCTGAGGATAGCTCCAGAACCTATCTGATGAAATCCTTTCCCTTGAATAGGGGTTCTTGGAGCTGTTGAAGAACGTATTGTCTGCCCTGAAGCTATTGATGTCAAAGGAGCCAGGTGCTGATGCAAGACCTGGGAAACTTGGCAGCCTTGGGACTGGCTTCTGTACATGAGGCCTGTGCTCAACATGGTAATCAAATTGAGGACCTGTAGCAGAATCAGGAACAGAAGTGTCTGGTTCAGTAGCTTCGCTGTCTGCTGAAGCTTTTGGTGGGGAGGGCTCCACATTTGCTTCAGTGTCGGTTGTGGCAGCCTCAACATTTTCAACCTCCGCTTGACTAGCTGGAGGGTCAGTCACAAGCACGTTCTCCTGGAGAACTGCTTCTTGGTGTAGCATTGGAGCGGGCTCTTGTGGTGCTTCTTCTTCGGCTGATGCAGCCGGAATGTCTTCAGCATAGACTTGAGGCCTTGGACCTTTGCGAAGCCTGCGGAATGCAGACGACGCCTGTGGGGTTGGAGTGGGTTGGGCCTCAATGTCTTCTTCCTCTTGAGGGCGATCCGCCCATGACGCATCTTGTGCAATTGGCGTCAGAGGACGACCAATGCTGATGAGCTCGCTTTGTTCATACTGAGGAAGGGCTGCATCATCTTGTACATTGTCCTGATGACCAATGTCTTCAGCAGCAATGGGGTCGGCTGCTGGTATGTTTTCAGCTTCAGGAGCCTCTGTGGAAGCAGGCTCATGAACCGTCAATTGACGTTCTGCGTTCGGGTGCAGCATAGCAATAGGTTCAACTATCAAGGGCTCTGTGGGAGCAGCCCGAGATTTCTTGATCTTTCTCTTCTTCTTGCTGAGGGCAGTAGGAGAGGCTTCAGAGCTCTTCCTCTTCCTGGCTTCAGCCTCAGCAGTTCTTGTCTTCTTGAGCTCTGAAGCTGTTGACCGGCTCTTTGGCTTCGAGCCAGTCGTTGCAGTTGGGAAGACAATTGGAACTGCTTCTTGCCTTGGTGCCTCTGGTTCAGCCATAGCAGGCTTCTTCTTCGCGGCCATCTTGGGGTCGATGCCAGGACGCCCAAGTGCCTTGCGTTTCTCAGCCTCATTGTAGGCTTGTACACATCTTTCAGCCAGAGACTTCATCCGCTCACGTGAGCCCTGAGCTTCGGCACGCTTCTTCAGAAAATTTTCTTTGAGCTCATGCAACATGGCCTTGAAGCTCTTCACTTCTTGCACGCTGAGCTTGGCCATATGCTTCTTGAACTGAGCCTTTTCATGATCAATTTTCTGCTTCAGTTCAACTATGCGCTGGGCAATAGCAAGTTCTGAAGCAATTGCGCCTTGGAATGCGCCGCTGAGGCCAACGGGCAGCTGCAGATCTTCGAAGCTGATGTCTGGTGAGGCAAACCATTCGTCGATGAAATTGTGGATGATGGAGACATCAAAGAGAGGCAAATTGTTGAAGATTTCTGCTTCTTCTTTGCTTTTGATGAGCTGCTCTAGAGCATCATCTCCAAGATCTTCATCGCTTGACAGATCTATGGCTTCGCTGCGCAGGATGGCACCAGCTGTGAGCTCTTTGCTGGTGTGTTGCTGAGGCACTTTGTCCTTCTAGGGCTTGGAGACGCGGGATACGTCTTCAGAATGCACACTGTCTTCAGGAGGTGCAGTTGCCAATGGCTTCGCCCTTGAGATTTTTCAGGAAGGGGCCGGCTTTGAAGCTTTTGGCTTCTTTGATTGCTTTGGCTTCGGTACAGCAGGAGCTTCATCAGACTCAGAGTCAGCTGGAGGGTCATTCACGGCAGTCCCTTGGACTAGGACGTGGGTGATGAGGCCTTCAAGGTTGGCAAACAGACCGATAATATTAGGTTCAGCATCGCGTGTGCCATCTGCCCTTGGTGCGGAGGGACTAGGGTTGAAGTCTAACCCAAATTTCTTCTTGTTCTGCTTCGCTGATTGTTGGGCAAACTGGAAGTTGCGCTTGAACAGATTGTCGTCACGACACCAGAGTAGTGACGACAGATGTGCATCATCAGGCTGTGGTCCTCAGACCATGCATGGGTAGAAGCCTTGAGCAATGGCTTCATCTCTGGTCCTGGGTATGAGATTCTTGTAAATGATGTCCCCCCA
Source organism: Triticum urartu (assembly GCF_056163025.1). Taxonomy (NCBI): domain Eukaryota; kingdom Viridiplantae; phylum Streptophyta; class Magnoliopsida; order Poales; family Poaceae; genus Triticum; species Triticum urartu. Next base: position 227,175,740 of record NC_141878.1, read on the forward strand.
CGGTTTCTTGATGGCACTTTTCTCAGCATACTCTTGGGTGACAAAGCGGTATTTGAACCATTGTTCAGCCCAATAGCGTCGAATCCATTGGATTCGAGTCTTGCGCTGCCCATAATTCTCTTCAGGATCTGTTTTATACATTTCTGCCAGGTCTTCAAGCAGATCTTTGGAAGTTCCTTCACGTCTCTGTCTGCCCCCCTTCCTTGCTGCTGCTTCTGAAGCCATAAACTTTAACTTGAAAGACTTCACAACTTTCAAAGGCTTCAAAGGCTTTCTTCTGCTGGACCAACAGGAACTGGCTTCAGGAGAGTTTATGTAATGCTGTAGGAATTCTGCAAATGAATGCAGACTATGAGAACCGAAGGATTCTCCCGCGGACATGTACCTATGACAGCATTAAGGTGAGAGGGAAGGGGAAGAGGTCATATGCATTTTCAGAAGGTTTTGAAGATTAATCAGTTTAGAAGACATTGACCTCATCGTGCGAAGACATTCACTCATAGATAAGAAGTTGGTTCCAGATTTGTACGAACCCACAGATCTGTACAAGTGAGGAATCTAACTACTTTAAGCACAAGTGAATATACTAGGCATGTTATGAGATGCAGATTGAGAGATCTATCTTATGTGAAGAGAAACTTCTTGTGGTAGAAAGTGACAGAACCATGAGATCAAAAGAGGCTGTAAAAAGAAGTTTTATTTACCACACTTGGAACTGCTAGACGGAAGTGAGAGATGATGCCGAGCAGTTCAGTCCTCCGTGCCCTAACTTGGCGACGGAAGAAACCTACGGCGACGTCGGAGAGGACGATGTCCGCAGTCGGCGTGAGGACGGCGTCGGAGAAGTTGCGGCAGCGAAGCGCTTCGTCGCCGGCGTCGTCGAGTGCTAGAGGTGGCGCTAGGGTTCGTGCGAGGGTGGAAGAAGGAGATAATCACCGCGGTAAGTGTGAATTTATAGGCTCAGGGGCAGCACTATGCTATTACACAGGTGCCCCTGGCGATTCGCATCAGAGGAACGCGTGGCCAGTTTGCGGAAGTTTTGGGTTTGTTCCACGTCCCACGCATGCCTGGATTGTCGGGCGGTCGTTCCTGCTTCTCCGGATTTTATGTGGAGGAATGAGCATTGAAAACGGACTTTATGATTGTCTCTTTATCTTCTGCTGACAAGGACACAGTGAAGACTTTCGATAGTTTCAATAGAATGCATATGACTTGGAGAGATAGAATTTCAGATAGAAAGCATAGAGAGATTAGGGTCCGATCACATTCACTTAGTTCAAAAGATTCAACCAAGAAGACATAGCTATAAGTGAATGATGTAGAGGACAGAACACTAGTATGTATATATATCTATATAATCAATGTAGTGAAGATAATCATGAATACATGTTAAGTTCGAAGCCAAACCAAATGTGAAGATATTGCAAGGTAACGCCATGAGTGAAACACTTCAAAATCGAACGTTTGGTGGTGGCGTTACCCACCATATAGGAAGTATTAGACCCAGACACGGCGCACAATTATCGTGGCGCTCCGAAGTCAAATTCCACATTAATGTATTCACACTTAGAATGTATGTCTTCATTGATTGAAGATATACTTTACTTTGTGTGTTGCACATCTAAGTCATCAATATGCATAAGTGTTAGGATGTGTGCCTGATAACAGGACATCTGAGGATTCCAAGATATTTAGCTCACACCGTAACTTGCAAAATCTCTTCTCATCCAAGGGCTTGGTGAAGATATCTGCCAATTGCTCTTCAGTGTTAACGTGTATGATATCAATGTCTTCCTTCACAACATGATCTCTGAGAAAGTGATGATGAATTTCAATGTGCTTTGTCTTCGAGTGCTGAACTGGGTTGTTGGCAATCTTGATGGCGCTTTCGTTGTCGCAGTAAAGTGGCACTTGCTTCAGATGAATGCCATAGTCCTTGAGTGTTTGCTTCCTCCACATAAGCTGAGCGCAGCAAGATCCAGTAGCAATGTATTCAGATTCAGCAGTGGAGAGAGATACACAGTTCTGCTTCTTTGAAGACCAACATATAAGTGATCGTCCCAGAAAGTGACATGTGCCTGATGTAGACTTGCGATCAACTTTGTCACCAGCATAATCTGCATCCGAAAATCCAACCAAATCAAACTCTGAGCCCTTGGGATACCATAATCCTAGAGTTGGGGTGTGAGCCAAATATCGAAGAATTCGCTTCACAGCTAAGTGATGCGACTCCTTTGGTGCCGCTTGAAATCGAGCACACATGCAAACACTAAGCATAATATCTGGCCTAGATGCACATAAATAAAGCAAAGAACCAATCATGGAGCGATATACCTTTTGATCGAACTCTTTACCATTGTCGTCAGGACCTAGGTGATGTTTGGCTGGCATTGGAGTTGTGAAGCCTTTGCAGTCTTGCATACCGAACTTCTTCAAGCAATCTTTGAGATACTTTTCTTGACATATGAAGATGCCATTGCGTTGTTGTCGTATTTGAAGACCAAGGAAGAACTTCAGCTCCCCCATCATGGACATCTGATATTGCTCTTGCATCATATATCCAAACTCTTCACTGTACTTCTGATTGGTGCAGCCGAAGATAATGTCATCCACATATATTTGGCACACAAACAGTTCACCATCATATGTCTTCGTGAAAAGAGTGGGATCCAGGGAACCAGGTATGAAGCCTTTGCTCTTCAGGAAGTATTTGAGTGTGTCATACCAGGCCCTAGGGGCTTGTTTGAGGCCATACAATGCCTTATTAAGCTTGTATACCATGTCAGGATGTTTTGGATTTTCAAAGCAAGGCGGTTGTGCAACATACACTTCTTCTTCAATCTTGCCATTAAGAAAGGCACTTTTCACATCCATTTGATATAGAAGTATGTTATGATGATTTGCATAGGCCAGCAGTATGCGTATGGCTTCAAGCCTAGCCACAGGAGCAAATGTTTCATCGAAGTCAATGCCCTCCACTTGAGTATATCCTTGAGCAACGAGACGAGCTTTGTTTCTGACAACTTGACCATGCTCATCTTGTTTGTTGCGGTACATCCATTTGGTGCCTATTATGTTGTGCTTCCGTGGATCAGGATGCTTAACCAGTTCCCATACATTATTCAGCTCAAACTGTTGAAGCTCTTCTTGCATAGCTTGAATCCATTCAGGTTCCATGAAGGCTTCTTCAACTTTCTTGGGTTCTGATATTGAGACGAATGTGAAGTGCCCACAGAAATTTGCTAGCTGAGTTGCCCTTGAACGAGTGAGTGGACCAGGTGCATTGATGCTGTCAATTATTCTGTCAATCTGCACTTCATTGGCAACACGAGGATGTACAGGGCGAAGACTTTGCTCTTGCTGATCTGTGTTGTTGTTGGGAGGAATGTCTTCAGGCTGAGCATTGTCTTCATGTTGATCAGGTGCTGAGATGATAAGTTCTTCTTCAGGATGAGCTTCAGAAGGTATAATCTCTCCAGTTCCCATAAGCTTGATTGATTCACTAGCTGGATCTTCATCTAGCACATTTGGCAGTTGCTCTCTTTGTGAACCATTTGTCTCATCGAACCGCACATCCACTGTTTCAACAACTTTGTAATGAAAGAGGTTGAAGACTCTGTAGGAGTGCGAATCCTTTCCATATCCAAGCATAAAGACCTCATGTGCTTTTGGTGCAAACTTTGAGGTGTGGTGTGGGTCCTTGATCCAGCACCTTGAGCCAAATACTCTGAAGTAACTGACATTTGGCTTCTTGCCAGTTAGGAGTTCATAAGATGTCTTGTTCAGAAGCTTGTGAAGATAAACACTATTGATTGTATGACATGCAGTATCAATGGCTTCAGTCCAGAATTTTCTTGGAGTCTTGTATTCATCTAGCATCATTCTGGCCACCCCAATGAGTGTTCTGTTCTTGCGTTCGACGACACCATTCTGCTGTGGCGTGTACGGAGCTGAGAATTCATGTGTGATGCCCAAGGTATCAAGATATGTATCAAGGCCAGTGTTTTTGAATTCAGTGCCATTGTCACTTCTGATGTGCTTTATCTTGGCGCCAAAATTGTTCATAGCTCGATTGGCGAAGCGTCTGAAGACTTCCTGCACTTCAGTCTTGTAAAGGATTATGTGCACCCAAGTATATCTAGAGTAATCATCAACAATGACGAAGCCATAGAGGCAAGCAGTAGTAGTAAAAGTTGAGTAGTGAGTGGGACCGAAAAGATCCATGTGGAGCAGTTCGAAGGGTTGAGTAGTAGTCATGATTGTCTTCGAAGGATGTTTTGCCCTTGTCATCTTCCCTGCTTCACAAGCACCGCATAAGTGATCTTTCTTGAACTTGACGCCCTCGATGCCTATGACATGCTTCTTCTTCGCAAGGGTGTGGAGGTTCCTCATGCCAGCATGCCCAAGCCTCCGATGCCAAAGCCAGCATTCTGAAACTTTTGCAAGAAGACATACTGCAAGTTGTGGCCCTGCCGAGAAATCTACCACATACAAATCATCTTTCCGATACCCTTCAAACACTATAGACTTGTCAGATTCCATTAGTACTAGGCAACGATATTTTCCAAACATTACGATCATGTTAAAATCGCAAAGCATTGAGACAGACATTAAGTTGAAGCCAAGGGATTCAACAAGCATGGCTTTATCCATGTGTTGATCCTTTGAGATTGCAATTCTACCTAGACCCAATACCTTACTTTTACCAGTGTCAGCAAATGTGATGTGGCTCTTGTCGGATGGACGTAAGGTTGAGTCCATAAGAAGGCTTCTTTTGCCAGTCATGTGATTTGTACACCCACTGTCAATAATCCATTCTGAAGACTTTGAAGTCGCTGGTGTCGTACCCTACAGTGCAGTTAGGGGGATAGGCTTCACGGAGAGAATTGTGAAGCAAAAACATTTGACGAACCAGTGGGTTATGAAAACTTAGATCCAGATTAGGACTAATAGGGAGAGTAGCATGCGATTCAGGAACGAAGTACATAATGATGCCATTCGGGCATTTTATCTTGTGCCCTACAAGACTTTTAAGGTCCCGGGCAATAGCGTCAGAAGATTTTGTTTTTCTGCTAGAGACCTTTCCCTGCAAAAGAGATTTAAGCTTTCTTAACCACCCACATCTTCAAGGGTGGCTTAGAAGCAATAAGTCTAAGTGCATCATCTGAGAATTTAGGCTTTGAAGCCTTAGCAAACAGTCTTGCAGGTGGACAATAATACTCATAGGAATAAGCAGAATAATTTTTGGTCATATGAACATGACGGTTCGATGAACCGCTCTCATATTCATATGCCTGAGTATGGTTTCCCTACAAAATATATGCGTTAGTGTGACTCAGGTGAGTCCTCTGTTTGTATGAAGCCTGTGGACCGTATGAAGCCTTTGGTCTGAGGTTTGTCTTCTTCAAGTGAGGTGTCATGAAGACATTCATAGGAAGATTTTCCAGACACTTTTTCGGAACCCAGATCTTCTTCATAGGCGGTCCATTCCTGCAGTTAGTACCAATGTACCTGGCAAACACTTCACCATTCTGATTTTTAAACAGTTTATAGTTTGCATCAAAGGATTCATCAATGATAATGGGGTTAGCACAAGTGAAGCCAGATAAATTGGATGGATCTGCTGAAAGTTCCTTTGCAGCAACCCATGTGGTTTTGGGGCACTGCTCAGGTTTCTAGTAAGAGCCATCTGCATTTATTTTCCTTGCGAACCCAACACCCTCTTTCCTAGGGTTTCGATTCAGAATCTGCTTCTTGAGGACAACACATAATGTCTGATGTCCTTTAAGACTTTTGTACATCCCTGTTTCAAGCAGTGTCTTCAACCTAGCATTCTCATCAGCAATAGCAGTGGTATCCTCAGCAGAGGGGTTAGTTACCACATCAACAGTTGAAGATATTGCAACAGCAGTAGCAGTGGAACATTCAGCAACAGAAGTAGCATTATCATGCTCAATGCATTTAAGACATGGTGGTTCAAATCCTTCCTGAGCGGAACTGATCTGTTCGGCGCGAAGTGATTCATTTTCCTTTTGAAGATCTTCATGAGCCGCTCTCAATTTCTCAAGTTCTTGCTTCCTTTGAAGATAATCATAGGAAAGCTTTTCATGAGTTGTTGAGAGAGTATCAAGACGATCTTCAAGTTCCTGATACTTAATGTGAAGATTTTTTATGTCTTCAATTAAGGATTCAGATGAGTCATTTCAGCACCCAACAGATCATCGCTTCTGTCTAACAGTTTTTGAATATGCTCCATAGCTTTCTGTTGTTCAGTTGCAATTTTAGCAAGTGTTTTGTAGCTGGGTTTTGAATCACAGTCAGAGTCATCATCACTAGATGTTTGATAGCGAGTAGTGCGTGTGTTTACCTTGGCACCGCGTGCCATGAAGCAGTAGGTAGGAGTGGAGTCGTTCTTGTCATTTGCATTGGTGTCGGTGATGAAGTCATTATCTTCAGTGTTGAAGATGGACTTGGCGACGTATGCTGTAGCCAAACTCGCAATGCCAGAATCAGACTCCTCCTCAGACTCCACCTCTGCCTCCTCAGAAGCGGACTCCTCCTCTGAATCCATTTCCTTGCCAACAAACGCACATGCCTTGCCAGATGAGCTCTTCTTGTGTGATGAAGACTTTGAGGAAGACTTGGAAGAAGACTTTGAGTATTTCTTCTTCTTCTTCTTGTCGTCAGAATCATATTCCTTGCTCTTCTTCTTCCTTCTGTTCTCATTGTCCCACTGTGGACACTCAGAGATGAAGTGTCCAGTTTTCTTGCACTTGTGACATGTTTTCTTCTTGTAGTCATGAGCAGAAGCTTCATCATTCCTTGAGCTTGATCGTGAAGATTTTCTGAAGCCTTTCTTCTTGGTGAATTTTTGGAACTTCTTCACTAGCATTGCAAGTTCCCTTACAATGTCTTCAGGATCATCGGAACTGCTGTCAGATTCTTCTTCAGATGAGGAAACAGCTTTTGCCTTCAAGGCACGAGTTCGCCCATAGTTTGGACCGTAGATATCTCTTTTCTCAGAAAGCTGAAACTCATGTGTGTTGAGCCTCTCAAGTATGTCAGACGGATCGAGTGTCTTGAAATCAGGACGTTCTTGAATCATTAGGGCTAGGATGTCAAACGAACTATCAAGTGATCTCAGCAATGTCTTGACGATTTCATGTTTGGTGATCTCAGTGGCGCCGAGGGCTTGAAGCTCATTTGTGATGTCAGTGAGCCGATCAAACGTGTGCTGGACATTCTCATTGTCATTTCGCTTGAAGCGGTTGAAGAGGTTGCGAAGAACACTGATTCTCTGATCTCTCTAGGTTGAGATGCCTTCATTGACCTTGGAGAGCCAGTCCCAGACCAGCTTGGATGTCTTCAAGGCACTCACACGACCATACTGTCCTTTTGTAAGATGACCACAGATGATATTTTTGGCAGTAGAGTCCAGTTGAGTGAACTTCTTGACATCAGCAGCAGTGACACCTTCTCCAGCCTTGGGAACGCCGTTCTCGATGACATACCATAGGTCGACATCAATGGCTTCAAGATGCATGCGCATCTTATTCTTCCAGTAGGGATATTCAGTTCCATCGAAGACGGGGCACGCAGCCGAGACTTTGATTATCCCTACAGTCGACATAGCTAAAACTCCAGGTGGTTAAACCGAATCACACAAAACAAGGGAGCACCTTGCTCTGATACCAATTGAAAGTGCGTTATATGGACTAGAGGGGGGGTGAATAGGCGATTTTTATGAAAGTCTTCAAAACATGGGAGTTATGAAGACAAGCAGCGAAGATTATGCCTATTACTATGCAGCGGAAGTTAGATTACACTAGGCCAGCCATGGTCAAGTATTCAATAAAGTGAAAGCGCAATGACAAACAGCTGCAGTGTAATAAGGATCAGGTGGGAAGAAGTTATGAAGCCAAACAGATCATACAGTCACGTTGTGAAGACAAAAGATAGAGCAAGCATGCAATGGCTTCACAATGAGTAACAGTAAGAAAAAAGGAAGTGAAGATGAAACCAGTGACTCGTTGAAGACAATGATGTGTTGGACCAGTTCCAGTTGCTGTGACAACTGTACGTCTGGTTGGAGTGGCTAGGTATTTAAACCTTAGGACACACAGTCCCGGACACCTAGTCCTGAACACGCAGCTCAGGACACCAAGTCCTCACCGTATTCTCCTTGAGCTAAGGTCACATAGTCCTCGCCCAATCACTCTGGTAAGTCTTCAAGGTAGACTCCCAAACCTTCACAGACTTCGTTCACTGGCAATCCACAATGTCTCTTGGATGCTCTGAACGCGAAGCCTAACCGTCTGGAGGATTCACAGTCCTCAAGTGTAATAAGTCTTCAGATCACACAGACAAGAAGACTTAACTGATGCCCAATGTTCTCTGGCTCTGGGTGGTTAGGGCTTTTCTCCTCGCTAGGAGTTTTCTCTCAAAAGCTTCGAGGTGGGTTGCTCTCAAACAACAAAAGCCGTGCACTGAAATCTGAGCAGCCAACCGTTTATGGTTGTAGGGGGTGGGCTATTTATAGCCACTTGGCAACCCGACCTGATTTTTCCGAAATGACCCTGGGTCACTATGGAACTGACATGTGTCTCAACGGTCAGATTTCAAACTCTCATGGCAACTTTACTTGGGCTACAAGCAAAGCTGACTTGTCTGGCTCTGGACAAGATTCTCTCTCATTGTCTTCACTCGAAGACATAGGTTTTTGTTTTAGGCATCACTTCAGTCATTCTGACTGGTTCTCCTAGACCCCACTTAACAGTACGGTGGTTCCTATGACTCAACACAAAAGAAAGAGAACTACGAAAGATCTAAGTCTTCGAGCTCCATTGGCTTCATAACGTGTCTTCTTTTGTCATAGTCTTCAAAGTGAATATCTTCATATACCACCTTTGGCTTCAATGTCTTCATCCATTTTTAGGGGTCATCTCTAGTAGTAAAACCGAATCAGTGAGGGACTTCTACCTGCGTTATCCTGCAATTCTCACAAACACATTAGTCCCTCAAATAGGTTTGTCGTCAATACTCCAAAACCAAGTAGGGGTGGCACTAGATGCACTTACAAGAAGGATAGAGAAGATCAGAAAGAGAGAGAGGGAAAGGTGACTGAGCTTCTCCCGGTAGTTCATCGCCCCAGCCAAGAACAGACCCTCGCAAGGCTGTTCTTCCTTGTATTGTTCATCATCATCAGCCCAAGAGGCAATCCACCACACCACACACTGGAGTAGGGTATTACACCACAACGGTGGCCCGAACCGGTATAAACCATGCGTCTCTTGTGTTGCTCTTTCCTTAGTTTAGATCCTAGCAAGGCGGAGGAGTGCAGGTAGGTAGGAGGCGAAATCTCCGCGCGCACCCCAGTGTTCGAACCTCAAGGGTCTGCCGGAACCCGAAATCTGACATTTGGCGCGCCGGGTAGGGGTGCGCCGGGATTCGTCTTCCACCACCCCGTTCTCCTCCAACCATCACACCCATGTCTGACACTCGTCGGGCCCGCGCTGAGCGCCGGCCGCGCTCGCTTCTCGCGTCGCCCGGACGGCCCCTGTCGGCGGGTGTCCTTGCCGTTCCCCATCACCTGCCGTCAACGCCGCCACCGGCCCGGCGGGGGACGAGCAGCAAGCATCGTCCCAGCATCCGTCCGTGCGGCAAGACGGCCGCACCGCAACTCCCTCGCTCACCCCAGCTGGTTCTTCGTCCCGCGCGCTCCGCGCGCCCATGGAGGCTCGGGCTGCACTCATCGCGGCGAACGAGCTCCTGTGCTACCGTCCCGTCGACGACGTCTACAAAGAATGGCTCGACCGCGTCGCCGAGCTCGTCCGCGCCGCAGGGGGCTCTCCTGCGCCGTCCGTTCCGCTGCACCGCACCCCGCCCCGCGCGGGCAATGAAGCTCCGGCGGCGCCCCGGCCGCCTCCTCCTCAGGAAGGCTCCATGGCTCCAAGGCGTGTGGCCCCTGGGCGGAACCCGCTCCGTCAGGCGCCAGCGCAGCAAGAGCAGAGCTATCAAGAAGTCCCTCGCCCACAAGAAGCTGCCCGGGCGCTCCCTGCTCTAGCACGCCGCGACCATTCTCCTGCTCCCGCGCGTCAAGACCCCGCACTACTCCCAGTTGCAGTGTGTGGGTGCATGCAAGACCAAGCTCCCCGTCATCCAAGGCCTCCCGTGGCCACAACAGGCTGCCGCGCCTTCACCGCCGAGCTACGCAACGTCGCGTGGCCCGGCAATTTCAAGCCAGACTTGCCTCCTCGCTACGATGGCACGGCTGACCCTGCGGAGTTCCTCCAGCTCTACGAGCTCGGCATCGAAGCTGCCAACTGAGACGAGAAGGTCATGGCCAACTGGTTCCCCATGGCACTCAAGGACGGGGCCCGCACCTGGCTCCTGAACCTGGCTCCAGGCACAATCTCCTCCTAGGACGAGATGCGCACCCGCTTCATCGCCAACTTCCAAGGCACTCGCGACCGGCCACCCGCCGGGAGCGACATGCGCCGCATCAAGCAACAGCCCGGGAGACCCTGCAGAAGTACATCCAGCACTTCAACAACGCACGCCTCAAGATTCCCCAGGTGACTGAGGAGGCCATCATCTCAGCCTTCTTCGACGGCGTGCGCGACGTCAAGATGAAGGAGGAGCTGGCGATGCATGAAGACCTGTGCACTTCCTTGGAACTGTTCAACCTGGAAACCAAATGCGCCAGGGCCAAGGAAGGGCGTCTCTCCCTCCTCGAGCTGCCTGCCGCAGACCCAGAAGAGAAGAAGCCCAAGGCCTAGGATGTGAAGCGCAAGGGGGCTGCCGTGCTCGTGGCAGAACCAGACACCAAGCGGGGCAGAGATCAGCCCGAACCTTCCAAGGGCAGCCGGTACTGTGTGTACCACGACCTCCACACCCACAACACCAACGAATGTCAAGAGCTTCGAGCGGTGCGAGAAGGAAGGATCGGCCGTCGCCCTGACCGCAGTGACCGGGGCTACGGCCGAGGTGGAGGAAGGAACGCAGGACGCTAGGAAGACCGTGGTCCGCGCCAAGGGTGGCGCGATCAACCTCGCGAGGATCGCTGGCAAGACCCGCCTCGCGAGGGAGGCTGGAGGGATCAGCCTCGCGAGGGAGACTGGAGGGATCAGCCTCGCGAGGGAGACTGGAGGGATCAGCCTCGCGAGGATCGCCCACAAGGCAACGCAGGCCTCCCACCGCTGCCGCCGCAGCCAAGGAGAAACGAGGACCACCACCAGGACGAGGGGGCTGGGGGCTTCCAGGAGCCACGCGCGATCGCCTGCATCCTGGGCAGGGCACAAGCCCCAGCCTCTCAGGGCATCTTCAAGCAGTTCGCCCGCGAAGTGAACACAGTCCTCCCCAGGCTCGAAGCCACGCGCCCACTTAGGTGGTCGGCGTGCGCCATCACATTCAGCTCAGCAGATCAGCTCAAGTGTGCGGCTACAGCCGGAGTTCTCCCGATGCTTTGCTCCCCGATCGTCAGGAACGTGGTGGTCACCAAGACCCTCATTGATGGCGGGGCAGGGCTCAACTTCCTGTCCATGGAAACATTCCACAACCTCCAAGTGCCCTACAGCCAGCTTCAGCCAACCAAGCCTTTGTCCGGTATCACCGACGGCTCCACGGTCCCGATCGGGAAGGTCCGCCTCCCTGTCACCTTCGGGGCACGCGACAACTACCGCACCGAGCTCATCGACTTCGACGTCGCTCACATTCGCCTGCCGTACAACGCCATCCTTGGGTACCCAGCGCTGGCCAAGTTCATGGTCATAACTCACCACGGCTACAACGTCCTCAGGATGCCAGGAAGCGGCGGAGTCATCACGATGCCCTGTGAATAGAAGGATGCGGTGTGTTCCCTGGAACGAGCCTTTCAGGCCGCGTCACTGGAAGACTCGGATCGTGGAAGCATGAGGTCTCCCGAGACCGCTCCTAAGAAGAAGAAGACATCGTCCAGCGCGACCACTTAGGAGGCAGGCCCGTCTGGGCCCGCGCCTGCCCAGGGGGAACCTCCTTCCATCGCATAGGAAAGTGCGCCCGGCGCCCTCCTCAGGCAGGGCTCGGGGGCTCTCCCCTGGAGGGCCACCGACCTAGCTAGCGTCACGAGGGAGGCGCTTGGGCACAACATGGAGGCGTGTTTCGAAGCACGTTTCCCTCGAGACGGAGCAAGGCAAGGAGACCCAGACCCTCAGGAGTTCGTCAGCAAGGCCATTCAGGAGCTACAGGAGTCAAGAGTCATGAAAGGTGGCCGCCGCCTACCAGCAGTGGCTCCCCATCTAGGCGAGGATGGTGGGCTGCGCGTTTGCATCAACATACCAGGGCTCAAACGAGTCGCCTCTCTAGAGAGCCTCTGGCCCTCGCGAGTGGGGCGCTGCGGAGGCCCACCCCACAGCTACGTTCGCATGCCTTACGGCTTGCCGAACGTGGCTGACACGTACCAGCGCCTCATGAGGGGCATCACGGGGGCACAAGAGGCCAGGCATTCCGTGGCCCGGGCAGGGATGGAGATGGCCCGTGAGGAGCCGCCAGCGCCTCCAGAGCCTCCCGAGGCCCCTGGGCCTGGGGGCTCGTGAGGATCGGCTCCCGCAGCCCACTGAGCCTGCTACATCAACGCTCCTTCGTCCTCGACATCATCACGTGATGTCTTTCGAGTTTTATTTCTAGCTGAGAGCGCCCCCCAGGGCTGCATTATTCCCAGGCCGCCTGGGTCCATCCCTGCGGCGTGTATCCCCTTTTTATTCCATGTTGTTAGCTTACCTTGTTGGGGGTGCCCCTCGGGCTGCATGACCCCCCAAGTCGCTCGGGCCTGACCCAGTGATGTCCACATTCCCAGCATCTATTTGAACAAATCCACTCCTTCGCGGCTAATGTGTTTTACCTAGTTGCCTGCTCAGCTGATGCCAACTAACGGAGCTGCTCCCAAACGGCACGACGCTTGCGCATGGGTCCGTCCCTGCAACGCCGACAAACCTGGATGGCTGAGCTCTGGCCGCGGCAGCACCGCATAGCATCACCTCGTCAAGCCTTCAGTGCCTGACTACCCCTCGGAAGCAACCAACGGCTGACTGTCAATTGTCATGGCAACCCCTTGTTTTTTCTATGATGGACCTGCAGGACCTCCTGAAGGAACTGCGTCAGGCGAGGCCCTTGCGGTGTCTCCTTCGCTCTCGTCCGCGCGAACCGCTTGCACGTTAAAGGGGGGGTGCTTGAGCATCGCGACTCAGGGCTCCTACTGGCTCTCCAGCCCTCACCCTCTGGCCTTGACCACGGCATCGTGACCTGGCATACCAGCAACGACTGAGACTCACTCGAGGGCCGGGACCCGAGGACGTAGAGTAGAAAGGGGAGCAAAGGCAAGAGGGGAGAGACACACGAGGACCTCGCCGAGCAACCTCGCGCGTGCCGATGCAAGGACCCGGCGACACACCAGAGAGCGGCCCCTGATACACGAGATAAGTCATCACCCGGAAGCGCCAGCTGCCGTGGCACCATCCCCGCACCTAATGCTATCCCGTGTTAGCGACGCCGCTCTCCTTTCTCACCAAACGATGGCTGCTTGGGCGCCAAAGGGGACCTCCTGAGCATCGCGACTCAGGGGCTCTTACCGGACTCCGGGTCGCTCACCTCCTGGCCTTGACTACGGCATCGCGACCTGGCATACCAGCGACGGCTGAAGCCGCCTTGGGACTGGGACCTGTCGGCGCAGAGCACCAAGCCCTTGTGAGGCTCGAAAGGGAGGACTGAGCTAAGGCGGAATGAGCAACTCGCGCAATTCTACAACAAGGGTTATATTAACAAAACAGGATCACAGGCACCTTACAAGCCCCCACGGGGCGCGTTTTTGATTCCTCACAGGGAACAGATCCTAAAGGGACACAAACTACGCGCGACCCTGCAAAAGACGCCATCATCAACAGTGGGCCGTCAAGCACCGACGCCAACCCCATCCAGATCAGAGTCGGCGGCGGCGTGACGAGCCCGCCCTGCTCTAGGAGCGGCGCCGGCTCGGGGGTTCGTAGCTGTCGTCGCTCATCCCCGGAGTCGCGAAGAGCTCGCCGGAGTTGCTGGAGCCTCCGACGCCTCCACCGCCCGAGGAGCCGCCAAGGGAGCGGTTGGCGGGCCCAGTCCTCGTCGCGGCAGGGTCCGGGCCACCTTCCCCGGGGAAGCACTCCAGTCGGCGCCCGCTCGCATCGAAGACCTTGAAGAGCATCACCGAAGCACCGTCGTAATCCAAGTGGACTACGAAGATGCCCCTTACCCTGCAAACCCGGGCGATCTCTCTCCAGCCCCGAGTCATGAAGACCTCGCCCGGGGCAACGACCGCGACCTCTGCCTCGGTCGCGCGGGTGCTGCAGCCGGCGTGCTGCAGCCAGAGCTCCAGGGGCTCCCTCTGCGGGATGATGGAGGCGAAGAAGGGAGGAAGGCGGATCCAAGACTGAAGAGGAATGGCGACGTGGAGCACGAACTCTTGAGAGGAGCCCTCGGTGTGGACCCCAGGGGGGACGACCCACACCTTCGTGACCCGTCGGCACCGACGGCGGCGCCGCCCATGGTGGTCAGCGTCAGCTCCTTCAGGGCCCTCGACGTGGGCGTACAATGGCAGCGGGAACCCCGGCGGCACCCGCTCGCACCAAGGCCTCGACACCACCTGAAGGGCCCCTTGTCCGGGCCATGGGGGGCGAGCCGTTTCTTCGGTGGGAGTGGGTCTGGTTCCCCTCGAGGAGCCTTTCCCTTCTCTGCCGTCGAGAACCGGCGGATCGGAGCCATCGCAGCAAGACGGAGCAAGGATCGGGAAGAAGGAGAAGCAAGGAGGGATGGACTAGATGGGCGCACGCTGTTCCGTACTTATGGCCGGCGAAGGCCAACCGCCTACCTCCACGATTGCAGGTAATCATGACCCACTTTGCATGCAGGGACTTGTCCAATCCGTGCAGTTGCCGAGGCGCCATGGGGAAGTGGAGACGCCCACGTCCAATCAACCGCCACGCGGCGCCCAAGGCCGCAGGCTGTTAGGGCCCGCGGCGCTTCGCTCTTGCCCTTCCACCTCCCTGCACGGCCAAGTCCGGGCGCGCCTTGGGCCCGGGGGCTACTGTCGGCGTTCTGGGAACGGGGGTCCCCAGACTTGCCTGCCTGCGTCCTGCGGCGTGGCTCAAAGGGGGGCCCAACGCGGCCCATCTTCACCAACACAAACCCAAGACCCTCGCGGGGGGCCAAGCCTCGCGGGGCGGATGACGCGGAGCTTCCTCAGGCGCGGCCTCATCAGGCTGGCTCACGAGGAGGCGGAGAGATCAAGGCGGGGTACCTCACGAGGTGCCTGTGACGCAAGCCATGACGACCGGGGGCGCCAGGCGGGTGCCAGCCCGTGAAGTGTCCTCCCTTCCTCTTTGGTGCAAAGGGGGCAAGCGTAGCCGCAGAGTACCGAGGCATCAGGCAAAGGTTGCCATTTCGGTGCAACGAGACCAAGACCAGGAGGACTACGAGACGGAGGTCACCATGGAGCCCAAGACGGCGTCATCACCAGAGCTTTGCGCAGGCGAAGACTATTTTTGTCAGGATAGTTGATACTAGATGTCCCCCTTCAAATTAGCCCGCCATTGTTGGCTCCCTTCCCGCTCGATATTTGGGAAGAGGACCAGGGCCTCTATAAATAGGACCAGCCACCCATAGAGCCAAGAGAGCGGGCCGGGGGGATCGAAGGATAGAGAAGATCAAAAAGAGAGAGAGGGAAAGGTGACTGAGCTCCTCCCGGTAGTTCATCGCCCCAGCCAAGAACAGACCCTCGCGAGGCTATTCTTCCTTGTATTATTCATCATCATCAGCCCAAGAGGCAATCCACCACACCACACACCGGAGTAGGGTATTACACCACAACGGTGGCCCGAACCAGTATAAACCCTGCGTCTCTTGTGTTGTTCTTTCCTTAGTTTAGATCCTAGCAAGGCGGAGGAGTGCAGGTAGGTAGGAGGCGAAATCTCTGCGCACACCCAAGTGTTCGAACCTCAAGGGTCTGCCGGAACCCGAAATCCGACAGGATTATGGGCACCTTATCTCTTTTTAGTTTCGAAGCCTTCGGGCCTTTGTTGAATTTAAAACTTGTAATCCCATCATTCATGTTTTTCATTCCCTATGGACTGTACCTGAGTGGAATGTTTTTTTAATGAAAAAGGGATGCTTGCCGGGTCATTTGTTTGCGGGTGGAACCCACGACAAGGAGTAAATCCTTGATATCTTCAAGATAAACATTTCCTTGCCTGGCAACAAGCCTTGCCGTTTCCCCACTTCGCTCGACCTTCCTCACGCCTTTGGCGGAGGCAGGGATGAGGCGGGTTCAGGCTCCTTGTTTCATCCTTTCGCTGCCGCGACTACGACCAAACTTGGCCCCAGGAACGAGCCCTAGGACCTAGAGTTATGGGAGCATGGTAGCTTAGGGGAAAATGAGGTTTCACATACCCCAGTCCATAATGGAATGCATGATAAGGGATGAAGAACTTATCTGAAGCTGCAGTCCCCAGCAACCCTGGTTCGCCGTGGGTGAATCTTTGCTCTTGCAGCCCCCGGCAATACTGGCTTGCCGGGGGCTAGATGCTGGTCTGGTCCTCTTTTTTTTCTCCCCAAGTGGTTTGGCACGGATATCTGCGTGTCCTGTGAACCAAAGAAGACAAAAGAGAGACAAAGAGATGCACACTCGACCTCTAAGCTAGGGGTTAGTCGCCGCTAAGCACTATCAACCCTAACCAAGGACGAGACTCGACCTAGCATGCATGCTATAACTTAGGGCGCCAGCGCTTCATTTATTTATGCTCAGGGTCTGCGCCTGGCTTTGTACAAAGGGTTACATGCGTCATCGGCAAGGCTCGTACAAAAGGTGGCTTGCCGGGGGGCCCGGCAAGCTGCGCCTCACAGGTAAAACTTGCAAAGATGCTCAATGTTCCAGGAGTTACTCACCGGAATGGCATCTTCGGTCTCCAGGCGGACTGCGCCGGGCCTGGTGACTCGTATTACCCGATAAGGGCCTTCCCACTTTGGCGTCAACTTGTTGGAATTCTTGGCCGATTGAACGTGCCGAAGAACAAAGTCGCTTTCCTCAAAGCTTCGGGCATGAACCTTACGGCTATGGTAGCGGCGCAAGGCTTGCTGGTAGCGTGCTGCTCTCACAGCCGCCTGAAGACGATCTTCCTCAAGGAGCGTTGCGTCATCTTGCCGCAATTTCTCTTGCTCAAGCTCGTCATAAGCGAGTACTCGAGGTGACCCATATATGAGTTCCGTGGGGAGAACTTCTTCTGCCCCGTATACCAGGGCAAAGGGTGTCTGGCCGGTGGCTCAATTTGGTGTCATTCTGATTGACCAAAGAACCGCCAGCAATTCATCAATCCAGCGCCTTCAACTCTTGTGCAGTCTGTCAAAGGTCTTTGTCCTCAGGCCTCACAGTACTTCAGCATTTGCTCTCTCAGCTTGACCATTGCTTCGTGGGTGAGCAACGGAAGCGAAACAGACCATGCTGCCGAGGTCTTGGATATATTGCATGAAGGTATGGCTTGTGAACTGCGTGTTGTTGTCGGTAATAACCCTATTGGGTACACCAAAACGGCACACTAGTCCTTTGAAGAACTTGACGGCTAACTGTGCTGTGACCTTCCTCACTGCTTCCACTTCAGGCCACTTTGTGAACTTGTCGATTGTAACGTACAAGTACTCAAAGCCCCCAACAGCGCGGGGGAAAGGGCCCAGTATGTCGAGCCCCTAGACTGAGAAAGGCCAGGAGAGAGGAATGGTTTGAAGGGCTTGAGCTGGCTGATGAAGCTTCTTTGAATGGAACTGACACGCTTCACACCTGGTGAATAGTGTCGTCGCATCCTGGAGGGCGGTGGGCCAGAAGAAGCCTTGCTGAAACGCTTTGTCGGCAAGGGCCCTTGACCCGATGTGGTATCCACATATGCCTCCATGTATCTCCGCCAATAGCCCCAGTCCTTCCTCTCGAGGGATACACTTCAATTTCATGCCGTTCGGCCTCTTTCTGTACAGGACGTCATCGATGAACTGGTACATAGTAGAGCGACGGGCTACTTTTTCCGCTACTTCCTGCTCCTCAGGAAGTTCCCTTTTTGGAGGAATCAGACGGTATGATGTGCCCACGCTGGAGCCTAGGGCTCGACGGTGAGGACTAAAGGCATTTCCTCCGCTATTGGAGCGGCTGTCTCCATGGCAAGAGCTTGATGCTCTGTCGGAGCTAGCCGTCCCGTGGCGGGCTCAGTGTCTCCGGCAACATCCTTGCCGGCGGCTTCGTGGAGCTTGGCGGGAAAGTACTTGCCGGGCCTTGATTTTCTCCTCTTGTTCTGCTCTGTTGATGGATCAACGAATGGCTGAGTTAGCCGAAGCACAAAGGTACCTGGTTCCACAGGTAGCTTGAGGGCAGCAAGTTTTGACAGGTAATCGGCGATATCATTCTCCGCTCGGGGAACGTATTCTTCCTGTATACCATCAAAACGCTCTTCCAGCTTTCTCACTTCATCGACGTAGGCCTTCATCAACGGGCTCTAGTAATCCTTGTTGACTTGCTTGACGACAAGTTGCGAGTCGAGGTGAAAAAGATAATTATATTTATGCATATAACACTTTTTTATGGGTATGCATATAATACTTTTAAAAAGGTCAAAGTAATTCGGGTGCACACCTAAGTAATTCAATCTACTAGGAAATAATCATTCATGTACAGACATATTTTAGTATGGGCCCGTACAAAGCTAAGTCCCCTATAAAAATTAGGAAAACATGGGCATGTCCTTTTGAGAAAAAGAGATACGCCTAAGTAATTCAATCTATTAGGAGTACAAAATCAGATCATCTACACACTTTAAAAATAATGGGAAGGTCCTTCGGAGAAAAACTAAAGGCCCGCCAAAATTATTAATTTTACTGGGAAATATACTAAAAAGTCTAGCTGCCAAACACATCCATGTGTACATCAGTACATGCATGCACTTGCATCTAATTGTAACGGACAAACATGTGGACTTAACGGCCAGAAAAATAGAAATTGGTATGAGGCACAGTACAAAAAAAGCGCCATTGAGGGAGTCCTGGATTAAGGGGTCTCCGGACAGCCGAACTATATCCTTTGGCCGGACTGTTGGACTAGGAAGATACAAGATTGAAGACTTTATCCTGTGTCCGGATGGGAGCCTCCTTGGCGGGGAAGGCAAGCTTGGAAACAAGGATATGTAGATCTCCTTCCTTGTAACCGACTCTGTGTAACCCTAGCCCCCTCTAGTGTCTATATAAACCGGAGGGTTTTGTCCGTAGAACAATAATCATACCATAGGCTAGTTTCTAGGGTTTAGCCTCTATGATCTCATGGTAGATCAACTCTTGTAATACTCATATCATCAAGATCAATTAAGCAGGACGTAGGGTATTACGTCCATCGAGAGGGCCCGAACCTGGGTAAACATCGTGTCCCCCGCCTCCTGTTACCATCCACCTTAGACGCACAGTTCGGGACCCCCTACCCGAGATCTGCAGGTTTTCACACCGACATTGGTGCTTTCATTGAGAGTTCCACTATGCCGTCACTGTACGGCTTGATGGCTTCTTTGATCATCGGTAACGATGTGGTCCAGGGTGAGGTTTTCCTCCCCGGACAGAACTTCGTATTCGGCGGCTTCGCACTGCGGGCCAACTCACTTGGCCATCTAGAGCAGATTGAGAGCTACGCCCCTGGCCATCAGGTCAGGTTCGGAAACTTAAACTACACTGCCGACATCCCCAGAGACTTGATCCTCGACGGATTCGAGCCCATGTCAGGTGCGCTGCACGATCACGACGAGCACGATTTAGCTCTGTCGTCAGACAGTGTTCGGGATATCACACCTGCAACTACTCCGTCCCTCAATCCAGATCAAATTGCGCCACCCGAGGACGGGTGGATAGACCCCGCCATGGAGGCCCCACTCTTAGTGGCGATAGAGCTGGATACTGACTTCACCCCTTACGAGAGCCGTGTTGCCGAACCATTGGATTCGTCCCCGACCACGGGTTCCGAACCACCTACATCCGTGCCCATCGAATCTGATTGGGCACTGATCATGGAGTTTACATCCGTGGATATCTTTCAGCACCCGCCTTTCGGTGATGTGCTAAATTCATTAAGGTCCCTCCCTTTGCCAGGACAACCTTGGCTGAACCATGTCCGACTAGGATGGGATGCGGACGACGAAGAAATTCTCTGCCCACCCACCACCCACTTAGTAGCCTTTGTCGATGAATTAACCGACATGCTCGATTTTGACTCCGAAGACATTGACGGCATGGACGACGATGCAGGAGAGGAACAGGAACCGGTGCCCACAGGGTGCTGGACATCCACTTCATCACGTGACATATACATGGTGGATACACCCAAAGAAAACAATGACGAAGAACGGCAGGAGACAGCGGAGGATGACCCCTCCAAGAAGCAAGCAAAGCATCGGCATAGGCGCCACCCAAATCCCGCCTCGGCAAAAACAGCGATAGCAGCGCAACAGAAAATAACACCCCTGTCGACTCTAGAGGAAACGACGACCACATTGATCCAGCCGTAGAGCACGATGAAACTGCAAACGGCGAACATAGTACGGATCCAATATCCGAACACGGCGACACGGAGGATAAAGCTCATCAACCTCCCTCCGGGGAGGAAAACAGTCTGGATGAAGATGCACACATCATCCCGGAAAGGCACTTTGAACAAGAGAACCTCCGCAGAAGGCTTATTGCCACAGCGAGGAGTCTGAAGAAGCAAAAGCAAACGCTTAAGGCTGCACAAAATACGCTCAGCAGCGGGTGGAACGAAGTGCTCAACAACGAAGAAAAGTATGGTGGAAGGTACCACACAAAGAGCTATCCAAAGCGCAAGCTATTACCTGAATTCGACGATGAGGCCTTAGAGCCCACACAGCCGAAAAATGAAACGGCCAACCGGCCAGATCAACCACCTTGTGACCGCGATAGAGCGGCTAACAAGGCTGCACATAAGTCAACACACGATCTATGTGAGGACTTGCGCCAAAAATCCAGTATGACCAGATCCATCTATGGATCTAGGAAGCGCGCTCCGGCACAAAATCAAATCCGAATATTACAACCGTCCGAACGCCATGATACATCCAAATACAGGGGTGCCTCACACCCCCTATGTTTCACTGATAAGGTGCTGGACCACGAATTTCTAGAAGGATTCAAACCAGTGAACATAGAGGCGTATGACGGGACCACAGACCCTGGGGTCTGGATTGAGGACTTTACCCTCCATATCCATATGGCTCGCGGAGATGATCTCCATGCCATCAAGTACTTGCCCCTCAAGCTTAAAGGAGCAACTCGACACTGGCTGAAAAGTCTCCCCGAAAACTCAATTGGAAGTTGGGAGGAGCTCGAGGATGCTTTTTGGGCTAATTTTCAAGGGACCTATGTCCGACCTCCAAATGCAGACGATTTAAGTCATATAATTCAACAGCCCGGAGAGTCTGCTGGAAAGCTTTGGAATAGGTTTCTCACTAAGAAGAACCAAATCATCGACTGCCCGGACGCTGAAGCCTTAGCAGCTTTCAAGCACAGCGTCCGAGACGAATGGCTCGCCAAACACCTTGGCCAAGAAAAACCGAGAACAATGGCAGCCCTGACAAGCCTCGTGACCCGCTTTTGCGCGGGCGAAGATAGCTGGTTAGCCCGCAGTAGCACCAGCGATCCAAGCACATCCGAAGTCAGGGATGGCAATGGAAAACCACGACGCAGTAAAATCAAGCGTCGAAATAAAGAAGATAGCCCAGATAATACGGTGGTAAACGCCGGATTCAGGGGCTCTCGACCAGGTCATCGGAAAAAGCCTTTCAAAGGCAGCAGAGATGGACCATCTAGCCTAAACAAGATTCTAGACAGACTATGTCAGATTCATGGCACTCCTGATAAACCTGCAAATCACACCCACACAGAATGCTGGGTCTTCAAGCAGGCCGGTACACTAAACGCCGAACACAAGGGGAGGGAGACACCAAGAGAAGACGAGGACGAACCTCGCCAGCAAAGCACTGGAGGATAGAAAAAATTCCCACCAGAGGTTAAAACAGTAAACATGATCCACGTGACGAAGAGGAGAAGCAAACATACACTTCGAGACATACGCGCCGTAGAGCCCGTCACCCCTAAGTTCAACCCCCGGTTGGCCTGCCCGATCACTTTTGATCGCAGGGATCACCCGACAAGCATCCGGCATGAAGGATTGGCTGCCTTGGTGTTAGACCCAATAATAAACGGATACCATCTCACATGAGTCCTTATGGACGGCGGCAGTGGTCTAAATCTGATATATCAGGAAACAGTCCGCAAAATGGGGATAGACCCGACAAAAATCAGCCACAGTAATACTACCTTCAAGGGATTAATACCAGGCCCAAAGGCCCACTCCACGGGATCTCTAATACTAGAGGTTGTATTCGGTTCACCCAACAACTACCGAAGTGAGAAGTTAGACTTCGACATTGCTCCATTCTGAAGCGGCTATCAAGCACTGCTCGGAAGAACAGCTTTCGCACGTTTTAATGCGGTACCACATTATGCTTCTCTTAAGCTTAAGACGCTTGGTCCACGTGGCACCATCATAGTTAGTGGAAATACTGAGCGTTCTCTATGAGCGGAAGAACGTGCGGTGGCTTTAGCAGCCAAGCACTAGACGGCCTCACCAACCAAAATAAATGACAGGTCGTCAAGACTGCAGACACGGTTAGGCAAGTCCTGCGCATCACTAGATACACCTGAGATTGGATTGATGGTTAAACCCTCATAGACGGTACCACGGGCTTCCCGCATGTAATCGGGGCTAGTTCGGCTCAACTTGACTTATCTTGAATTTTAATGGTTTATCGAGAATATCCATTTTTTTGGCACAACAACTTTCACCTAAGTTCTTCTCTTTTACAGATGACAATCGTGGTGCACCCGTCCAGGACGCGGCACAACGGAGACACAGGCGCAGACGTGCAGCAGGGACCCGCTCAAAGGTTTATTTTCAGATTAAGACCTTACATAAACCTTTTTTTACTGTCTCTTGTTGTTCACATCCTCCATATACTTTCTACAACCGAGAAGGATGCTGACGTTATTGGCATTTCACCACATCAGAAAATTGCACGTACCTGGACACTCGGGGTTTATTATTAAGGGCATTGTTCAGCCCCGCATATGTTATAAAGACTGAATACCTTAGGGAGTGTTCGGCGTCGCGGGTTTGGCCTTATATGCATCAGCTCCGAATCATGTCTTTGCTCAAATGTTGGGTTTGCCCGGCTCCTATGTTTTTCTACCTTACATTCTGCTCTATCGGCTAAGGCGGCACCTGGAGAACTACTACGATTGTGCCTTGGTTCATCCGGATGAGCACCTCAGTAGAGAAAGACGAAAACTGATTGTCATGATAAAGCGCGAGACTGGTCAACCACTCGATGACTTAGCGGCATCTTCGGATTCCTCCGCATTAACGAAGGGCCATTTCCTGGTCATGTACGTACGCGCACCATATTCGGACGAGCGCGGAGGTACCATGGGCTATATAGTAGTCCCGGTGTCAAACTCCTATGGTAAGTGAAAGTGTTAAAGCAATATAGTCTGATTGCCTCATTCGCTGCGCTACCACCTCCTTAATGGACCAAGACGTTGGATCAAGTGTGAATAAACGTTTTTTGCGAACACCCCCGCATTATATGCGTGGGGGCTGAAGCCGACGACTGCAAACTTTTAGTTTATATAAATATATACCTAAACGGCCGCATAGGAGGCATCATAATACTTTCAGGCAAAAGTATAAACACAGCCTTCATAATTCAATAAAACATTGTTTTTACAATGGGAATACATGTCACTAGAACATAATATTCTTCGAGCAGTGAGCCTCTATTGAACGAGCGCCTTCAAGGACTTCTTCAAAGTAGTGCTCGGCAGATACTCGGCCTACGGCTGAACTCTGGGTTGCAATAGCGGTGGCCTCCATCTCTGCCCAGTATGTCTTGACACGGGCAAGTGCCATAAACACACCCTCTATGCATCGATATGCGGCACAACACCAAGGAACTGTTGCACTAAACTAAAATAACTATTCGGCCTTGGCCCTTCCGGCCACAGATGATCCACAACAGACCTCATGGCAAGCCCGGACAACCTATGTAGCTCGGCCCACTCGGCCATTCACTCATTCAACAGCAGCGGGCGCCCTGGAACATGGAACTGTGACCAGAATAGCCTTTCCACTTCACGATCTTTTTAATCTTTGAAGTACTCGGCCGCATCAGCAGCACTAGCTACCAAATCCTCGTATGTGTCTGCAGAACTCCATAGTTGATCAAGAGGGGCATACTTCGGATCTCCGAACTTCGTCCGCAACAAAAAGGGCTTCCTAGCCGCGATATCCCCAGCTTGATGCAGCTCCTCCTTCGCTGCTCTGATTTTAGAGCGGGCATCCTTGGCTGCTACCATGGCCTTCTCCAAATCCGCCGCCTTCACCCGGCTTTCATTTTCAAGAAGCTGGTAATGGTCGGCGACATCTTTCAACTCAACGACCATCTTGGCTATTCTTTCCTTTCTTTGGCAATGCGCAGCCTGTTCAGCCCTCAGCTCTTCGACCGCCTTTAGAGCGGCCGCATCACTATTCCTGGCTTGTTCCTTGGCTCGGGCAAGTTCCGCCCGAAGGGTCTCCACGGTGGCAGCTCCATCTGTAGTCACAACATATTAAAGATACTAGCATCGTGCTCCTCTTACTATGTGTTGATCACCGGAGAAATCACATACCCTGTGCCTCGTCGAGCCATTTGTTGACAAGCACGATGTCGGCATCTACCGCATCAAGTTGCCGCTTCAGCTCGGCAAACTCACCAGTCCGGCTAGCCACCGGACCTTCCGCCACCTGCATTGTGAAGGCGGCCTGATTATTCCTAGGACTATGATCCTCTGTTTGCCGCTGCTCTCGACAGCAACCAGAGTCTCAGGGGCTACTAGCTGCATAGGGCACACCTAATGTGCACGGTACTGTCAAAAACATACACTATTTCACGTACCTTAAAGCCTTTCAGCAGACTCATAAAAGCTTCATGCAACCCGCTTTAGGCGGATGAAATCCTCTCAATCACCGTACCCATTAGCGTACGATGCGCTTCTGAGATGGCCGCTTGCTCCAGAAGATCCTTCAGTGTGTCCGATCACACACCGGACGTTTTCGGACTCTTTCTGTCGCTCTCTTTAGGAGCCGAATACCGAGGACTTCGGGTGGCCGAAGGATTACCCTCTGGCCTTGGCTGATCAGGAGAAACCCTCTGCGATGACACTTCGAGGTCGCCAGCCTCATGAGGCAGGTTGCATGGGGAGGTGTTTCGCTCTCCGTCATCTCCGGACGAAGATTCCCCGAAGATGAACTATGTCGAGAAGGGCTACAATCCATACTACAGGACATATGATTCGATTATTGTCTTCAGAAGTAATGTAGGATATTTTTACTATTAACTCCTTTTTGTTTACTTATAGCTCGGTAGAGTGTTGATCCCCTTGCGGACATTGTGCGACAAGAGTACCCTCCGAGGCAGGACCCCCTGGCGAAGATTTCTTCCCCCATTTGGAAACCTTTGTTTCCGGGTCTTCAGAGGTGGTCCTCTTCCTTCCTTGTGGAGAGGGAATTTCAGATTCTTCTCCCTGGTTATCCTCCTTCGTGGAGGCACTAATTCCCCCAGTTTGGATGAATAATGAGTGAGGCCTGCTTTCAGCCTCTTTATTCCCCCCTTTATCTTCCCCTGAGGGCGCCTGATAAGGCGCCGACTCAAGCATTTTGGCCAGTACTAGATTTGCTGAGTCTTCGGGAAGGGGGGCTGAAGACCTGATTATCTTTGCCTTTGTTACCCTGTCCTGGTCAAAGAGTGACTTTTCAGAATGATGTTGTGATTAATAAAAAGACAACATGTTCGGCCACGGAATTACTTACTGTGGTATCCGGGCGATTGTAGCTCAGACCCGCATCCTCGGTGGTGTGCGGACAGCTTATTTGTGGTCCGAAGAACAATTTGTACATCTCTTCGAGCGTCATGCCGAGGAAGTGCTGAATAGTTCGCGGTCCTTCCGGGTTGAATTCCCACATGCGGAGGGGTGCGACGTTTGCAAGGCGGGACTCGACGAACTAGCATGACTTGCATTACCGTCACCAGGCTAACATCTCTCTCGTGGAGATCTCGGATGCGACTCTTCAATGTCGACACATCATTTAGTGGCCCCCAGTCCAGCCCCTTGTTGATCCATGACGTCAGTTGTGGTGGGGGCCCAAGCGAAAGGCAGGGGCGGCTACCCACTTGGTACTCCGGGGAGCTGTGATATAAAACCACTCCCGTTGCCATAAACCAGACACCTCTGGGAAGGAACCCTATGGCCACGGAACATCAGCGCTTTTTCTTATTACGGCACCTCCGCACTCTGTGTGTCGCCCCCCGATCATCTTCGGCTTCACATTGAAAGTCTTGAGCCACAGGCCGAAGTGGGGGGTAATGCGGAGGAAGGCCTCACACACGACGATGAACGACGAGATGTGAAGGAGGGAATCCGGGGCCAGGTCATGGAAATCCAGCCAATAATAGAACATGAGCCCCCTAACAAAGGGATCTAGAGCGAGGCCTAGCCCTCAGAGGAAGTGAGAGATGAATACAACACTCTTGCCGGGTTTGGGAGTGGGAATGACCTGCCCTCGAGCAGGCAGCCTATGCCAGATTTCGTTGGTCAAATACTTGGCCTCTCTTAGCTTCTTGATGTCTTCCTCTATGACAGAGGAAGGCATCCATCGTCCTTGAAGGTTGGATCCGGACATGGTTGAAGGTTCGAGGCGCCTGACCTGAGCCTTGGGTGTTGGAACTCGAGACGGGGGAAGGATTCGATTGAGTACGAGAGGGAAAAAAGGACAGACCTTGGCCTCTTTATAAAGAGGGTGAATAGCAAGCGTCCTCCTCATGGCCGTTTGGGACTTGCCTAAAATTGAGGAGTCATACCAACGGGCACGATTGGGTTACCCATGTCCATATCGATGAGAATCCCGTAATAAGGGGGACACGATCTCTGCTTCAACAAGACGTGTCAAGAAAACCGCCTCATGATATGTGCAGTGCCGGTTGAGAAAAACAGTTCGTATAATGACTGGGTCATGGCATGATGTCATGTTGCTAAACATGGAAGCAGATTAGATTTGTGGAAATATTATTCTCTCTACGGTGGTATGTGGAACTTGTTTTGCAGAGCCGGACACTATCCTTGTGTTCAAAATCTTCTATGGAGTATTTGGAGGAAGAACCCGCCTTGCAATGCCGAAGACAAATCTGCGTGCCGGACTCATCATCATTGAAGCCTGGTTAAGGGGCTACCGAGGGAGTCCTGGATTAGGGGGTCTTCGGACAGCCGGACTATTGGACTATGAAGATGCAAGATTGAAGACTTCGTCCTGTGTCCGGATGGGACTCCCCTTGGCATGGAAGGCAAGCTTGGCAATACAGATATGTAGATCTCCTTCCATGTAACCGACTCTGTGTAACCCTAGCCCCCTCCAGTGTCTATATAAACCGGAGGGTTTAGTCCATAGAACAACAATCATACCATAGACTAGCTTCTAGGGTTTAGCCTCTACGATCTCGTGGTAGATCAACTCTGGTAATACTCATATCATCAAGATCAATCAAGCAGGACGTAGGGTATTACCTCCATCGAGAGGGCCCGAACCTGGGTAAACATCATGTCCCCTGCCTCCTGTTACCATCCGCCTTAGACGCATAGTTCGGGACCCCTACCTGAGATACGCTGGTTTTGACACCGACAGCCAACCTATCTAAACGCCGGATATATTTGAGCCTCTACAAACTATAAAGCCAAAATAAATCATTTATGGTAAAATCTATATATCGATTGATAAGGATTTCGAGTCATGCAAGATAAATATAAATATCTTCTATTATTTATCCAAATGAATCGTGACTCATGTTTATTCACCAATATTACATAACAATTTTACTTGACTAACTCCATATATGCAGGAGAAGAAAGTTTACCAAAATTGATCGAGATGGATAGCAATAAACAAGGAGCGTAGAAATATTTTACAAAAGGATAACTTTACAACTTACTGGAATGAGGCACAAAAACCAGACAAATCAGGTGATGGATCAAACTTCTTCTAAGATATGATATCACCACTTCTTGAGGAAAACGACAGTCTTAGACCTGCAGTGCTTTTCTGACAATTGAGTCATATTAGTTATAATGGAATCATATCTGAATTATTTGTCTATCAACTTCTTCGGGATGCTAACTTTAATTTTTTGGGTGATTATTTTAGGATTTGTTTTTTCACACCAATAGGTATAATAATCTATTACACGAAAATATTCAAATGATCAAATTCCGATTGACACAAACTAACTACGTACAAAGGGAAGTGGAAGGTGTTACTGCAAAAATTGTGGTACATATCTACACCTGGTAAGCATATTCTGCTAATTTGAATGAGAACTTCAATATTATATTTACTCTGCAATAATAACAGTGGTATTTAAAAATTGCTAAGCTTATTGGATGGCAAGATCTGATTAGCACCAAGCAAACCATTTATGTTTAATGAGGTAGAGAAATAATGCTTGACATCGATCAATATAAGGGGTCAGTTATTAGATAAGGGTCAAAAGTTAGCACTATGGGAAGCAAGTCAAATTGTAATTACTCGAAATACATTCATGCATACACTTTTGTGATCTTAATGTTCTTGGAAATAACCCTTTTATTCTACAACCTTTTCAATTGAAGAGAACGATGAGAAAATCTTCAGTAGGAGAGGCATCTCCTACAACACATGTGAATTTGTTGAAAAACAACACATGTGAAAAATCTAAAATCTATTACATATCAATTAACATATATGGGCCAAATTCAGTTAATAAATGCAAGCATTCTTCCTTTGTCTTAAATAGAGCTACTATTAATATAAATTGCTAATATATGGTAACAACAAATAGAAAGAATGCACCTTCTATCCAACAAATATTGAACACTTTTTGCTATAGGAAACTTCATATAATTTGAACAAGTCTGTCGAAGAGACAACAACCAAAGTTCGGCAGAATGTCAACTAAAAATAATATAGGTTCAATTCCCTAAAATAATGCAAGGCACATCGATGGCAAGTCACATAACTATAAATTATATCCTAGAACACTATGAAGAACATGGTCATCGAACCCGACAACACAGCTCTCAGCCAGTGCCACAAATAGGAGAGCAATGCCACTCAGGGAAACAAATCTCTCATTTTCTCTAGTGGCCTCTGCGGCGACCGCTTTGCCTCGCACCCTTGCTGCTTTGGGGCACAAAATCCTTCTCTCCAACAGAAAATTTCTACACTGGAAAAGACAGAGAAACGTCAGGAGACCATAAGCATAAAATGTTCATAAAGAATCCATGCCATTTCTAGAGGTTAGTAGACCAAGATCTGGGAAGAAAGGTGTCAGGCCTGCATCTTTAGTTAAGAAGTGTCTCTCTTCTTCAGTTAACGACTGGCCCAGATTCACCTTCGAACCGATGATCGGATGGCTCACAATGCTCGCCATCCCACTGTACCGTTTCGCCCGTTTCCTGCAGCGCTTCATCTACGCCACTATAGTTGTCACCCAGTGCCAGCTAAGTTATAAAGCATGCACCCAATGTCTTGTAATGCATCATTTATTCATAAGACCATTTCATTACTCAAACATATATCTTATAGTAATACAAAACCCTAGCGGGTGGCTACTTTCCCCTCCTCTTCGTGAGATCTAGATCAAAATCCTCCTCAATTCTCAATCGGGGTGTGACAATTGGTATCAGAGCGTAGGTTTTCCTCAGTGGCACGACAGATTGGAGCTGCGGTGGTGATTTCCCACCCTTCCCTCCCTTTCCTATCCCCGGCAGCTGTTTGGGTGGCGTTGGCAATGAAGCAGGCGGCGGTAGACCCATTCGACGGCAACTCGTCGAGCCCGACTGGTTGTCTTAGCAGACCGCTCACCCAGTAAAATCCCAGGTCGCGCGATGGGTGGTGTTGTTCTGGTGGCAATCTCTTTCGGCGGCGGTGGGGTGAGCGTTCAGTTCGGGTTCCCGGTTCGTCCTGGAGGTAAAATTTCTCTCTGAACGACTTCACCAAGATGCGGCGCGGGAAGGCCAGCCTCGATGAATCCGAGGTAGCTAAACTTCTGGCCATGAAAGGCGATTTTTTGCAGCACCGTAAGGAGACCGCAGATCTCCGAGGTGAAGTTGACGACCTGCATAAGGACGTGCACGACATCAGCCTCAAGCAGGATACTATGGTTTCAGTAATGGATGGGGTCCCAAAGGCATTTTCCTCTCTAAATACTCAACTCACAGCCATGGAAGATGTTCTTAAATCTCTGACGGTTGCTGGTTCCTCGACATCATCACACGCGGGTCAACCAGTTACTGAATAGCCACAAGTAAACAAGGAAGCAAATGCAATAGAGGACAGGCAACTGATGGACGAACTAAGGAAAATACTAGCCTTGGAACAAGAGAAAACCCGACAGGTTGCGTCCCAAGTCCTTTCCCACCTGGCGCCTATTCAAGTGCCCAGACATTTGGTTCCTCCAGGGTTTGGAAACAATCCGATTCTGGAGATGCACTCGGGCAACAGAACACCAAAAGCAGCATACAAAACTGCCCGAACACCTGGATTTCATAGTTTTTAGCAACCTAGCGTTCGGCAGAGCTGGGACGATTTATAGAAGCAGTATGAGGAAGATATGTGCACCCAGTTCCTCAAAAACCTCACTAAGGGACCGCGTATGGACTTTCCTCGTTTCGACAGCGACAACCCAGCCGGCTGGATATGCCAGTGCGAAAAATACTTTCAGATGACTGGTGCTCCTGCTGAATACAATGTCAACTTGGCCCAACTCTATGTTGTGGGTAAAGCTGATGTGTGGCTGCGTCGTTCGGGCATGCTCAAAAAGCAGCTAACCTAGACCCAATTTATCAAAGAAATCATGCGCCATTTCTCGTCTGCTAGCTCTTGTGAACTAACTGAAAAGTTCAACAATCTGAAGTAGAGCACATCAACAGTGTCTGATTACACCGACCAATTGGAAGGGCTTATCGCAGAAATACACACAGACAACCCAATCATGGATGAACAGTGGTTTGCCAAGTGCTATGTAAATGGGCTTCATTCCAAAATTTAGTTTCAGTTGCGATCACTGCGACCAACCTCTCTCACAGAAGCTTATTGGTTGGCAGTCGACATGGAAAAAGGCACAGCAGAAAAGAAAGCACTTCAGTCCCACACTAGCACCAGCAAGAGCTATACTGGTTTTCATAAACCATACACACTAGTAACAAAGAAAGTTACAGAACCCAAACAACCTGTAGTCAACCAATGAGCCAGAGAACCTGGCAAGTGCTGGCAATGTGCTGATGCATGGTTTCATGGGCATAAGTGCAAACTTGCTCCTGCACTGAATGTTCTAACAGGTGAGGAGCCTACTGAACAACAGAAGGAACAAGATGAACTAGAGGAACAGGATGTTGAACAACAACCACAAACTGAAGAACACTGTATGACAATTTCTGCACAAGCCATGCAATCAAATAACATCAACGCCATTTCTATTCTGGTGCAAATAGGGGGCAAACAGTGGACTCAGGCAGTAACCCCACATTTATCAGCCTCAAATTTTCTCTAACAACCTCTTGCACTATACTCAAGGACACTACCCGTGCTGTTACAGTTGCTGGTGGGGGTACATTGTGGTCTGGTTCCTATATACCTTCCACCACATTTACTGCAGGTCATACCAAATTCCACCAGCAATTCAGAGGCTAGACCTACCTGGACATGATATGGTGTTAGGCAATGGCTAGATGGCCAAGCACAACCCTGTGGCTTTTCACTATAGCCCTAGATAGATCACAGTCATGCAAGACAAGAGTGTAAGTGCATCTAGTGCCCCTTAGTGATTTTGGTGTATTGAAGACTTATAGGTTAAGGGACTAATGCGTTTTGGAGTGTACACAGGTCTATAAGTCTATGAGGAGTTTGATATTTACAGAGAAAGTCGACCCCTAAAATGAAGTTCTTTGACTGAAGACTTCGCATTTCTGAAGACTTTGAAAGTGAAGAAATTGGTGTGACCTTGAAGACTTGGTATTCATTCGAGGAACATGAAGCATGAAGACTTTTGTTTTCATAGTTTCATTTTCTCTTTGTCGAGTCATAGGAAACACCGTACTGTTAAAGGGGGTCGAGAAAATACTAAGGAAAAATTTCCATGTGATGCTCAACTCAAAATCCTACACCTACCAATCCCTTCGAGTGAAGCCATTGGAAATCTCATACAGTCCAGTCATATTCTTCAGTGACAGAGACGACGTTCTTCTGGTCTCTGAGGAATTTGTTCTGAATGAGGAGTTAGGAATTCGCAAGTGCGGATTACCTACACAGTGAGGAACATGATGGCCCTGAGGATTTTGCTACTCAAAATTCCGACCGTTGCTGTGCTATGCGCCAGCTGTCCCAAAATATCTACCCACCTAACGGTCATATCATTAAAGGGCATTTATGTCTTATCATGTCGGGCTGCTCCCTAGGCTATAAATAGCTGCCCCCTACAACCAGTAGCTGGTTGGCTGCTCCGAGAGAAACTTACACTTGTCATTTGAGAGCAACCCATCCTCCGAGGACTTTGAGCGAAAATCATCAAGTGAGGAAAAACCCAAACCCAAACACCTACAAACCCCAAGTGATTGAGCATCACTGAAGAGATTGATCCTGCGTGGATCCGACGCTTGTTACCTTTGAAGACTGTGCTTCTTCCAGACGGTTAGGCATCATGGTCTAGAGCATCCAAGAGGAATTGTGGATCACCGAGTGACCAAGTTTGTGAAGGTTTGGAAGTCGCCTGAAGACTTACCAGGAGTGATTGGGCGAGGTCTGTGTGACCTTAGCTCAAGGAGAATATGGTGAGGACTTGGTGTCCAGGACTGTGTGTCCTCGAGTTTAAATACTCAGCCGCTCCAACCAGACATACAACTGAGACAGTAGTTGGAACTAGTCTACCAAATCATTGTCTTCACCAAGCTTACTGGTTCTATTTCCTCAACTCTTTAATTTCCTCATAACTGTGTTGTGTGCTTGTTCATATCTGTGCTTGAAGACTTTGACTGAATATTTTCTCAATTTCCTCAGTTCAATCTCTTCAGTCTGTTTGTCTTCATCCTGTGTTATCCTGTTCTTACGCTTCCTGTACTCTGTGCCTGTCTTCATTTCATCATGATGACTATGCTTGTGTTCTGTTATGTTTACTTTTGATTACTTATTCCGCTGCTAGTAGTTCTTCGCCAAGGAATTTCCTTACCGGCAAATTCCTCAGTGAAGAATTTCATAAAAATCGCCTATTCACCCCCCTCTAGTCGATATAACGCACTTTAAATTGGTATCAGAACAAGGTACTCCCTTGTTCTGTGTGATTTTGGTTTAACTGCCTGGAGTTTTAGTTATGTCGACCGCAGGTATGATCAAGGTCTTTGCTGGGTGTCCTACCTTCGATGGGATGGACTACCCCTACTGGAAGAATAAGATGTGAATGCATCTTGAGGCAATTGATAATGATCTCTGGTATGTTGTGGAAAATGGTGTTCCCTCAGTCACACCTTCTCTGAATGTTGCTGATTTGAAGAGATTCAAGCAACTCGACTCTCACGCGAAGAATATCATATGTGGCCATTTGAGCAAAGGACAGTTTGGAAGAGTGAGTGCTTTGGAAACTTCTAAGCTTATCTGGGATAGACTGTCCAAAGTGAATGAAGGAGTGTCAACACAGCGTGACTCTCGAGTTGATGTTCTTCGCAATCTCTTCAACCGCTTCAAAAGACTCGACAATGAAAATTTTCAACAAACCTTCGATCGCCTCACTGACATCTCAAATGAGCTTCAAGCACTTGGTGCCACTGACATCACCGACCATGAGGTGGTGAAGAAATTGCTGAGATCGCTTGATTCCTCATTTGACACTCTGGCATTGATGATACAAGAACGTGCTGATTACAATTCACTTGATCCCTCTGATATTCTCGAGAGGTTAAATACTCATGAGTTCCAACTTGTTGAAAAAAGAGATCTCTATGGTTCGAGCTATGGCAGATCACGTGCACTAAAGGCCAAGGTAGTATCTGAGTCTGAAGATGAACACTCTGGTAGCAGTCTTGGTGATCCTGAAGAACTAAGCCATGAGCTAGCACTTCTCGTGAAGAAGTTCCAAAAGTTCTCAAGACATGGTCGCTTTGGAAGACCCTTAAGGAGCAATGATTCCTCATCCAGTGACTACAAGAGGAGGCTCTGTCACAAATGCAAAAAACCTGGACATTACATTCAAGATTGTCCAAAGTGGGAAAAGGAATCAAAGAAGAATAAATACAAGGATTACAGTTCTGATGATGCGAAGAAAAAAAGAAATCCACAAAATCTTCATCATCAAAATCCTCAAAGCCTTCATATCACAAGAAGAGCAGCTCCAAGAAGGCTAGGGCATTCATTGGCAAGGAAATGGACTCTGATGCTGAATCTGAAGAAAATGAGGAAGATGAGACATCTGAGGAGTCCGAATCCAGACTGGCGAGCCTAGCGCTCGCTACTGCATTCGTCAGCAAGTCTATCTTCAACACTGAAGAAAACGAC
This sequence comes from Triticum urartu, assembly GCF_056163025.1. Taxonomy (NCBI): domain Eukaryota; kingdom Viridiplantae; phylum Streptophyta; class Magnoliopsida; order Poales; family Poaceae; genus Triticum; species Triticum urartu. The sequence goes on from NC_141878.1 coordinate 227,210,490, forward strand.
CTCACCAACAAGGCTGATGAAGGTGATGAAGACTATGCTCCCACCTATTTCTTCATGGCAAAGGGTTCCAAGGTACTCAAATATACCTCCTCTGAATCAAGTGAGAATGAATCTGATGAAAACCTTAAGCCCAGCTATTCTAAACTTGCTAAGTGTCACACCCTAGCAAGTTCATGCATTTGAGTGTTTGCATCATGTTTAATTCTCCCAGAAAGATGAAATGGGGATAACAGAACCCCCAGCACCCCCTTAAACCAACTAGGGTTTACTAAAATTGGTTTCAATGAACCCAAAATGCCCTTCACAAAATGTTCACCATTTCTGGATTGGGTAAAACCCTGGCAAAAATGGTGCACTCTTTTCTAGGACATTCTGGATTTTTTGAATTAAATCATAAGTATTTGAATTTGGACATTTAAATGCTATAAAATGGTTTAAATGCTCACATAATTCTGGAAATAAGTGTGGGATGTTGGAAATAATCTAAACAGAGCCTATGTTTATTTTCAGGATTTTTTAAGTGCCTAACTATTTTTAATAAAGCCCAACAGTTGAAAAAAATTAGAAAACAGAAAACAATTTAGAAAGAGAGAGAGAGAAAGGCCAGAGGCCACTTACCTGGCTGGCCCGGCCCATCTGGCCTGTGCCAGTCATCACCTACCTCTGCCAGTAGGCAGAGGAGGGACACCGCGACGCCGCCGCGCTCGCCACGCCACCTCCCTGCCTACCAGCCGTCACCCGCGCCAGCGCGACGCCTCGAAGCGCCTCTGCGGCACCGCCCCGACCCCGTGGACACCTCACACGCGCCCCTGCCTCTCTCCCTCGCTCTCTCCCACGATGGCCGACGCTGCCGTAGCCGCACCGTCTCCATAGTCGTGCTCTCCGTCGTATCCGTGCCACGCCACCATGTCCAGGAGCTCCGCCGCCCTCCTCTCCGTTGAGCAGACCGAGCCCCGAGCGCTCACTCGCCCTGGAGTTACCGCCTCGTCCTCGTCTTCGCTGATCGCCGCCGGAGATCCCTTTCACCATCACCACTGCTCCAGCTCGTCCCCGACCTCGCCGTTTAGATTGTCGCAACCGCTGTGAGCTCAGCTACATTCCCATCCTTTCCGTTCTCGCTGTCGTCCCCTGCATCGACTGCACGAAGCTCACCCGCACGCGCCGCCGCCCACATCGTCGCCGATCATGGTCCGGTGACCATATGGTGCCGGGCTTGTGTCCAACGCACTCCTCGCATCGCGTAGGAGCCATAGATGCTAGCATCGCCCCGCCTAGGCCACTGCAGCAATGAGCCCGAGCTCACGCGAGCTCCGGTGACCGCCAAGGTCGTCGCCGGCGTTGTTCCTGGCCTCCCCGAGCTCCACTTCCACCACCAAACGTTGCGGGTTGCTCCCAGCAACACATAGAGCCTCTCCGCCGCGCAAATGGTCGCCTGTGGGCATTTTTCGAAGCCCTCTGCCGCGTCTGGCCTAGCCGGCGGCTAAACGCATGCGGGTTTGACCCGTTGACTTTGACTGGGTGGGCCCAGGTTGACTCCCCTGAGCCTATGACAAGTGGGCACCCCTCTGCTAATTAACCTACGGTTAGTGCTAACTAATTTTAGTTAGTTTAGGTCACTGACATGAGGGCCCAGGCCCCACTGACAGTTTAGTTAGTACTAACTTAATTCTGTTAGTTAGTTGAGACATTGACAGATGGGGCGCACCAGTCAGGTTTGACCTGGGCTGGCGCCTTTGACTCGCTGACATCACAGTGATGTAGTGCTGACGCAGTTATTTAATTTCTGAATTTATTCTTATAAAGAAAATTCCAGAAAATAGCCTAAACTTCTAAAAATCATAGAAAATCAACCATAGCTCCAAATCGAACAAATTATATATGAAAAACGATTAGAAAAATTCAATCTTTCCAGCTGTAATGGTTTCATGCATGACAAAACAATTTAACCTTGATGTTTAGGTGAAACAAGCTAATACACTTATTATGCATAAGAACTTAAGCTACCATTTGAATCTTTGATTCAAATGGACCCATTTCAACTTGTTTCACACTACATTAGGCAGGACACCTCATTTTGCCATGTCATAGCATGCATCATATTGTTGCATATTGCCATGTGTTGATTATCTTCTGTGGTGTCCTTCGTGGTAGGTTCTGCCTCCGAGGATATCTCCGAGTATCCAACTGAAGGGCAGTACCCTACTACCACTCCATCATGCAAGAAGCCCCATTGATCATATCGATACAATCCCATGTTCTCGCCTCTGCTCTCATTTACTACATTAAGACAACAACGTTTCAAACTGCTGTGTGCTTGGTAGTTGAACCCTTATCCTCTGCATGACCTGTCATTGCCACAGTAACTAGATGAAACCCACTAGCATGTGTAGGAGTTGATTGAGCCATGTTTGTGTTTCCTACCTTGCTATGCCTGCTATGCTTAGAGTTGTGTCAGGCCTGGTTCATCTGGGCGATGGGCTAGAGTGAAATGATTATGTCGGTAATGTGAGAGATGTGTTGAACATGATTTGGTAAAGGTATCGATGAGAGGCCATGTAGGAGTACATGGTGGGTTGTTTCATTGAGGCCGTCCCTAAGAACTGAGATCTGTATGTGTGATTTTAAGAATCAGCTACTACCATGCATTGGGATCCTTAATTGACCCTCTCGGCTTCTTAATCACCCTAGTACTCTGTCTAGGAGTTGCAAATAGTTTCTGGTGTCTGTAGGTTATGTGTTGGCGGCCGTGCGTAGCACTGGCCCTAGGGGTGGGCTATGATGCGGTAGATACACCTTGGCACGGTGTACCGAGTCACCCGTTTGGTGTCTCGGGAACCCTGTTCACATCGTTCGGGGCCGTATATGGATACCTCGGCCGGACTCCCTGCGGATGGAACCTGGATAGGCGATAAACCTGGACTAGAGACTTGAGTGTTTAGGTAGGCCGTGGCCGACACCCTCGTTGGGCTTCCGCTTGAAGGTTGCCGAGTACATGTCGTGTAAATGACGGTAAGTGGTGACAGCGTGTATGAGGAAGTACACCCCTGCAGGGTTAATATCATCTATTCGAATATCTGCGTGCGCGGTAAAGGACTACTTGGTTGCCTATACAGTTCATAGACAAGTTAATGGTTACTGCTAAAAGACTCAAGATAAGTGTGAGTACCGAGGATGGCCCTCTCGTAGGATGACGAGGGAGGATCCCTAGTGGAGTATTGTGTTGGTGATTAGTGGACTCATGTGCGAAAACTATTTTGCTAGTGGTGTCTCATAGGATACCTTAGCCAAGAGTCAAAGCTGCCTTGCTGCAATAACTCCACCACCTTCTTGAGAATGAGCATGTACAGTTATTCCTGTTGTAAAACTTGCTGAGTACCTTTGTACTCATGTTTGCTTTAATTATTGTTTTCAGATGACAACACCGCCCCCTCCGATGGGTTTTATATAGACCTCGACGTCGATGAGTAACTTGCCACCCAGGTGGTGATCCTGGCCATGGAGGGCCCTATGTAGATAGACAGGCTTCAAGAAGCCTTCTTCCTTTCCAGTGTTTGTACTCAGACTATTTGCTTCCGCATGTGCTTGTATGCTGTATGACTTGAGTGTCGGGTCATGTGACCCCTACCTGTATGAACATGTTATGTCTGGCTCTCTGGAGCCATTAAATAAAGTACTTGAGTTGTAGAGTTTTTTTGTGATGCCATGTTGTATTTGCACATATCGAGCATATTGTGTGTCTGATTGAAATGCTTGGTATGTGTGGGATCCGACAATCTAGTTGTTTATCCTTGGCAGTCTCTCTTATGGCGAAATGTAGTCTAGTGCTCCTCGAGCCATAGTAGTCCTCTACAGCCGGGTTCACCGGAGTCCTGCTAGCCGAGCGCTACTGCTCAGGACACTTGACTGGCCGGCATGTGTTTCACTTCGTTCCTATGTCTGTCCCTTCGGGGAAATGTCGCGCGGTGACTTCCGGAGTCCTGCATAGCCTGCTACAGCCCAGATTCACTCGCTGATGATCGATATGCTTGATGTGATTCATGTATGCCTGTCCCCATAGGTCTGTGCCGCTTTGGGTTCACAACTAGCCATGTCGGCCCGGGTTCTCTATCATATGGATGCTAGTGACACTATCTTATACATGAGCCAAAAGGCGCAAACGGTCCCGGGCCATGGTAAGGTGACACCCGTGGGGATACCGTGTGTGAGGCCGCAATGTGATATGAGGTGTTACCGGCTAGATCGATGTGACTTGGTATCGGGGTCCTGGCAGCGTTGGCATCAGAGCTGGACTGCCTGTAGGTTCGTTGAGCCAAACTGGTCGATGTCGAGTCTAGAAATGCTTTAGTTATATGTAGGGGAATTGATTGTGGGAGGGAACGTAAGGATCTTTTACTCCTTTACCTTATGCCCTCTCATTTGAGTCATTCTCTTCTCTTTCTACGTGGGTTATGGACTAGGCTCTCTTCTTTCTATCAGGTTCACGTGTTACTAATCCGTAGTAGCTTATAGGATTGTTGTTACCAGCCACAGTACAGTTTCTACTACTTTTAGTATGTTGTCAGTTGAATCAGAACCTTGATATGATGTTGTTGAATGGTATTGCAAACTGTTGTGGATGTCTCAAATCTTTTTCTGAGCATTTACAGCCGTTATGCTATCCGATTTCCCCTAGAAAATTCTAATGCCTTTGCATTATTCTATGCTTTCAGATGGCCACCCGTTCGCAGAACCAAGTGGTTCATCTGACTCGGTGCCTCGATGTGCCCGGCCACACGACCATGTTGGTTTGAGTGATGGTCGAGTCAGGTTATCGGCGGTACCCGGAATATACCTTTGAGGAGCAGTTCAGAGACTTCAACCATAGCCGGTACCTCTGTACCATTAGGATATATCCCTCTTATCCTCGAGCCACTGAGCCCCTTCACTGTTCCTATGGACTTGGGGTCACTATTGAGATGTCTGTGCAGGATGCAGCCTATTCAATGATGACTATCATTCGAGCCAGGACTGCCTTGCTACAGAACACCGATTTCCGTTACATGCCAGCCTCACTTCCTGGAGCACATGCCAGCCTCACTTCCTATTCTACTATGACTCTACACATGAGGAGTCACTACTCCGCACCACTGCAGAGATGCTCGAGGATAAGGACCGCGAAAATCAGGCCTTGCGTATGGAGCTTTTCCACACTCGTTCTGATCATTGGGCCACTTTGACTCGGTTTGCACCTGCAGTGCAGGCAGGATACATGGACATGAGGGACCTGTACCCTGTACGGTCTGGATTGCCAGATTGTATGGAGTGGCGCGATGTATGAGGCATCACCCCTCCTCGTGGTCCCCGTCTGCCACCGTCTATGGGACCAAGGCCACATCCGAGTCCCTATGGTCCGCAGGCTCCGCAGGACCGTCTGTTCCCAGATGATCATGTTCCACTTCCAGGCTTTGGTGGTGACTTTTATGAGGATTACTACGGAGCCGTCTGAGCTAGTAGTAGTTTCACTAGTACTGTAATAGTTGTATTCTCCACAATCCTGCGTGACCCATGGGATACGACTTGGTGTGTATCATGCTCCAGAGGTGTAGAAAAATAATGTATAGGAGCTTGGAATGCCTTCGATGAGATGTAATGTCTTTCACCATAGTTGTACTCTAGCATGGGCTTGTACTAAACTATGTACGGTGTGTATGACCAATGGTATATATATGGCAGTTTCTATATTACCATGTCGTGCAATGAACATCTTAGCATTCCATGTTATCGATTACATTCTGCACTTCCTTGCTAAGTTTGTGCCATGCTTATCTAAACCATTGTCTTGTTTTCTCCTAGGATGGTCAACACCCGCAGCAACCCTGCTGCCCCAGAGCAGGGGGAAGCCAGTGCAGCTAGCGGTGAAAATCTACCTCACCTGCCTTCTCTGGCCGAAGTTATGTTGGAGGCGGAAAGAAACAAGCATGAGACTAACCGCTTGCTGGAGCGGATTGAGCAGAACACTGCACGCCATCAGCGAAATGACTTGGTGTCAATCAATGACTTTAACAAGTTGTACCCACCAAAGTTTAATCATTCCGTCGAGCCCCTCGACGCGGATGACTGGCTCCGCAGCATCACACACAAGCTACGTTCTGCCAACGTAGCCGAAGCTGATAAGGTTACCTATGCTTCCTATCACCTCGAAGGCCCTGCTAGCCTTTGGTGGGAAAACTTTGAGGCTATGCACCCGGTCGGCCAAATCACTGCTTGGGATGAATTCAGTGAGGCTTTCCATGAGCATCACATCCTGGAAGGTCTCATAGATCGCAAGAGGGAAGAGTTCTGCAATTTCACCCAAGGAAGACTGACTATGGATGCATATAGTCCTGAATTTGGGAATCTGGCATGATATGCTCCTGAAGAGGTATCCACCGACGCTAAGAAGCAGGCAATGTTCCGCAAGGGACTTACCCCAGAGCTTCGCCGTGATCTTCGTCTGCACGAGTGCACCTTCTTTCAGAAGTTGGTCAATAAAGCCATCAGTGTTGAGACAGGCCAGTCTGACTATGACGCTTCGCGCAAGCACTCTCGTGATTTTGGTTCTTCATCCGGCTCTGGATCTCAGAAGCGCCAGGTGTGGATTCCAAGCACGGCACTGCCACCCAGGTTCATTCCGAGGCCATCCTTTGAGGCGCCTCGCCCCAACCAGCAGTTTGCACCGTCTAAGCCCTATGGTGGCCCCGCTGCTAATGCTGCTCCACGCCCCAATGTTGTGACATGTTTCAAGTGTGGAGAGCCGGGTCACTACATTCGAGAGTGTCCCCAGAACAAAAACCCCAATCAGTATAGAAAGTCTGTTGGTCGTGGTAAGCCAGCGGGAAAGACATTCTACGCCAAGCCAGCCACCACTGCACGTGGCCATGTCAACTATGTCTCAGCTGAGGAGGCTCATGAGGATCCTAACGTCGTCCTTGGTACGCTCCTTGTTAATTGCCATCTGGCATCTGTTCTTTTCGATACTGGAGCATCTCATTCATTCATATCTGAGAACTATGCTCGATTGCATAACACGACATTCTGTGACATGCCCACTTCCATGGTAATTCAAACACCGGGTTCCAAATGGAAAACTTCTAGAGTAAGCCATGGGAACGAAATTCTTGTCGATAGACTTGTCTTCCTTGCATCTTTAATAGCACTCGAGTCCTCGTACATAAACATCATCTTGGGTGTGGACTTGATGTTAGCTCATTATGCTAAGATTGATTGTGCCACTAGAACCGTTCAACTTACTCACCCATCAGGCAAGACAATCAATGTCTTAACTCGAGTGGCCAAGCGCCAGCTTTACTCCCTAAATGCCAACCCCCTTCTAGACCTTGAAGATATTCCAGTAGTCCGGGACTTTCCGGATGTCTTTACAGAAGAACTACCAGGTGTTCCACCTGACAGGGATGTCGAGTTTGTGATAGACCTTGTTCCAGGAACCGTCCCAATTTCTAGGAGACCCTATAAGATGGCACCCTTAGAACTAGCTGAGCTTAAGAACCAACTCGATGAGTCCTTGAAAAAGGGTTTCATCCGTCCTAGTTCCTCTCCTTGGGCTTGCCCCGTCCTCTTCGTCAAGAAGAAGGATGGAACGGATCGGATGGTTGTAGATTACCGACCTGTGAACTTGGTCACTTTCAAGAACAAGTATCCGCTTCCCAGGATCAACGATCTATATGATCAGCTTGATGGATCCCCAGTCTTTTCCAAGATGGATTTGAGGTTGGGCTACCATCAAATCAAAATCATAAACGGGGACATTCCCAAAACGGCCTTTGTTACTCGTTATGGCCAATACAAGTACACCGTTATGTCCTTTGGTTTAACCAATGCCCCAGCCACCTTCTATCGGTTAATGAACTCGGTCTTCATGGAGTATTTCGATAAATTCATCATAGTATACCTCGATGACATACTCCTCTACTCCAAGAATGAAGAGGAACATGCCGAACATCTAAGGCTGGTATTGACGAAACTTCGAGAGCATCGCCTTTATGCCAAATTCTCCAAGTGTGAATTTTGGTTGCCAGAAGTGACCTATCTAGGCCATGTAATCTCTGGTAAGGGTATTGCTGTCAATCTCGAGCGAATTCAAGCCGTCCTGAGACTATTGCCGCCGCTTCATCGAGACGGTCAAGCAAGTTCGGTGCTTCCTTGGCTTAGCGAGCTATTGCCGCCGCTTCGTCGATAATTTCTCCAAGGTTGCTAAACCTCTAACTGAACTCCTCAAGAAAGATAAAAAGTTCGAGTGGACCCCACAGTGCGAGTTCAGCTTTCACGAACTGAAAAGACGCCTGACATCTGCTCCCGTACTGGTACCACCAGATTTCTCCAAGGACTTTATTATCTATTGCGACGCCTCGCGACAAGGACTAGGTTGCATACTCATGCAAGATCGTCAGGTAATTGCCTATGCTTCACGGCAATTACACCCCATGAGGAAAATTATCCCACACATGATCTAGAGCTTGCAGCTGTAGTCCATGCACTTAAAACTTGGCGACATTACCTTCTCGGTAATCGTTGCGAGATCTTCACCGATCACCAAAGTTTGAAATATATCTTCACCCAACTGGATTTGAATCTCAGGCAAAGACGTTGGGTCGAGTTGATCTCAGATTACGACTTAGGAATAACTTGCACCCCGGGCAAAGCCAATGTCATGGCTGATGCGCTAAGTCGTAAATCTTATTGTAACAACCTGATGTTACAACAAAGTCAACCACTTCTCCATGAGTAATTTCGTAAGCTTAACCTTCACAAAGTTCCTCGATGATTCCTATCCACCCTGGTGGCAAAGCATAACCTTATGGATCATATCATAACCGCCCAGCAGTATGATAAGGGCATATCCCGGATCAATGAAAACATCGCTAGCGGAGTTGCTAAATGTTTTTCCATGGATGAGCGAGGTGTTGTATTCTTCGAGAACCGCTTGGTGGTTCCCAGGAAACAACATCTACATCAGTTGATTCTTAAGGAAGCTCATGAGTCCCCTCTCACCATTCACCCCGGTAGTACTAAAATGTATCAAGACCTACGCCAGAGGTTTTGGTGGACTAGGATGAACAGAGAAATTGCTCAATACATTGCTAGCTGCGACGTCTATTGTCGTGTTAAAGTAGAGCATCAACGGCCTGCTGGCACCCTTCAACCTTTGGCTATTCCTAAGTGGAAATGGGATAAAATCAGTATGGATTTCGTTACTGGGTTTCCCAGGACCAAGAGAGGGAATAATGCCATCTTCGTTGTGATCGACCGTCTTTCCAAAGTAGCCCATTTCCTACCTGTTCGTGAGAGTATCACCGCTAGCCAGCTAGCTGACCTATACATCTCCCGAATAGTGTCTCTTCATGGTGTCCCATTGGAAATTAACTCAGACCGTGGGAGTCTCTTCACCTCTCGATTTTGGGAAAGTTTCCAAAATGCTATGGGAACTCGTCTCTCTTTTAGCACCACCTTCCACCCTCAATCAAGTGGTCAAGTAGAGCGAGTCAATCAAATTCTAGAAGATATGCTCCGAGCTTCTGTCATCTCATTCGGAATGGGTTGGGAGAAATGCCTTCCATTCGCGGAGTTTGCTTATAACAATAGTTATCAAGCTAGCTTGGGCAAAGCTCCTTTCGAAGTTCTTTATGGACAAAAATGTCGAACGCCTCTCAACTGGTCAGAAACCTGGGAAAGACAACTCTTTGGCCCGGATATGATTCAGGAAGCAGAATAGCAGGTTCGCATTATTCGTGAGAAATTGAAAACAGCCCAATCTCAGCAAAAGAGCCAATATGATCGTAAAAATAAGCTCATGACTTATGTAGTCGGCGAGAAGGCTTACCTTTGGGTTACTCCGTTAAAGGGAGCCCATCGTTTCGGTATCAAAGGCAAATTGGCTCCTTGTTACATTGGACCCTTTCGCATTCTTGCCAAACGAGGAGAAGTGGCCTACCAATTGGAACTACCTCCGCATCTTTCCAGAGTCCACGATGTCTTCCACGTTTCTCAACTCAGGCGTTGCTTCGCGGATCCTATCCGTGGAGTGGACCACGAAACGCTTGATCTACAAGATAACCTGTCATATCGGGAATATCCCGTTCGTATCCTTGATCAAGCCGAGCGTACCACTCGACGCCATAACATCAAGTTTCTCAAGGTTCAATGGATACACCATTCCGAGAAGGAAGCCACTTGGGAAAGGGAGGATCATCTTCGACTCGAGTACCCCACCTTCTTCCCAACAAATCGTAAATCTTGGGATGAGATTCTTTTGAGTGGGGGTGAGTTGTCACACCCTAGCAAGTTCATGCATTAGAGTGTTTGCATCATGTTTAATTCTCCCAGAAAGATGAAATGGGGATAACAGAACCCCCAGCACCCCCTTAAACCAACTAGGGTTTACTAAAATTGGTTTCAATGAACCCAAAATGCCCTTCACAAAATGTTCACCATTTCTGGATTGGGCTAAAACCCTGGTAAAAATGGTGCACTCTTTTCTAGGACATTCTGGATTTTTTCAATTAAATCATAAGTATTTGAATCTGGACATTTAAATGCTATAAAATATTTTAAATGCTCAAATAATTCTGGAAATAAGTGTGGGCTGTTGGAAATAATCTAAACAGAGCCTATGTTTATTTTCAGGATTTTTGTAAGTGCCTAACTATTTTTAATAAATACCAACAGTTGTAGAAAATTAGAAAACAGAAAACAATTTAGAAAGAGAGAGAGAGAGAGAGAGAGAGAGAAAGGCCAGAGGCCACTTACCTGGCTGGCCCGGCCCATCTGGCCTATGCCAGTCATCACCTACCTCTGCCAGTAGGCAAAGGAGGGACACTGCGACGCCGCCGCGCTCGCCACGCCACCTCCCTGCCTGCCTGCTGTCGCCCGCGCCAGCGCGACGCCTCGAAGCGCCTCTGCGGCACCGCCCCGCCCCCGTGGACACCTCACACGCGCCCGTGCCTCTCTCCCTCGCTCTCTCCCACGATGGCCGACGCTGCCGTAGCCGCACCGTCGCCATAACCGTGCTCTCCGTCGTCTTCGTGCCACGCCACCGTGTCCAGGAGCTCCGCTGCCCTCCTCTCCGTCGAGCAGACCGAGCCCCGAGCGCTCGCTCGCCATGGAGTTACCGCCTCGTCCTCGTCTTCGCTGATCGCCGCCGGAGATCCCTTTCGCCGTAACCACTGCTCCAGCTCGTCCCCGACCTTGCCGTTTAGATTGTCGCAACCGCTGTGAGCTCAGCTACATTCCCATCGACTGCACGAAGCTCACCCGCACGCGCCGCCGCCCGCGTCGTCGCCAGTCATGCTCCGGTGACCATATGGTCCTGGGCTTGTGTCCAACGCACTCCCCGCATCACGTAGGAGCCGTAGATGCTAGAGCCGCCCCGCCTAGGCCACTTGAGCAACGAGCCCGAGCTCACCCGAGCTCCGGCGACCGCGAAGGTCGTCGCCGGCGTCATTCCCGGCCTCCCCGGGCTCCACTTCCACCACCAAACGATGCGGCTCTCTCCCAGCAACGCGTAGAGCCTCTCCGCAGCGCAAATGGTTGCCTGTGGGCGTTTTCCGAAGCCCTCGGCCGCGTCTGGCCTCGCCGGCGGCTAAACGCCGACAGGTTTGACCCGTTGACTTTGACTGGGTGGGCCCAGGTTGACTCCCCTGAGTCTATGACAAGTGGGCCCCCTCTGCTAATTAACTAGGGTTAGCGCCAACTAATTTTAGTTAGTTTAGGTCACTGACATGCGGGCCCAGGCCCCACTGACAGTTTAGTTAGTACTAACTTAATTCTGTTAGTTAGCTGAGACACTGACAGATGGGGCCCACCAGTTAGGTTTGACTTGGACTGGCACCTTTGACTTGCTGATTTCATAGTGACGCAGTTATTTAATTTCTGGATTTATTCTTATAAAGAAAATTCCAGAAAATAGCATAAACTTCTAGAAATCATAGAAAATCAACCATAGCTCCAAATCCAACAAATTATATATGAAAAATGATCAGAAAAATTCAATCTTTCCATCTGTAATGGTTTCATGCATGAAAAAACACTTTAACCTAGTTGTTTAGGTGAAACAAGCTAATACACTTATTATGCATAAGAACTTAAGCTACCAACTTGTTTCACATTGCATTAGGCAGGACACCTCATTTTGCCATGTCATAGCATGCATCATATTGTTGCATATTGCCATGTGTTGATTATCTTCTGTGGTGTCTTTCGTGGTAGGTTCTGCCTCTGAGGATATCTCCGAGTATCCAACTGAAGGGAAGTACCCTACTACCACTCCATCAGGCAAGCAGCCCCATTGATCATATCGATACAATCCCATGTTCTCGCCTCTACTCTCATTTACTACATTAAGACAACAACGTTTCAAACTATTGTGTGCTACGGTAGTTGAACCCTTATCCTCTGCATGACCTGTCATTGCCACAGTAACTAGATGGAACCCACTAGCATGTGTAGGAGTTGATTGAGCCATGTTTGTGTTTCCTACCTTGCTATGCCTGCTATGCTTAGAGTTGTGTCAGGTCTGGTTCATCTGGCGATGGGCTAGAGTGAAATGATTATGTCGGTAATGTGAGAGATGTGTTGAACATGATTTGGTAAAGGTATCGATGAGAGGCCATGTAGGAGTACATGGTGGGTTGTTTCATTGAGGCCGTCCTAAGAACTGAGATCTGTATGTGTGATTTTAAGAATCAGCTACTACCATGCATTGGGATCCTTAATTGACCCTCTCCGCTTCTTAATCACCCTAGTACTCTGTCCAGGAGTTGCAAATAGTTTCTGGTGTTTGTAGGTTATGTGTTGGCGGCCGTGCGTAGCGCTGGCCCTAGGGGTGGGCTATGATGCGGTAGATACACCTTGGCACGGTGTACCGAGTCACCCGTTTGGTGTCTCGGGAACCCTGTTCACATCGTTCGGGGCCGTATGTGGAAATCTCGGCCGGACTCCCTGCGGATGGAACCTGGATAGGCGATAAACCTGGACTAGAGACTTGAGTGTTTAGGTAGGCCGTGGCCGACACCCTCATTGGGCTTCCGCTTGAAGGTTGCCGAGTACATGTCGTGTAAATGACGGTAAGTGGTGACAGCGTGTATGAAGAAGTACACCCCTGTAGGGTTAACATCATCTATTCGAATAGCCGCGTCCGCGGTAAAGGACTACTTTGTTGCCTATACAGTTCATAGACAAGTTAATTGTTACTACTAAAAGACTTAAGATAAGTGTGAGTACCGAGGATGGACCTCTCGTAGGATGACGAGGGAGGATCCCCGGTGGAGTATTGTGTTGGTGATTAGTGTACTCGTTTGCGAAAACTATTTTGCTAGTGGTGTCTCGTAGGATAGCTTAGCCAAGAGTCAAAGCTGGCTTGCTACAATAACTCCACCACCTTCTTGAGAATGAGCATGTACAGTTATTCCTGTTGTAAGACTTGCTGAGTACCTTTGTACTCATGTTTGCTTTAATTACTATTTTCAGACAACAACACCGCCCCCTCCGATGGATTTTATGTAGACCTCGACGTCGATGAGTAAATTGCCGCCCAGGTGGTGATCCTGGCCATGGAGGGCCCTATGTAGATAGACAGGCTTCGCGAAGCCTTCTTCCTTTCTTGTGTCTGTACTCAGACTATTTGCTTCCGCATGTGCTTGTATGCTTGTATGACTTGAGTGTTGGGTCATGTGACCCCTACCTGTATGAGCATGTTATGTATGGCTCTCTGGAGCCTTTAAATAAAGTACTTGAGTTGTAGAGTTTTGTTGTGATGCCATGTTGTATTTGCACATATCGAGCAGATTGTGTGTATAATTGAAATGCTTGGTATGTGTGGGATCCGACAATCTAGTTGTTTATCCTTGGCAGTCTCTCTTATGGGGAAATGTAGTCTAGTGCTCCTCGAGCCATAGTAGTCCGCTACAGCTCGGTTCACCGGAGTCCTGCTAGCCCAGAACTACTGCTCAGGACACTTGACTAGACGGCATGTGTTTCACTTCGTTCCCATGTTTGTCCCTTCAGGGAAATGTCACGCGGTGACTTCGGAGTCCTTCCTAGCCTGCTACAGCCCGGGTTCCCTGGAGTCCTGTTAGCCCAGTGCTACAGCCCGGATTCACTCGCTGATGACTGACATGCTCGATGTGATTCATGTATGCCTGTCCCCATAGGTCTGTGCCGCTTTGGGTTCACGACTAGCCATGTCGGCCCGGGTTCTCTGTCATATGGATGCTACCGACACTATCATATACGTGAGCCAAAAGGCGCAAACGGTCCCGGGCCATGGTAAGGCGACACCCATGGCGATACCATGCGTGAGGCCGCAATGTGCTATGAGGTGTTACTAGCTAGATCGATGTGACTTGGAATCGGGGTCCTGACACTAAGATTGCTGTAAAACAACAAAGGGCTTTTGAAAAGGTTCAAAACATGCTAGACAAAAATGATGATATGTTGGGTGAAGAAATGGATCGCACTAAAGCCTTGACTGAAAATCTTCAGAGACTTCAGACTAGGTTTGACAATCTTCAAGGTCATCATAACACTGTCTTATCTGATCATGAGAAGCTTTCTTATGAATTTCTTCAAAGAAAGCAAGACCTTGAGAAGCTAAGAGTGAGTTATGAAGATCTTCAGAAGGAGCGCGATTCATTACTTGCTCAACAAATCAGCACTTCTCAGGAAGAATTTGTTCCTCCATGCTTGAAGTGCATTGAACCTGAATCTGCTAGTTCTTCACCTGAATGTTCAAATGCTGCTAATGTTTCAAATTCTTCACATGCCTCTGCTATCACTAATTCCTCATCTGAGGACATTGCTAGTATCATTGACAATGCAGGGCTGAAGGAATTTTACATGACTGGCATGTACAAAAGCCTCAAAGGGCATCAGACTCTTTGTGATGTGCTTAAAAAGCAGATCCTCAACAGGAACCCTAGGAAAGAGGGTATCGCCTTTGAGAGGAAAGAGGGTATCGCCTCTGAGAGGAAACTCAATGTTGATGGTACATATTGGAAGCCTAAGCAGTACCCCAAAACTACATGGGTTGCTGCAAAGGGACCTCCAGTTGATCCATCTAATTTATCTAGATTTGCATGTGAATCTCCTTGTTCTGATGATGAGTCATTTGACTCCAACTATACACTGTTCAAAAATCAGAATGGTGAACTATTTTCTAGATATGTTGGCACAAACTGCAGGAATGGTCCCCTTATGAAAAAAATCTGGGTTCCCAAAAGATGCATCGAAAATCTTCAGGTGAATGTCATCATGACGCCACCTATGAAGAATAGGAACCCCAGATCAAATTCTTCCTATGGACCAAATTCTTCATATGGATCCAAGTCCTCATACGGACCAAACTCCTCACATGGATCATATTCCTCAAAAGGATCAAAGTCCTCATATGAACATCATCGTGCATTATTCTTCAAATCATTATGTTCATAAGTCCTCGAAAAATTTCTCTGCTTACTCTTATGCTTACTCTAACCCCTCTTATGTGAAACGAAATGGACTAGCTTCTATGCAATCCTTCTCGTATGGAGCTCACAGAATGATGAACTCTTTGCCACCCCTTCAGATGTGGGTGGTGAAGAAAAAGAACTAATCTCTTCTGTAGGGTCAGGTCTCGAGACGTACGTAATCGTCTGAAGAATTTGCTGGAGACCTGAGTATGCGTGAAAGGACGCAGGCTAATCATGAAGAAATGAACTTTCATTTCTCACGTCCTCATACTCCTTTATCTGTTCTTTTGCTTGATGAATACAAAACGCCTCGTCAGTTCTGGATTGAGGCAATTGATAATTCATGCCACATCATCAACAGAGTATATCTTCACAAATTCTTCAAGAAGACTGCGTATGAACTCCTGACTAACAAGAAACCCAATGTAAGTTATTTCAAAGTCTTCAGTGCTAAATGTTGGATTAGAGATCCTCATCACAACTCAAAATTTGCACCGAAAGCACATGAAGGTTTTATGCTTGGTTACAGAAAGGACTCACACACCTACAGAGTCTTCAACAACGTTTTTCACAAGGTTGTTGAAACTGTAGATGTGCGGTTCGATGAAACTAATGGCTCGCAAAGAGAGGACCTACCTGCTGTGATAGATGAACCAGCACCTAAGGAAACTATCAAGTTCAAGGCTACTAAGGATGTCATTCCTACTGAAGAATCTGCTGAAGAATTCATTGCAGAACATGAAGAACATCGAGCTAATGCACCTGAAGAAAATACTGAATAAAATGGTGCTGAAGAGAATGCTGATCAAATTCCTCAACGACAACCAGCTCATCCTCGCATTGCAAAAGAAGTGCAAGTTGAAAATATCATCAATGACATCAAAGCGCCAGGTCCTCTCACATGCTCAAAAGCTTCACATTTATCTAACTTTTGTGGGCACTATGCTTATGTCTCTACCACAAAGCCCACTAAGGTAGATGAAGCATTTCTGGAGCCTGAGTGGATTCAGGCCATGCAAGAAGAATTACATCAGTTCGAGCTCAACAATGTCTGGGAACTGGTGAAATGTCCAGATCCTCACAAGCACAATATCATTGGCACAAAGTGGATCTATCGCAACAAGCAAGATGAAAATGGCCTTGTGGTGAGGAATAAGGCACGGCTCGTAGCTCAAGGGTACACACAGGTTGAAGGAATTGAGTTCGATGAAACTTTTGCACCTGTTGCTAGAATTGAGGCTATTCTCATATTACTTGCTTATGCTAACCATCATGATATCACTTTATATCAAATGGATGTGAAAAGTGCATTCCTCAATGTAAGCTTGAGGAAGAAGTATATGTTGCTCAACCCCCAGGTTTTGAAGATCCAAAGAATCCTGACAAAGTCTTCAGACTCAACAAGGCCCTCTATGGCCTCAAGCAGGCCCCACGGGCGTGGTATGATACCTTGAAGGAATTCTTCATGAAGAAAGGCTTCAAACCCGGTTCACTCGAACCTACTCTTTTCACTAAATCTTATGATGGTGAATTGTTTGTGTGCCAAGTATATGTTGATGATATTATCTTTGGCTGTACTGACCACATTATAGTGATGAATTTTCCTACATGATGAGTGAAGAATATCAAATGTCTATGAGGGGAGAATTAAAATTCTTCTTAGGTCTTCAAATTCATCAACAACGCAATGGCATATTCATATCTCAAGAGAAATACCTCAAGGATGTACTGAGGAAATTCAGCATGCAAGATTGCAAAGGCGTCAAAATTCCTATGCCCACAAATGGCCATCTGTGCACTGATGAAAATGGTATTGACTTCGATCATAAGGTATACCGCTCCATGATTGGTTCTTTATTGTACTTATGTCCATCTAGGCCTGATATAATGCTTAGTGTTTGCATGTGTGCCCGATTTCAAGCTACACCGAAGGAATCACACCATAAGGCTGTGAAGCATATTCTTCAATATCTAGCTCACACACCAACACTTGAATTATGGTATCCCCAAGGGCTCGGCTTTTGATCTCATTGGATATTATGACTATGACTATGCTCGTGATCGTGTGGACCGCAAGTCAACATCTGGTACATGTCATTTCCTCGGACGATCTTTGGTCTATTGGTCCTCGAAGTAACAGAACTGCGTATCACTATCTACTGCTGAAGCTGAGTACATTGCCGCTAGTTCTTGCTGTGCTCAATTGCTATGGATGAAGCAAACTCTCAAGGACTACGGCGTCAACATGAAGAATGTACCTCTCTTATGTGACAATGAGAGTGCCATCAAGATTGCTCACAACCCAGTTCAGCACTCGAAGACTAAGCATATTCAGATTCGTCATCATTTTCTTCGTGATCATGTGTTGAAGGGCGACATTTCTATTGAGAATGTGAAGACTGAAGAACTGCTAGCCAATATCTTCACAAAGCCCTTGGATGAGAAGAGATTTAGCAAGTTGCGGTGTGAGCTAAATATCCTAGAATCTTCGAATGTTCTTTGAAAAGGACACTCATCCTAACACTTATGCAAAATTGATGACTTAGATGTGCAACATGAAGAAACGTTTTTCTTCAATCAATGAAGAATAACACTCTAAGTGTGAAGAAATTAATGAAGAATTTGATTCTCAGAACCCTACGATAATTGTACGCGGTGTCTGAAATCATCATTCTTATACGGTGGGTCATGCCACCACCAAAAGTTGAAATTCCTCAGTTGTTCAAATTCTTCAACTTTGCATTGTCTTCACTTTTTCCGTTGTTTTTCTTCATGTCCTCTACATCATTCACTTATGGCTATTTCTTCAAGTTGGTTTTTCTGCTAAGTGAATGTGATCGGACACTTCCCCCTCTATGCTATACTCAACCCAATCTGTTCACAAATTCTTCATGTGCGTTAATTTGAAACCCGTTCAAAATCTTCACTATGTCCTTGTCAGCTGAAGAAATTGGGAACGGAACTTTAAAACCTATCTTATCTAAATTTTCGGCTTTGCCGCTCAAACCGTTACGCATCCCACGATACACTTATCCTTTCACCCACGATCGCACACGATCTCCACCTATCAGTACGTGCGTGACACATGTCAAGCGAATGAGAAGGGTCAGGGGCACGTTCGTCCAATTTCTTCGAGCGAACAGTTTTTCACCGTGGCTATAAATACCCCTATTCCCCTTCCTCACTTCTTCTACTCCGCTCGACCTCTCTCCAGCTCGAGCTTCTCATCAACTTAACTCATTTGCAGCATTCCTCGAAGAAAAGCTGCATACTTCTTCAGAGAATTCAATTGTTCAAATTCCTTAACTGAAGAAAATGGCTGACGGTAAGAAGCCACAAAAAGGAGGAAAGAGGGCTGAGGTCAACACAACATTTGAGATCCCTGATGATATATATGCTGGGTACTGCACACCTCCTGAGGAAGACAAAAATCAGCACAAGGTGCGCATTCAGAAGATAGAGAGGAGATGGGCAAGAGAGTGGACGGAGTACACGTATGTTACTCCCATGTACATGACGAAATTCACACTCAATCCTCCATGCCCAACACCTCCATTGGCACCTGGCCAAGAAGCAGATCCCACCAGCCTCAAGCGCGGTGAGGACTATCATCATGAATGGGCCAAGTGCCAAGCCAAGGTGTCTAAGCAAGCGAGAGAAGCAGTGAGGAAATTCAATGAAGACTCTGCTGCTGCTGCTGCCTCTGTTGTCAAGCCGAAGAAGGCTATGACAAAGAAGCATGCGCGCAAGCCAAGTGGTTCACCAACAGTGCCCTCAAGACCAAGTTCCTCAGCAACGCCCTCACGGCCAGAATCCTCACAATACAGGAAACAGCTAGTTTGCCATCAATGAGCATCTTTGCCGTCAACTTTTCATCGGGGTAGACGGCAAAGAGCACTTTTGCCGTCAGCTGCTGTCGGCAAAGAATAACTGACGGCAAAGAAAACTTTGCCGTGTGCAGTTTTATTATAGACGACAAAGAAAAGTTTGCCGTCTATGATTTTTACTACAGACGGCAAAGAACAACTTTACTGTCTGTAATAAGACCCGCATACGGCAAATAACTTTGCCGTCTGCCATTTTTATTACAGATGGCAAAGTAGCTCTTTGCCGTATGTAGTAAAAATGGCACACGGCAAAGAAGAAACACACCTCGCGGATCCATCCCCCGGATCGATGAGGTGGCAGGATCCACACCCCACGCTGTATCTCTCTCCCATGCCCCCCACCACGTTCTCTCTCTCCCCACGTTCTCTGTCCCTCAGCCGACCCCACCATGTTCTCTCTCCCTTATCCCGCTAACTCTCTCTATCTCTTACGCATCTCTCTCCCGTAACTCCCCAACCGCCCCGCCATGGTTGCCGCCAGCCACCCTGGCACCCAGCCACGCTCCCCTCCAACTACCCCGTCCTCTCTCCTCGCTCGAGCCGGCCCCGTTGCCCATCCCTGTCAAGTCGGCCCCGTTCCCCATCCCCGTGGAGCCGGCCCTGTCCTTCGTTGCCATGGAAGCCGCCGCCGGCCTCCTGGCTTGTTCCGCCGTCCGCTCCCCAGCGCCCCACGCCGGAGGCCTCGCACCGCCGCCCGCTCCCAGCACAGGCCGACGAGTAGCGCGGCTCCTTCCCTAGCGCCTCCTCACTCCAGGCAGCGCAGCCTCCTCCCTCTGGTGTCTCCTCCCTCCAGCGCCTCCTCTCTCCGGCGAGCAGCACGGCGCAGACGGCCTGAACAGCACGGACGGCACGACACAGGCCGGTGAGCAGCGTGGCTTCCTCCTTTCGGCGAGCAGTGTGGGTGGAGTGAGTTCCTCCCTCCATCGCCTCACACCGACGAGTAGCGCGGGCGGCACGGCGCGGGCCAGTGAGCGGTGCGGCCTCCTCATTCCGGCGAGCAGTGCGGGCTCCTCACTCCGGTGCCTCCACACTCCGGCAAGCAGCCCGACCTCCTCCTTCCAGCGCCTCCTCACTCCGGCGTGGCCTCCCTCCGGCAGCGGCGCTTCTCTCCGGTGAGGTCGGGCACGGCCAACAGCTCTTCTCCGGTGAGGTCGGCATCGTGAGCAGCTTGGCTGTCTGGCGCGTGCGGCCTCTGCTCCATATGTACGGGCGGCAAGAATATTTGCTCGGGCGAGCTTTGGACGAGATGATGTGGACGTGCAGTGACGAGACTATTGGTCTAATTTTTTTTAATAATAAAGAATGCTTTGCTGTTTGTGATGTTTCGGCCTAACGGCAAAGAAGTAGTTTGCCTGACGGCAAAACACTAACGCCGTCCGTCAGGGGCGCGGGTCTGTTAGGTTGCTTTTCTTTGCTGCCTGGATGGTCTCGTTGATAGCAAACAATATAGACTGACGGCAAAATCTTTGCCGTCATCCAGAAAAATAGCAAACGGCAAAGTATTCTTTGCCGATTAATCTTTGCCGTCTGACTTTGCCATCTACTTCCTGATGGCAAACTCTTTGTCGTCTGGATTTACGTCTTTGCCGGCTGTGATCCACAGACGGCAAATTACCTGTTTCCTGTAGTGTCAAAGCCCTCACGACCAATTCCTCATGCTGCTCCTGCTCCTCAAAAGTCATCAGCTCCTCCGCCAAAGTCCTCGGCTGTTCCGACAAAGTCCTCAGCTGCACCAAATTCTTCAACGAGACCCTCTCTACTAAAGACAAAGGCCACTGCTGGACGACGTCCTCGCCCAAGTCCTCAGAAGAAGCAGGTCACCTTCCAAGTGCTGTCTTAAGAAGACGAATCTGATGATGATGAACTTGATGAAATCATCAGAGATAGGCAAGTCAGGGCCGCTAGAGCCAAGGGAAGAGATGTGCCACTTCTTTTGAATCCCAAGTTGATCCTTGAATACATTGGTGTTTGGCACAACAACCCCAACACTCCCATGCCTGAATTCAAGCTGACTCCTGGCCAAAGTCACATGCTGACCCACTTCATACAAGAAGAAAAGTGGAAATTTGAGAAGGCCAGGCAGATAAAGAAAGTGCAGTACAAGAAAGAGTGCTATCTGAAGAAAAACATTGTCTCCATGACAACTGAAGAACTTGTTGCTGTTCAAACTGAGATCAAGAAATTCAGTGATGAATTTGACGCATACCGCGCTGATTGGCTTGGAGCCAAGCTACATTTTGTCAAACTTGCTGATAACTTCACTTCCAATGTTGCTGCCCCAATGCAAGAGGAAATTCCTCAGGCGGAAGCATCTGCTCGGCTGACTGAAGAACATGCCAGCACCACTGATGAAAATCAGGCTGCTGAAGAAAATGTGAGTTCTAGGGCTGATGACTGCATTCCAGCCGCTGAAGAAATTGCCAGGGCATCCACTAGTGGTGCGCCTGAAGAAACTAAAGAAATCAGGGCAACTGCATCAGTTGTGCCTGAAGAAAATCAACCAGATTCCTCTGCTCCTCCTGCGCCAACACCAACTCTGATCCTTCCATCTGCATCATATGTGAAGAAGACCAAGGCTACAGAGCATGCAGCAGTGAAGAAATGGAAAGCATCAGCTGCTTCAGATTTTTCAGCTCCGAAGAAGATGAAGCCTATGAGAAGTTCATTTGCAAATCCAATCGATGCTGTTCCAATCTCAACCATGCCATCAGAGGACCTTGTTCCTTTTGGTGAAGAATATGAGATCCTTAGCGGATCTGATGAAGAAAATCATTCTGCTGCTTCATCAAAGCAGATTGATGAAGAAATTGAAGTGGATGAGATCCCTGCAACACCAGTCATTTCCTCGCCTCTACCTCAGTTCACTTCTGAAGAGGCTGGCGTTGAAGAAATGGAATATGAAGATGTGGACATTGGCTACTCCACACCAGTAATGAGTGATGAATTCTGGGGAAGTCAGCATCCAAACTCTCCAATGTTCACACTGTTGCAGAAAATACCTCAGTCCCCTGCACAAACTGTACAAATGGGCTCTGAAGAAACTCACCCCATTTCATCTGTACATGAAGAAATTCCAGCCACTAGTGCTGAAGAAACTGCTGCTGCTGAACATCTGAAGGCGCAGACTGCCACTGAAGAGGAACCAGAAATTCCTCAGCCTGAATAACCTGTGATTGAGATTCCTGAGGTCATGATGCAACTCACTGACACATCTCTGCCCAAGCCAAAGGATCCATTCTCACGCAAGCAAAAGTTCAAGGCTGATGATTTCTTCGGCGAGCATGTATTCTTCAAAGGCTACAACCCATATGATTCTGCTCACATAAGGAAGAGGCGTTTTTGGACTGCTAGTCAAGCAAATTTCTATTCCTCAGTGTTGTTCAACAAAGAGAAAATCTTCTACCATGAGCACATTCCTCACGTGGATATGGAATCTCTGTCGTGCTTCGTGCCAGCCCTTAGTGTTCTTCATGATGCTGGACTGTTAAATTTTTGCTCTGACATCTGCGATTGGAATGAAGAACTGATTCTTCAATATTATGCGACGCTGCACATCACAGGAGACTTTGAAGATGTGAATTCATGGGTGCTGGATTGGATGTCTGAGAACACTCACTACGCAGCACCAACTACTGAATTGCTTTGTTCCTTACCACTCAGTCCTCCCCTTGAAGAAGCTCGTTGCATCTACAGTGAACCTGAGCTTACAAATCACTACATGCAGATTCTGATGAAACCTTTGAAGCCAGGTCAGGCCCCACGAACCAAATTCCTCGTGAAGGAGTTACTTTATGTGCCCAGAATTGTCTATCGTATTCTTATGAGGACAATGAGTCCTATCAAAGGCCACGACTCATCTGATGAGGAAATTGTTGGCATCATGAAGAATTTGGTATTCAACATCGCTCATGGCATTCCTGTAAATTATCACGATTTCTTCATGAGGACTCTGGCCAATGTTCCACTGTCTTCGTTTGAGCTGAAGCCTTATGCACCTTGGATTATGAGATTCCTCAGGACAAGGTCTTCACTCAACTACAAAGCTGATTTTCAGAATCACCTCAGCTACTTGCCCCCGATTGAAGTCCTCAAGCAGACTTATTCGTCAGTTGATGAAAAGGGCAAGGCACCAGCTGTTATAGATGATGGCATTCGTCCATTGGATGGACAGTTTCACAAAGCTGCATCTTATTCCACCAATGATGACTCTGCCACACATGACTCTGCCAATGCACCCAAGTCTACTCCTCAAGCCACAGCTCCACGTGTGATGACCGACCATGAGCTGCTGCTTAGTCTTCACCAGAAGGTGGATCGAAATCATAAATTGGTTAAGCGGCAGTTTGGTTCATTTCTTCACAACATGACTGCTACACACAATGCAGTGAAGAAAAACCATTACTACCTCCATGAAGTCTTCGGTCGCACCTGGGCCATTCTGTCACATCTGTATGGTGAAGAAGATTTGAAGAAAATGGGTCTCAAGGAAGATTTTGACTAGTCTGCACCTCCACTGAAGAAATTCAAGAAGGTCAAGGTTCCTTCTCCGGTGGCCAGCTCATATTCTTCATCGCGCGACACTGATGAGAATGAAGACTTGGACGACACTGCGGCAGGCCCTACTACGACAAACGACCCAAACAACGCTGGCGCTCCTTCATCAACTTGATATTCTTCAGGGGCGTTAGTCCTCATATTCGATCCTTTTGGTCATTTGATGACAAAGGGGGAGAATTTTGAGTTAGTCTTCAAGCGGGTCTTTCTATATGGGTGTTTTTATTTGTTAAGTTACAACTCTCGTTCTTCTGAGATTTTATTTGATCGAGTTGTAAACTTAAACCCGATGGTGCTCTGATACTTTTGATTTGTTTTCTACATGATTATTCCTCATATATGCTAATGCACGCATCCTGAATTACATCAGTCACCATATTTCATCACGCATTTCAAATTCTTCACTATGATATGTCAAAATGCGTGTATGAATTACAAGATATAGGGGGAGATCTCCATGATTCTACTCTTCAAGTGTGCAATGCTTCAAAAGAAAATACCTCACCATGCACATATCCAGGGGGAGTTCTTCTATATCTTGCAATCAAATTCCTCAATATCAGTATTTACACTTCATATGTTTATCCCCATTGAAAACTTAACCTATATTGTCATCAATCACCAAAAAGGGGGAGATTATAAGTGCATCTAGTGCCCCTTAGTGATTTTGGTGTATTGAAGACTTATAGGTTAAGGGACTAATGCGTTTGTGAGTGTACACAGGTCTATAAGTCTATGAGGAGTTCGATATTTATAGAGACAGTCGACCCCTAAAAATCAAGTTCTTCGACTGAAGACTTTGGATTTCTGAAGACTTTGAAAGTTAAGAAATTGGTGTGACCTTGAAGACTTGGTATTCATTCGAGGAACATGAAGCGTGAAGACTTTTGTTTTTGTAGTTTTGTTTTCTCTTTCTTGGGTCATAGGAAACACCATACTATTAAAGGGGGTGGAGGAAATACTAAGGAAAAATTTCCATGTGATGCTCAACTCAAAATCCTACACCTACCAATCCCTTCAAGTGAAGCCATTGGAAATCTCATACAGTCCAGTCATATTCTTCAGTGACAGAGACGAAGTTCTTCTGGTCTCTGAGGAATTTGTTCTGACTGAGGAGTTAGGAATTTGCCAGTGCGGATTACCTACACAGTGAGGAACATGATAGCCCTGAGGATTTTGCTACTCAAAATTCCGACCGTTGCTGTGCTATGGGCCAGCTGTCCCAAAATATCTACCCACCTAACGGTCATATCATTGAAGGGCATTTATGTCTTATCATGTTGGGCTGCTCCCTAGGCTATAAATAGCTGCCCCTACAACCACTAGCTGGTTGGCTGCTCCGAGAGAAACTGACACTTGTCATTTGAGAGCAACCCATCCTCCGAGGACTTTGAGCGAAAATCATCAAGTGAGGAAAAACCCAAACCCAAACACCTACAAACCCCAAGTGATTGAGCATCACTGAAGAGATTGATCCTGCATGGATCCGACGCTTGTTACCTTTGAAGACTGTGCTTCTTCCAGACAGTTAGGCGTCATGGTCTAGAGCATCCAAGAGGAATTGTGGATCGCCGAGTGACCAAGATTGTGAAGGTTTGGAAGTCGCCTAAAGACTTACCACGAGTGATCGGGCGAGGTATGTGTGACCTTAGCTCAAGGAGAATACGGTGAGGATTTGGTGTCCTGAGCTGCGTGTTCAGGACTGGGTGTCCGGGACTATGTGTCCTCGAGTTTAAATACTCAGCCGCTCCAACCAGACGTACAACTGAGACAGCAGTTGGAACTGGTCTACCAAATCATTGTCTTCACCAAGCTTACTGGTTCTATTTCCTCAACTCTTCCATTTCCTCATAACTGTGTTGTGTGCTTGTTCATATCTGTGCTTGAAGACTTTGACTGAAGATTTTCTCAATTTCCTCAGTTCAGTCTCTTCAGTCTGTTTGTCTTCATCCTGTGTTATCCTGTGCTTACGCTTCCTGTACTCTGTGCCTGTCTTCATTTCATCATGATGACTATGCTTGTGTTCTGTTATGTTTACTTTTGAGTACTTATTCCGCTGCTAGTAGTTCTTCGCCAAGGAATTTCCTCACCGGCAAATTCCTTAGTGAAGAATTTCATATAAATCGCCTATTCACCCCCCTAGTCGATATAACACACTTTCAAAGAGCACTCCTGTCACAATTAGAGCTTGTGACACTCTGCTGAAGCCACTCCAATTGAAGTTGTAGAAGTGGACAAACTACTGTCTTCAGGAGCTCCTGGTTATGTGTTACAGCTTATCAGAGATACCACTATGACACAATCAGAGAAACACTCAGTTCCACAACTTGTGGAAGAAGTTCTGCAGCATTTCCTTGAAGTATTTCAAGAACCCAAGGGTCTTCCCCTAAAAGATCACATGAACACAAAATACCACTGAAAGAGAAAGAAACAACTCCTAATTCCAGGCCCTATAGAGTACCTCACATGTAGAAGAATGAGTTGGAAAGGCAAATTGATGCAATGCTCAGAGATAAAATAATCAGGGCTAGTGAAAGTCCCTATTCCTCTCAGCAATCCTGGTAATGAAACAAGATGGGACTTGGAGGATGTGCATTGACTACAGGAAGCTGAATGAGGCTACAGTGAAAAACAAGTTTCCAATCCCTGTAATTGAAGATCTACTGGATAAATTACATGGCGCAACTTACTTCACTAAGCTGGATCTCACATCCGGTTATCATCAACTGAGTATTTAGAACATACTTTGGGCACTATGAGTTCCTAATAATGCCCTTTGGGCTTGCTAATGCACCTGGTACATTCGAAGCCCTCATGAACAACATCTTTGGACCATATTTAAGGAAGTTTGTGCTGGTTTTGTTTGATGACATCCTGTTATTCAGTAAATCCTAGTCAGCACACATTAAACACCTGTAGATAGTATTACAATTGCTCAAGGAACATTACTTATATGCCAAACTCTCCAAGTGTGTATTTGCAGTTACACAAGTAGATTACTTGGGCCATGTTATTTCTGCTAAGGGAGTTGCTACTGATCCCTCTAAAGTGGCAGCAGTGCTTGACTGGCCCATTCCCACTACACCCAAACAACTCAGAGGATTCTTGGGCCTTTGTGGATATTATAGAAGAATTGTTAAGAACTTTGGATCCATAGCCATACCTTTGCATGATGTGCTCAATAAAGATAGTTTCTCATGGACTGACAAACAAACTAGTGCTTTCCAACAGTTGAAACGAGCAATGACTAATGCCCTAGTACTAGCCCTACCAAATTTTACTTAGCCCTTTGTCTTGGAGACAGATGCTTCTGGAACTGGGATAGGAGCATTAATGATGCAGCAAGGGAAACCAATAGCATGTTATAGCTCCTCCCTCTGTCCAAACAATGCTGCCCTGTCGACTTATGAGAAGGAAGCACTAGCAATTCTGGCTGCTTTAAAGAAATGGAGGCACTACTTCCTGGGCAATGATCTCATCATAAAAATAGACCACCAGAGTCTGCAATTTATGACAGATTAAAAGGTCAACACCAGTGTACAACACAAACTGATGTTGAAGCTCCTAGAGTTTAACTTTACTCTGCAGTACAAAAAGGGCAAGGAAAACACTGTTGCCGATGCCCTCTCAAGAAAAACTTCACTCTTGTCTATTTCCCTGGTCACTCCAAAGTGGATATCTGCAGTAGAAAAGTCCTATGCTAATGACAGCACTAGCCAATCTCTCCTGGAAAAACTCCTGCTGTCCCCTGACCATTTAGTGAACCAAAACACACTGCATTCTCCAATTATCAGACACAAAGGAAGAATTTATGTGGGCAAGGATTTATCTTTGCGAAAGAAACTTCTGGCTGCACTTTATGCTTCTGCTTTGGGAGGCCACTCAGGTATGAAAGCTACATATCACAGAATCAAGCACATCTTCTACTGGCCAGGTCTCAAGCAGTAGGTGATCAAGTTTGTCTCTGAATGTCCTATAGTTCAGAAAAAAGGGAGAAAATTGCCCTTACCCTGAGTATTTAGATCCCCTCCCACTTCCTGACATGGTTTGGACACACATCAGTATGGATTTCATCGAGGGCATGCCTAAATCTCAGGGGAAGGATGTCATATTTGTGGTGGTTGGCAGATTATCCATGTTTTCTCGCTTTATCCCACTACATTCTTATACTGCCCACACGGTGGCCACTACATTCATCGACAATGTACTGAAACTAGAGGGCCCTCCACTATCCATTGTCTCTGACCGTGACTGCATTTTCATCAGTCAAATCTGGCAAGACATATTTAAGGGGATGGGCACTGAACTGTGCTACAGTTCTGCATACCACCCGGAGTCGGATGGTCAAACAGAGCTCGTGAACCAATGCATTGAAAACTACCTGCGATGCCATTGTCTCTGACCGGACATCTTTCAAAGCAGCTTATGGATACTGACCTCCCAATATTTGCGAGAACATTCTGCCGGATAACCTGACAACAGAAGCTCAGGAGTTCTTCACTAACAGGGATTCACTGCTCCAGCACATGAAAACCAACTTAACTGCAGCTCAAGCACGCATGAAGAAATACGCAGATTGTAAACGCACTGAGAGGTGCTAGAAGTGGGTGACATGGTATATCTCAAGATGCAACCCTGCCATCTGAATGCATTCGGAGCACTGACCTTCCTCTGGTTTGAGCAGACAACATGATACTTACTGAACCACTCCTGGTTTTGTAGACCCGCCATGTACTGCGCAACAACCTGCCGGTGGTCCACTGGCTCATCCAATGGGCAAACTTGCCACCTGATGAAGCATCATGGGAAGACGCGGCGTTCATGAAGAAGACATTCCCTACATTCTTAAAAGCGACCATTGATCGCTGGTTCAACAGATCACCTCCTTGAGGACAAGCTCGGTTTCACACGAGAGCATTGTCAGGCCTGCATCTTCAGTTAACAAGTTTCTCTCTTCTTCAGTTAACGACTGGCCTAGATTCACCTTCGAACCAATGATCGGACGGCTCGCAATGCTCGCCGTCCCACTGTACCGTTTCACCCGTTTCCTGTAGCGTTTCATCTACGCCACTATAGCCGTCACCCAGTGCCAGCTAAGTTATAAAGCTCGCACCCAACGTCTTGTAATGCATCGTTTATTCATAAGACCATTTCATTACTCAAACATATATCTTATAGTAATACAAAACCTTAGCGGGTGGCTACTTTCCCCTCCTGTTCGTGAGATCTAGATCAAAATCCTCCTCAATTCTCAATCGGGGTGTGACAGAAGGAGAAGGAGAGGAAGAGGGGTGATTACCTAGAGGAGTGCCACCGCTCAGGCTCAAGTGGACCCAAATCCATGTCCATCAAATCGACGACGGCAGCGAGCAGCAGGCACGTGTGGTCGAGCTAGATGACGTGCCGCCGTCGGGAGCTTGTAGGCTATAGCCACCGCACTCTACCCCAAATCCCACTCCCCCCCGTCCTCTTTTCTTGGCAGGATCTAGAAACGAATTGTGGACGAGTCCTTAGATTAGGTAAGGAATAGAGAGAAAGGAATGGGAGAAGAATGAGAATGGGGAAAGGGATGAATGGTAGTAGTACAGCCGTACAGCTGCAACAAGATTTCTTTAACGAGATGCAAAATAGATTAAAGAAATGTGTGTCGCTTCCTACCGCATCCCCCAATTCCATCTGTCAACCACTGCTGTCTGGCGATTGCATCGGATGGCTTGCGAGCGCCCACTCAAAACACTTCTAGCACTGGTTTTTTTCCTGGGTGGGATGGTAAACATATGTAAGAATTTTACTATTTCATTTATTCAATCCTATACTAGGTTTTCATTTTAACGCAATTGGGTGTTAGCTACTAACTTTGTATTGAACGCAAAAACGTCTTTATATATTTAGGGACGAAGGTAGCACCTAATATATTTTTTAGAAAATTAAATCTAGGATTGTTCACTAAAAAACGTACATAATCATGTATTCCAGGATGGATTAGGACCATATTTTAAAAGTAGACAAATAGAAAATTGTTGAGCATTCATTGCAAAAAATTCTTAGAGAACAAATATAATAGTGGAGTAACTCTAGCAAATCTCAGTCAAGTGACATCGCATGTAAGAAAGAATTTTTTTAAAAAAATTAGAACACATTTCAATGTAAAATCACATGAATATAGCATCAACTGAGACATAACGATGTCTCGGTCGACTGAGATTTAGCAATAGAAAAAAAGCAAAAACATTTTATTTATTAAAAAACAACTCTAGCCGCGCAATTGCGCGGGTGGACCCGCTAGTTTAAATTAAGCCGGAATACGAGTTGAAAACACGAAGAAAGCAAATGCTTTGATGGGATCACAAGCAAACACCCTCCGTCCAGGTACTTTAATTAACCCACTAGCAAGAAGTTGTGAGCGAGGTAGGCCGCGGATGGTGCATGGAGATCAAAGAGTTTGCTTCCTGGTGAGCATGGGCGGCCTTGCTGCTCGCACGTGTCCTGTCGAGCCTGCGAGGTGGACAGGATGCATGCGTCCTGTCGAACCTGCGCGGCGGACTGCTCGCACACGTCCCGTCGAGCCTGCATGGCAGACTTCTCATGCTTGTCCTGTCTAATCAAATAGCTGCACGCATGCCACCGAGTATGGTTATATTTTGACACAGTTCATATAATACAACCGTTTGCGATATTAATGTGTTAGCTATTTATTTCAAAAAGGACTTTGTTGGCTAGTAATGTGTGCGCCTTGTCTCAAACTGGACTGCCAAGTTTCATGTTACTAGGTGATTTTTTTATTTACTGGGATTTAAAAACCGAGATTCTCAATGTTTCAGGATGACGAGAAGTTTGTAATTCATTCTCATTCCTTAAATCAGACCTAAACATGCACCCAATGACACATGTACGATTTCCCACCCATTTTGCTTCACTGGAGCATGTGCTTATATTTCAAATTAGAATTATGGACTACATTAAATGCCTAAAAAAACTTAATTAATATATACAATGGCCAAACGAACCCTGAGCAGTTTCAAATTTCAGCTCGACACTCCTGTTATTCTATGTTGCCTGTAGAAAACAAAGTTCAAGGCGAGAACATGCAACAATTATCGTTTCACCCACAAGAGGGGCATATTTCGCTACCGGGGCCACGAGGGTTCCAAGAAGCTTCGGTTTGTAAGAGGCTTGTAATATAGCTTCGCCAAAATTGGATAATTATATGTACCATGTAATGACACCAAGCCAAGTTTCATCATTTCCTGCTGAGTTTTTGATTTACATAGATTTAAAAACCGAGATTCGCAATGTTTGTGGCCAAGCTAGGACATCGAGATAGTTGAATTCATTCCCATTCGTTCCATGGGACCTAAACATGCACCCCAAGCACACATGTACGTTCTTTCTAGCCATTTTGGTGCACTAGAGCACGTATTTGTAGTTTGGATTTGAATTCTGGACATTAAATGCCTAGAAAACTCAATTAATGAATAAAAACGGTCAAACGAACCCCGAATAATTTCAAAGTTCAGCATGAATCTCCCGTTGTTCCGTGTTGCATGTAGAAGAAAATACGAGGCTAGAAGTGGGAGCAACTCTCGTTTGGCCCATAAGGGGACACATTTCCCTATCGAAACAACAAGGGTTCTTGCGACAGGCTCCGGTCTGTAAGAGGTTTGTAATAAAGCTTGGCCCAAATTTTCAATGTTTTTACCACGACATATATGTGCCATGACGTGACACCATGACACCTTTGATGACTTTCTGGTGAGTTTTGGATTTATGGGGATTTAACAACCGAGATTCCAAATGTTTGAAGATGAGCCAGGACGCCGGTACGGTTGTAATTCGTTCCCATTCCTGGCATTGGACCTGAACATGCATGCAAGGATACATGTATAATTTTTCTAGCCATTTTGGTGAACTGGAGCATGTATTTGATGTTCAGATTTGAATTCTAGACATTGAATGCCTAGGAAACTCAATTAGTATATAAAAAGGCCGAATGAACCCTGAATAAGTTTAAATTTTAGTATGGATATCCTGTCGTTCCATGTTGCCTGTAGAAGAAAATACAAGGCGAAAAGCGGTAGCGATTACGTTTCGCCCACAAGGGGAACACGTTTCCATAGCGGAACCTCGAGGCTTCTTTGAGAGAAGCTCCGGTTAGTAAGAGGATTGTAATAATGATTGTCCCAAGTTGGACAATGTTTTTACCATGACATATATGTGCCATGACGTGACACCATGCCAACTTTCATGACTTGCTGGTGATTTTAGGATGGGGATTTAAAAACTGAGATTCGAAATGTTTAAGGACGAGCCAAGATGCCGGTACGGTTGTAATTCGTTCCCATTCCTGGCATGGGACCTAAACATGCACCCAAGGACACATGTATAACTTTTCTAGCCATTTTGGTGAATTGGAGCATGTATTTGAAGTTCAGATTTGAATTAGTGTATAAAAAGGCCAAACGAACCCTGAATAAGTTTAAATTTCAGCACAGATATCTTGTCGTTCGATGTTGCCCATAGAAGAAAATACAAGGCGAAAAGAGGAAGTGATTATTGTTTCGCCCATAAGGGGGAAACATTTACATGTTTCCCTATCAAAACCACGAGGCTTCTAAGGGAGTATTGGATTAGGGGGTCTCCAGGTGTCCGGGCTATGTGATGTGGGCCGGACTGGTGGGCCGTGAAGATACAAGATAGAAGACTTCCCCTATGTCCGCATAGGACTCTCCTTTGCGTGGATGTCAAGCTTGGCATTTGGATATGAAGATTCCTTTCTCTGTAAACCGACTCTGTACAATCTTAGGCCATAGAGGTAATCATGATCATACATGCTAGACATCTAGGGTTTAGCCACTACGATATCGAGGTAGATCAACTCTTGTAACCCCTATACTCATCAAAGTCAATCAAGCAGGATGTAGGGTTTTACCTCCATCAAGAGGGCCAGAAGCTGGGTAAACATCGTGTCCCCTGCCTCCTGTTACCTTTGATCCTCAGACACACAGTTCGGGACCCCCTACCCGAGATCGGCCGGTTTTGACACCGACATCGGTGCTTTTACTGAGAGTTCCTCTGTGTCATCAATAGAAGGATCGATTGCTTGACTTGTCATCAACGACAAAATCACCTCTGGAAGGGCCCTAGTTCCTGTGCAGATCCTCCAGATCTGCAGTTTCACCATGGTTTCTCGCCCGGCCATTAAGCCCAAGGCAGGCCCCCAGATTGCCAAATACCATCTCCGCATTGGCCCCGAAGGCGTTGATAAGATGGATCCGATAGATATCTCATCTTCAAATGAACTACTGGATCGCATCACCGCCCTGGGGGTCGCAATAGATTATGATCTGATTGGGCTTAAACCTGATCAGAGGGAAATCAAGTCCCCACCCGTCACCCACTCAGTGACTGTCGTGGAAGAGCAAGTAGGGGATATCGTTCCTCCTATGCTAAAAACGAACTATGTTCGGATCTCCGAGCCCTGCGAGCCAGATACCCATATTCGAAAAGAGACCATCTGTCCTTCGAACATAGAATCAGGCATCGAGCCTAAAAATCCCCAGGAAACTCCGGATCCTGGGAAAATCACCTCAGAAATTTTGCAAAATCCGGATTCCCAGTGGGTCAGGGTTCAGATTTAAACCAACCCTCCCACCACAATCAATACTCTCCCAGCAACTCCAGTCTCCTGGATATATATGACATAATGTATATACGACAGCAACCTCAGGAAATAGTCCATCACTTTTGGGCTAGATTCCTGCTTGTTAAAAACAAGATTAAAGATTGCTCCAACGACGATGCGATATCGGTCTTTTGCCGCAACTGCACGGACGAGGGAATCCTCAATGCCCTCAACCGACACCGCATACTGCACTTTACATATTTGACGCACATAGTACAAAAGTAGTGTGCAATGGAAAGCGCCTGGAAAGCACAGACAGCTCGGTGGGAACCATCGGCCTTTAAGCCACCCACCGGCCGTGCAAAAAAGATGCACCCTCATGGGACACCTCATCATAGCTTCATGGACAAGTAAATTAAGCACTTAACGAGACGGAGAACTTTCCTCGATGAATGGCTCGACAAGCCCTGCCAGATACACGCGACGCCAAATTTCGAACCAACGCACAGCCTTTGGGCATGTTGGATACTCCGGTAGGTGGCTAAGAGCGGTGAGGCAATCCACACGAACACTACCCCAGAGAAGTACACCTCTGAGGATAATGATCTCAATGTATTCACGATATTCGAGACCTTTTCTTCAAATAATCTACGTAAAAGGGCGCTCTAGGACCTCACAGAAGTTAACCAAGTAGCCGCAATAAACCCTTGGAACGACATAGCGATAACCTTCAACGCCACTGACGAACTACATACCCGATCAGTCTGAGCACCAGCCGCCTTAGTCCTAAACCCAATTGTGGATGGATTTCGTCTTACTAAAGTGCTCATGGATGGAGGTAGCAGATTAAACCTCATTTATGAGGACATGCTCGACAAAATGCAAATAGACAAGCGCTGCATCGAGCAGAGCACTACAACCTTTCGAGGTATGATCCCCAGCCAAGAAGCACGGTGTTCAGGATAAATAAAACCTGATGTCGTATTCGGCACGCCTGAGAACTATAGGTCCGAAGAATTATTCTTCCAGGTGGCACCTTTCAATAGTGGATATCATACCTTGTTAGGGCGAGATGCATTCACACGATTTCGAGCTATACCTCATTATGGGTACATGAAACTCAAAATGCCCGGGCCCAACGGAGTCATCACTGTCGTGTGACACCCCGAAACCGATGTGCCAGGTGTCGTCCAGTTATTCGCTGTTGTTGCCTTGTCATTGCTTGCGTGTCATGCATCTCATATCATGTCATCATGTGCATTTCATTTGCATACATGTTCGTCTCATGCATCCGAGCATTTTCCCCGTTGTCCGTTTTGCAATCCGGCGCTCCTATGTCACCTGGTGTCCCTTTCTACCTTTTTTCGTGTGCGGGCATTAAACATTTTCGGATTGGACCGAGACTTGTCATGCGGCCTTTGTTTACTACCAGTAGACCGCCTGTCAAGTTTCGTATCATTTGGTCTTCGTTTGATACTCCAACGGTTAACCGAACGACCGTAAAGGCTTCGTGTGTGTTGCAGCCCAACACCCTTCCAAATTGGCCCAAAACCCACCTAAACCTCCTCCATCATCTCGGCCGTTAGATCACGATCGTGTGGCCGAAAACCGCACCTCATTTGGACTCTCCTAGCTCCCTCTACCTATAAATATGTGTCTCCCTCCGAAATTCTCGCGCACACAAACCATATATCCAACTCCCTCATCGCCGCCAGACAATTCTTCCCGCTGCCGGACGTGTCCACCGCGCCATCCACCTCACCTCCACCAATCCTGTCGCGACACGTCACCCTTCCCCGGCGCCGCAGCCAATCGGCGCCCGCCACATCAGCGCCCACACCGCCCCACTTTGCGGTGGCCCGCGGAGCCCATCGCGGGCCCGCGCAGGCCCGCGCGCCGCCACCGCTCGCCCACTGTGGCCCGAGCCCCCGCCGCCTGCAGCGCGCCTCGCCGCGTCGTCTCCGCCGCCGTGCACCGGCGCCGGCCACCGCGCTCGCCGCCGACCTCGCTCCGCCACCGCCCAAGGAGCTTCGGCCCTCCCCGCGGCCCACGTCGCCCGATCCCGACGCCGACCGCGCGCCCCTCGTCTCTGGCACCGCACCGTAGCCTCGACGCCCACCCTCCGCCTGCTTTGCTCGCCAGACCCGCCGCTGCGACGATGAGGCTGCCGTCCGAAGCTCACCGAAGTGCGCCACCTCGCGCCATGCCATCCCGTCCGGTCCCGCCATCGTCGGATCCTTCTGTTCCCTGTTCACGGCGGGCCTCCTCTCGCAGGAGCGCTGCCCGGATCCCGCCGGCGCCGCCCTACCATGGCAGCCTCCGACCTCACCGGCCCTACCGGAGCCACCGCAGTCGCCATGGACGTGCTCGGGAGAGAGCAGAGGAATTGCTCCTCCTGTGCGCCTTGTGGGCCTCGGCCTTCCAGGCCCATCTCCAGCTCCGGCCCGCCTCACCGCCGATTCGGCCCAAACGCCTCATTGACCACTGTTCACCCGAGGTCTATTTTTTTCATCTAAGTTCCAGATCTGCTATATTTTTATGCCATCTTCATCATGTCATAACTCTTCATCTGTGGCTCCGATTCATGCGTGTAGCATATCAAAATGTTCGTCTCGACGAGTACATCATTTCATCTCATTGCATCATTTTCATTTGAGCTCATCTTGATGCCCGAAATGCTGTTGGAAGACGGCTATGTGAGGAATTTGTCATATCTGTTTCAGCAAATAGCTATTTGTCATTTTTTCCATGATTAATGTGTGCATGCTATGATCCTGAGCTCTACATGTGTTTTGTTATATTCCAGGCCATCTTTACAGAGGTGCTTGCCATGTATTTTTGTGATCTATTTGGTGACTAGCACAAGCCTGCCAAGTAGCGTAATCGGTAATGCTGATTTCGGGGACTTAGAATTTCACCAAGTCCTTGTCCTGATTTTGTTGTTATGCCATATATTCATGTTGTTTCCTAGTGATCCGTGCCTCTTTTGAGGATGATCAGTAAGGATGTTTTGTTAACATTGTGGTTCTATATCCATCCATGTCTATGTTTGCATTTATGGAGCACCCTAGCTTGAGTCAATCGAGCTCTACTTTTGCTATAAAGTGAATCCTAGCAGATTGTTGACATGTTTAGCGATTTTGCCGAGGATGTTGCTATTGATCCATGCATGCTAAGTTGTTCTTCTTGACATTTCTGGCTTCTATGCCATGTCTTCTTTATGGGTGTATTCTTAGTTTGTCATGCCATGCTCTGTAGTGAGTGCATCGAGCTCGTAAACATGCCTACTCGTTAATCTGTTTTGCATGCTCCAGTTGTTCACAAAGTCCGAATCTGTTTATGTTTTTGCCATGTTCACATGCTTGCAATTGTATTTTCTGATCCCTTTTGGCCCAAGGTCACTAAGGGACTTTTGTTTAGTGCTTTGAGTAGCTTCATGACTTGCCTTGCTTTGCCATGTTAAGTTCCTCTAGAATGTAGTTTTCATGCTCTAAAGTGTGCTTCCTGATGATAAATTCTGGACTTGTGTTAATTTCACTAAGTCTGAAACCTATTATCATTTGCTCTTTTGCCATGCTTGTTTGAACCTGTTAAAGAGTGAATTAGCCGTAGCTCAGTGTTCATCTTTTGTTAAGTTATTCCCCAGATTGGCGAAATGACCTTTCGTCTTGCTTCCGTAAAATAATAAAATGTGCTTTCGCCAAAAGAAGAAAAAAGAAGATCCCTGCCATGTATTTTGTTGTCATGTTTGAGTGTTGTAGCATATTTATCTTGATGCATTTAGTTGGTCACTTGCTGTTTATCACAGACCGGTGCCATATTTGTTTTGCTTGCCATTTCCAAACCGTGCATCCGATCCCGGCGATCTTTATATCGATTTCAACCAAAATCACCTCACCTTTCCAGTGGCACTCTTGGATTTCCATGTGGAGGTCAGGTTCAATCATTCCTTTGCAAATCATGCATATGCATCGCATACTGCATCCCGCATATCATACCATGTTCATGTGTTGGATTGTTTACTATGTTGTGTGCTTCTTTCCGCTGTTTGCTTCTTCGGGTTGGTTCCGATAATGCTGTGTTTGTGAGGACCCGTTCGACTACGTCTTTTTGTCTTCTTCATGGACTCGTTCTTCTTCCTTGCGGGATCTCATGCAAGATGACCATACCCTCGAAATCACTTCTATCTTTGCTTGCTAGTTGCTCGCTCTTTTGCTATGCCTGTGCTGTGATACCTACCACTTGCTTATCATGCCTCCCATATTGTTAAGCCAAGCCTCCAACCCACCTTGTCCTAGAAAACCGTTGTTTGGCTATTTTACCGCTTTGCTCAGCCCCTCTTATAGCGTTGTTAGTTGCAGGTGAAGATTGGAGTTCATTCCTTGTTGGAACATGGATATTTTGTTGGGATATCACAATATCTCTTATTTAATTAATGCATCTATATACTTGGTAAAGGGTGGAAGGCTTGGCCTAATGCCTGGTGTTTTGTTCCACTCTTGCCGCCCTAGTTTCCGTCATATCGGTGTTATGTTCCTGGATTTTGCGTTCCTTACGCGGTTGGGTTATAATGGGAACCCCTTGATAGTTCGCCTTGAATAAAACTCCTCCAGCAATGCCCAACATTGGTTTTACCTTTCGCCACCTAGCCTCTTTTTCCCTTGGGAGTCGCGCTCCCGAGGGTCATCATTATTTTAACCTCCCCGGGCCAGTGCGGGGCCACCTCGGGGCAACTTCAGGGTTGGTTTTACTCATAGGATGTCTCATCTGAGTGTGCCCTGAGAACGAGATATGTGCAGCTCCTATCGGGATTTGTCGGCACATTCGGGCGGTGTTGCTGGACTTGTTTTAACATTGTCAAGGATGTCTTGTAACCGGGATGCCGAGTCTGATCGGGTCCTCCTCGGAGAAGGAATATCATTCGTTGACCGTGAGAGCTTGTGATGGGCTAAGTTGGGACACTCCTGCAGGGTTTTGAACTTTCGAAAGCCGTGCCCGCGGTTATGGGCAGATGCGAATTTGTTAATGTCTGGTTGTAGAAAACCTGAAGTTGACCTTAATTAAAATACATCAACCGCGTGTTTAACCATGATGGTCTTTTCTCAGCGGAGTCAGGGAAGTGAACACGGTGTTGGAGTTATGCTTGACTTAGGTTGTTCTAGGTTCACTTCTTGATCATAGTTGTTCGAACGTGCTTTTGCCTTCTCTTCTCGCTCTCTTTTGCGAATAGGTTAGCCACCATATATGCTAGTCGCTTGCTGCAGCTCCACATCATACCTTTACCTTACCCATGAGCTTAAATAGTCTTGATCGCGAGGGTGTGAGATTGCTGAGTCCCCGTGACTCACAAATACTTCCAAAACCAGCTTGCAGGTGCCGTTGAACCGTGTAGATGACGCAACCAAGCTCAAGGAGGATCTCGATGAAGATCTTGTCCTTTGTGTTGTTTCGTTCTAGTTGATCAGTAGTGGAGCCCAGTTGGGGTCGATCAGGGAACCTTGTCGCATTTGGGGTATCTCTTTATTTTGGTTCCGTAGTCGAACCTTGATTGTATCTTGTTGATGTAATGCTATATTCATGTAATTGTGTGAAGTGGCGATTGTAAACCAACTATGTATCTCTTTCCCTTATGTATTACATGGGTTGTGTGAAGATTACCTCACTTGCGACATTTCTTTCAATGCGGTTATGCCTCTAAGTCGTGCTTCGACACGTGAGAGATATAGCCGCATCGAGGGCGTTACAAGTCGGTATCCGAGCCTTCCCCCGACCTTAGGAACCCCCTGCTTGATCGAATCATTGGCGTTGTTGAGTCTAGAAAAATGTTTTGAGTCATTTAGGATTATATATATCGGAGAGTTAGCAATTATTTTTACTCCCCAGTCCCTTCATCGCTCTGGTGAGGCATCTTGACGTAGAGTTTTGACTCTTCTCTTCTTAAATTTCACTAAAAAAAATTTTAGGATCATGCGGGTTTCTTGGAATCGTTCCGATAGTCTTGTGACGATAACATTGTTCTTGGTGCCTCCTGCCATTTAGGGGTTGTGGCGGTGTCCCGGGGAGTTGAGCTCCGAGGTGTTGTCGTCACAGTTTTATCGTTGCAGTTCTGGAATACCTGAGTTTAGTTTCGCCGACATCGAAAATCTCTTTTATGCAGTTGTTGGTGAGATAACCTGGATGCCACCCAGTACTGGGGCGGGAGTTCAGGAGTATTGCCATAACTCGTATAACGGATGCTTTTCGAAGGTTGAGGTAAACATTTCCGAAGGTTTCTTGGTTATGTGTTGATGGATGGATACAGCTGGATGTAGGATTTGCTAGTTTGGGTGAGATATTATGCTTCCCCTGTATCCCCAACACCTGATTGCATAACCGGAAAATTTCGGGAGTTTATAAGTGGGAATTCAAGTAGCTCTTAGGATATCTTTCCAAAAAATGTATGATATGAAATTGGGGTTCGACGTCTAGTGGTCCGCCTATACACGGTTGGTTTTACAGTGGTCTCGTTGTGTCTTAAAGAGTCCTTGTCTATGCCGACTCGGGGACGCTTCGTATGTCATGTGCACTGCCTTGTACATGATGGTGCTGTACGATCAAGCCCGTGTAGGCCCCACCATGAAAACTTTGGACGAAATCCCAATCATATGTTTGTTCCGGCTTATTTTCCAAGCCAATCCTTGTTTTGTTTTGAGTTGTGGTATTCGAGTTGCTTCAATGTCAAGTGTTGATTCCATACCTCTCCTAAACGGTTTTCTCATACTCCAATGTGAATACTAATCCTTCATGATAATCTAGACTGTCATGTCAATCCTTTTCAACCGGTGTGCTTCTCTTCAAGTGGATCCGATCATGTCTACATCAGCAAGATCTATTATTAGTTCTTCTCAATGGTGTTGTCTTCATCCGTTCCAAGTTGACTTTGTTTTTCCCACCCACCCACCCCTTTTTTTCAAGGACTCAGATTTCTTAATCAACTATCCATTTTATCGATGGAAGTCTCTCCATTCTTATCCGGTGTTTCTCATGAAGATCCTAACGGAGCCTCAAGTTCATCATTGTTCGTTCTCTTTCTTCTCCGGTGGATTCAAGTCAAGCTTTGTTGATCACATCCTTTTCCTCGTTTGAAATGTGTTCTTTTGCCGGTGCACCCCTTAAACTTCCCCGCTTGCTATTCTATTGTTCCGGAGTGCTCAAGATATCTCAAAAGGCTCATCTTGTCATTCAAGTTCCGTTCAAGCTATTTTGAGGATGTTATCTCATTCAAGCCATTTAATTCAACCGGTGCATTCTCCTTTTCAAGTAATCTTTTCAAAGGTGTTTCTTTTGAGTGGGCCCTAACCTACAGGTCTTTTTCCCAGTATCTTACCTGACTCTTCTATTTTTTCCGGAGTTATCCTCAAATTCTTTCAAAGTTTGATGTAAGAATGAATTATTATCAGTCATGTGTCTTTCTCCAAGATCTTTCAAAATTCTTTTCATCGCTGGCTCAACCTTTCTACTCGTCATCCTAGAGTATGTCAACAATTCATGGTGGTGTTTCTCGTCGACATTCTCAACATTTGAAGACCGAAGAAGAGTTTTCTCCTAAATCTTGCTCCGTTCTCTCAAAGATTCATGGTTCTAGCTTTGACGCCATCCTCTCTTTATTGTTTTCGATTATCAGAATTCTTTTCACCTATCCGGAACATATTCAGGAGTATTTTCAGTTTGATCATCCGGAGCCCATCATCTCAGATTTATTCTTTCTTAGCTTTCAGCTATCATTCTCCAAATATTACTAGTGCATCGCTCAAATATCCTCTAATCAGCTCGTGATTTATTCGTTCTCTTGTACCTAAATCCCTTCAAGTATCTTCTTTCGTTTTCCAATTCTTCCCGGTGAATTTGTGCTCTTGCTATTTTCATGTTCAATTCTTACGGTGGTTCTTCCAAGTTTCTTCTTCCTTCTTTTATCATATAAATGCATTTGTGTTTTCAAATTCTACCGGTGGATCGTTGAAGACCTTCTCAAGCTCAAGTTATACCTCTCTTTAATCCATTCCACGAGAATAAGTAATATGTCAAATCCGTTGATTGTCATCAATTTAATTGGTGAAGGATACGCATAACATAATTCTTATTCTTGTTTCTTCCAAGTGATTAATTCCCTATTCCGGAGGCTCAGCAAATTCCTGATTTCTTTTGTATCATCTCTTCTTTTCCCGGAGTTTCAAGATCTCTCTTTTATCTCATCGCAAAGCTTCATTCAATCATTGGAAGGCTTCAATCTTATTCTTTTCTTCTTTCTTTTTGTTATCCTTTTGTTTACCGGAGTACTTCATGAAGGTTCTACATGATGGTTCATCAAGGATTTAATTCCTTCTCGAAGTTCTCATCGAGATTCTTTTCAAAGGAGCTCAAGCATTCTTCATCTTTCATTCCGAAGTGCAATTCCTTCTACCGTATCATTTGAGGTGGTGCTATGTCATTCTTCATAACTTGAGTTCATGTTTCATGATTCACATGTTGTCAAGAATGAGGTATCTTAAATCCATCAATCTCTTCATTGGAATTACCTTGGGTTATATTTCACCTAAAGCTTTCCGTAAGGATGTTTCTATTTGTGGTGCTTATAAATGATCCAAGTTCTTCATTTATCCTACCAGTGAGATAAGTTTCTCATCTCCTTGTTCACATCAATCCAAATCCTTTGTTTCTCGTTAGTGGCGGAACTTCACTTCGTAGTTTTGAGATGTTCTCCATAAGCCCACTACAAGCCTATCCTTTCTTTTCGTTGTTGGTTTTCCAACAAGTCCGTTCTAGCATTTGTTGCAAGCGTGCTCTCTCAAGATCTTGTTTCCCTTCGTTCATTCCATTCTTACTTTTGTTTCGAAGGCATTGTGATGTTGCTCTCTTCAACCCATCTTCTTGTTTTGTCAGGTTCATGTTTTTTCTTGGTTATCCATTTAACCGGAGTGTTGTGTCCCTTTTTCTCAAGCTCTTTCATTTTATCAAGTCTTTCATCTCTTTTCAACCGGAGTGCTGTCCGAATTTGGTGTTCCTTGTTCCTCGTTTCTAACGGAGGTTTCAACTTTATTCATCTGAACGAAGGAGCACACGGCGGCCCTCAGAGCGGAAGTACAAAGCAGCCTCTCAAGGCAATTCTCCAGTCCGGCTATTAAACGTCCGGACACCGTCAAGTGCGCCCGGAGTAACCTACAACAAGACCACCTGGCACGTTCCGAGCAAGCGTAGCAATACGGCCCCAACCCCAGCCCTCGCGAAACTGCGAAATCAGTACTACGCGTACATAACTACGCTCTGAAAATACCATGGGCACAGGGGGAGGGGCACGACCACAGCATGCCCAAAAATGCGGCTCAACCGCACTAGGGGCTCCCGATTTTGTCATTATTTCCTACTTTCAGGACTCCACTCTTCGGAAGGCCTGTCCGGCAGTACAACCTCCGAACACACGATGCAACAACCAAGGAGGCAGAAAGCTACGTCGAATTCCCAGGTGGTCTCTATAACGAGCAAAGTACCTGTCTTACATACCGTCTCGCAGCTCGCCCCTGGAGGGGGACATGTCAAATAGACCCATCACTTCCTTATCGCACTATTTGTATCATTCTGCTTTCACAGCAGCCTTTTAAAATAAACAATGCTTAGCTTTAGCTTATTATTGCATTCTCTATTCATTTATTTTTCAATACATATGTTCAGTTATGACATTTAGCGCCCGTACACTTTGGTACGGTCCATATGCCAGGGGCTCAAGCACCCCATAACACAGTGTGAGAAGTCCGAACACTTCCACAAAGTGCGGCCCTCCGAACTTATATCATTATATGCATCAGCTCCGAATCATGTCTTTGGTCAATAGTTGGGTTTGCCCGACTCCCATGTTTTGGTACCTTACGTTCCGCTATATCGGCTAAGGTAGC
This sequence comes from Triticum urartu, assembly GCF_056163025.1. Taxonomy (NCBI): domain Eukaryota; kingdom Viridiplantae; phylum Streptophyta; class Magnoliopsida; order Poales; family Poaceae; genus Triticum; species Triticum urartu. The sequence goes on from NC_141878.1 coordinate 227,253,958, forward strand.
GCTGGGAGAACTACTGCGATTGTGCCCCGGTTGAGCTGGGCTAAGCACCTCAGTAGAGAAAGCTAAAACTGACTGTCATGATAGGGCGAGAGCTGGTCGCTGTTCGGGAGGTTTCGATTCCCTAAATACTTATGCCGCTTAGAGCAAGGAGTCAGCTTTGTCCGGCCTAGGCGTGTATAGCACCCCGAACTCGGTCTTCCGAACACTCTGGCTAAGTGAGAGTGATAATGCATTATAGTCTGATTTCCTTGTTCGTTGTGCTGAGCACCTCCCTCGAAGGACCCAAGAATGGGAAAAAGAGTGCTCAGGTTTATCCCGAACACCCCAGTACTCGTGGCATGGGGGCAGAAGCCGACGAATTGCCATCTCTCAGACTCGATAAACGGCCGCATAGAAGGTAATGTTCTAAATTAAAACAAGCGTTGCATAGCTCATATGAACAAGTTTTCAGCGCACAGGATAAAATGAACAAGTTCACTCAAATATTACATCTTTGGAACATTCGTCCGCCACAAGGTGGGCGCCTTTCAGGACACCCTCATAATACATCTCGGGGTGGCGATGCTCCTTGCCCTGCGGTGGCCCGTCCTTCCCAAGCTTCTCCGCATCCATCTTGCCCCAGTGCACTTTAGCACGGGCAAGCGCCCTACGGGCACCTTCGATGCAGACGCAGCACTTGACGACTTCAAGCCACGGACAGGCATCCACCTGCCGCCTCACCAGCCCGAAGTAGCTCCCAGGCAGGGCCTCTCCAGGCCATAGCCGAACTATAAGTCCCTTCATGGCCTGTTCGTCCACCCTATGCAGCTCGACCAGTTGCTTCAGCTGGTCGCTCAAGGGCACCGAGTGTCCGGCCTCAGCATACTGAGACCAGAACACCTTTTCCGTCGAGCTGCCCTCCTCGGCCCGGTAGAAGGCGGCGGCATCTGGCACGCTATGGGGCAAATCTGTGAATGCTCCTGGAGAGCTCCGGATTCGGGTAAGTAACAAGTAATTCACTTTCACGTGCTTGCTTTGCATAAAGAATGCCTTACCCATCGCTATCGTCTTCATCGCCTCAACTTCCTGGAGGGCTTTCTGGGCTTCGGCCTTGGCAGTCTTGGCGCTTTCAAGGGCCACTGCGAGCTCGGACTCTCGCGTCTTTGAGTCAAGCTCCAAACTCTCATGTTTTTTCATGAGAGCCTGGAGCTCTTGCCGCACCTCGCCAACCCGCGCCTCATGTTTCTCCCGCTCGGTGCGCTCCGTGCCCACCTTCTTTTCGGCCTCGGAAAGCACTTGCTTAAGGGTCGCCACCTCAGTCATGGCCCCTAGAACACCAATAGCGATGCTGTCATTTTTTACAACTTCATCTTTTTAAATACACTCCACAAGGTATTACTTACCTTCTTTTTCCTCGAGCTCCTTTTTAGCAAGGCCGAGCTCTTGCTCGGACCGCTCGAGGCTCTGCTTTAGTGCATCCACCTCCGTAGTCGGTGCGGCAGAGGCCAGCAGTGAAGCCTGCATACGCATATTGATTTAATTATGTTAGACTCCTGCGAATGTTGTTAGATCCTCTATTCGGCTTTTCTTTCCGAATGCCAAACAGAGCATCAGGGGCTATTGTCTATGAGGTAATATTTTCACATATTTTTCACATACCTCAAAGCCTGTTAGCAGGCTGGCACAGGCTTCAGTCAGCCTGCTTTTGGCGGACTGAACCTTCTGGATCACCGCACTCATAATAGTGCAGTGCTCCTCGTCGATGGTGGCGCCGTTAAGAACCTCCAGCAAATTATCTAGTGCCTCCGGTTGGACGGAGGTCACCGGTGTCGTAGTCTTGCCCTTCTTACTAGGGGGCCGCCTGCCAGACTCCAGAACCGTTGAAGGTTCCGGTGCGGTGTCCGGCCCAGGGCCGGACATGGAGCCCTTGGGGGTTTTTCCCCTTTGCGCCTGGCGTCCGGGAGGTCGCCTTGCGGTGCCTCTAGGAACACCTCCTCCTGGCTTGGAACCTTTTAGGACAACACCTCGGTGTCGTCCGTAGGGCGGGGGGAGGTAGCGGTCGGAAGTGAAAAACTATTCACATCCGACGAATCCAGGGAGCCGCTCGACGACACGTCGAGCCGAGCTTTGGGCGGACTGCATAATTATATTCGGCATCAGGAGAAGCTGTGCAATAAAGGAACGCCATGAGTCACTCAGGTATCTGAATACTTACGATTTTGCCAGGGGCTTGGCCCTGAGTGGCCACTCCTCTTCGCCATCGTCGGTGTTGGTGGAGTAGTCTGTAGGGAGGGTCCTCTCTTTATTGGACCCTTCGGCCTCCCCAGTTAGGGCGGCCTTCCTTTTCTTTTCTCCCCCTGCTAGGGAAGAAACCTCTCTTTCCTCCTCCTCGTCTTCGTGGGAAGAGTGCGCCGCGGAGTCATCGTACGATGAGTCCGACTCCACCGGGCGCCGGGAACTCTTACGGCTTCCCGTGGCCTTCTTCTTGGTCTTCTTCTCCGGCACTACGTAGGGTGCCGGAGCCAACAGCTTCGCCAAGTGGGCGTCCGCTGGATCTTCGGGCAAAGGAGCCGGACAGTTGATCTATTCGGCTGTCCTCCGCCAGTCCTGTCAAAGGCATGGGGGCTTAGATCCCGCATAGGGTTAAACTATGAAAGACAAATATCCTGTAAGAGGTAAAAACCACTTACCATGTTGGCTTGACGCTGCGCGCTGAATCCGCGATCCTCGGTAGCGGATGCGGGAGCCTCGGCACCCTTGAGTAGCACCTTCCAGGCATCTTCGTACGTTGTGTCAAAGAGCCTGCTCAGAGTTCGATGCTGGGCCGGGTTGAACTCCCATAGGCTGAAATCCCGTTGTTGGCACGGGAGGATCCGGCGGATGAGCATGACCTGGACTACGTTAACAAGTTTGAGCTGCTTGCTCACCAGGTTTGGGACGCATGTTTGGAGTCCGGTCAGCTCTCCTTTTTTACCCCACGGCAGGCCCTTCTCTTTCCAGGAGGAGAGCCGCGTTGGGATTCCGGGTCGGAACTCGGGGGCTGCGACCCATTTAGGGTCACGCAGCTCGGTGATGTAGAAACACCCCGATTGCCACCCCTTTATGGTCTCCACGAAGGAGCCCTCGAGCCATAGGACGTTGGGTATCTTGCCCACCATGGCGCCTCCGCACTCCGCCTGGCGGCCGCCCACTACCTTCGGCTTGACATTGAAGGTCTTCAGCCATAGGCTGAAGTGGGGCTGGATGCAGAGGAAGGCCTCGCACACGATGATGAACGCCGAGATGTTGAGGATGAAGTTCGGGGCCAGATCGTGGAAGTCCAGACCGTAGTAGAACATGAGTCCCTGGACAAATGGGTGCAGAGGGAAGCCTAGTCCGCGGAGGAAATGGGTGAGGAACACCACCCTCTCATGGGGCCTGGGGGTGGGGATGAGCTACCCCTCGTCTGGGAGCCAGTGCGCGATGTCGTCAGACAAGTATCCGGCTTTCCTCAGCTTCTTGATGCGTCCCTCCGTAACGGAGGAGACCATCCACTTTCCTCCCGCTCCGGACATGCCTGGAGAAGGTTGAGGTGGGGACTGCAGACTTGGGCGCTGGAGCTTGAGTGCGCGAAAATGGATGAGCAAAGGAGGAAGAAGGCGTGGCTGGAAAGGCGGATCCTTATGCCCTTATATGGGCGGGCGAAACTATGTGTCCCCACCAGCCTGGTAAAACTCGCTTATCTCTCAAGCGCCGTAATCAATGGCGCGGTTGGGTTACCCACGCCCGTATTGATGAGAATCCCGGGATAAGGGGACACGATCTCTGCTTCGACAAGACGTGCCAAGGAAACTGCCTCGCAAAACGCGCTGAGGTGGGACAGTAAAAAGGTTCAAATAAAGGCTTGGCTGTGGCATGATGACACGCTATGGAATACGTCAGTAGATTAGATTTCTGTATTCTCTCTATGGTAGTATGTGGAACTTATTTTGCAGAGACAGACACTATCCTCGTGTTCAAAATCTTCTATGAAGTATTCGAAGGAGGAACCCGCCTTGCAATGCCGAAGACAATCTACGTGTCGGACTCGTCATCATTGAAGCCTGGTTCAGGGGCTACTGAGGGAGTCCTGGATTAGGGGGTGTCCGGATAGCCGGACTATAACCTTTGGCTGGACTCTTGGACTATGAAGATACAAGATTGAAGATTTCGTCCCGTGTCCGGATGGGACTTTCCATGGTGTGGAAGGCAAGCTTGGCAATACGGATATGTAGATCTCCTCCCATTGTAACCGACTCTATGTAACCCTAGCTGACGGTGTCCTGGACTAAGGGGTACTCAACACGTCATCTCCCGATCTGATAGATTGGGCCGAGGACCCCCGTGGCCGTATACTCATGGGCCAGTTCGGACAACTGCCGCATACAAGGAAGATTCCACAAGACTTGGCGATCAAGACAAGGACTTCTCCCCACCGGTGTATTCGGCTAGGACTCTTGTTAACCTGGGCCTTTGGTGCATTATATAAAAACCAGGGCCAGGCTAGTCGATAGATTATATATACATACAATCATACCATAGGCTAGCTTCTAGGGTTTAGCCTCTACGATCTCGTGGTAGATGAACTCTTATACTACCCATATCATCAATATTAATCAAGCAGGACGTACGGTTTCACCTCCATCAAGAGGGCCCGAACCTGGGTAAAAACTTCGTGTCCCCTGCCTCCTGTTACCATCGATCCTAGACACACAGTTCGGGACCCCCTACCCGAGATCCGCCGGTTTTGACACCCACATTGGTGCTTTCATTGAGGGTTCCGCTGTGTGATCGACAAAAGGATCGATGGCTCGCCTGCAGATCAACTGCGACTTCGGCATCCTCGTCACCAGCTCGACTGGTCACCTTGGTTCAACCAAGAACTGTGCCCCGTGTTCGGATCACCATGTTCGGACGAGGGCCTTCATCAACACCAACTCCGATATCTATCAAGATCATGGAGGAATCGTCCATGGAGCTCGGGGGCTCAACGTCAACATTGCCCTCGGGTGACTGTGCTGTTTTTCCGGACAGCGAACGCGTATCCGCCGCCACCGCCTCCTCGAGCGTCGCTTTAACGATCGCTTTGGTGGAATTGTGCGGAATCGAGTCTACAACAACCCTGGAAAATTTCGTCGAGTTCCGATGGAGGAATCTCTGGCAATCTATGATATACCGGAGCCCTGTCAAATCTGGACGGGAATCTGGACGAGTTTAGTGCGTGGTGTCCAGCTTCTAGCTCGGACGTCCTTTGAAAGATCCAACCGTTGATCGGCTGCGGAATTCCTATTTATAGCACCTCTCAAAATTTCAGCTCGATCCGACCGTCCTAACTCCGGGAACCTTCCGATTAGTGCATCACTTTTTGGATCTGTTTTCTGCGCGAAAACAAATCCGACCCGAGTTCGTCTTTTTTATGAACAGGATTTCGGACATCCCTTTTGAAGGAAGTTTTGTATGGGGTATTGTGTTTTTTTCCCGAACACATCCCACTAACTTTAAGATCTTTTGAACATGATCTTCAACATCATGCTGGTGTCAAACCAGTTCGGCAATATTGCTCCACGGCTGTCGACCTGCGTTAGACACGTCATCACTTTGTTGAGCCGAGCTCAACTTCTTCGGATCATCATCTCGGCAAGCTGAGCAAGAGTCCGGCATTGCGAAGGATAAATCATCACCAACATCGCCGCCCCACGGATCACACGGAGCAGGCATACCGGCATCACTGCACGGTCGCTTCATCAAGCCGACATCGACCACGTCATGACCTGCATCGGCAGGGCCGCACTATTGCTTCTTCAAGCTGGTGTCCATCATGCCGACCTACTTCGACTCATCAGCTGACATCGAGGCTTCGCCATCTCATCATCAACCTACTCTGGTAATGGGTGTGCGGATCGAGTCCCAATTTTGGGAATCACCTTCCTTTGGATTGCTACAACAAATAAACCAGGTGCTATTAATTCTAGTATTTTTTGCTTGTTTGGGTTCAATTTTTCCCAAGGAATTATTACTCTGGTTTGTCCATCATATGTACATAAGTCTATCAAATGGTGGCCGCATTAACGACGGTCGCATGGTGGTCCGGTCAGTCTCCGTACATAGTTCGGCGAATGCCGCATCAGGAACTCGGACCGACCTGTGAATTCAGGCTTTGCCACGCCTTTACCGCATCACGCCGACGCCCTGCATCAACATTGACTTCGGCGACGGGCCATATTTCTTTTATTACTCACTTTGCATAAATTATTTATTATGCAACATTTTTTTTAATTATCATTATTACTATTATCTCCAGTTTGCACTATTTTTTGTGCATAGGAAAACGATCCGGAGACTTCGGCGTCACTCTGTTGGTCTGCATTGACCGTGCTATGTCACCACTTCGTCGTGTCGAGCTCTCCGCTCCGCCACCTCGGGACCGGCTTGGGGGATGGAACCTTGCCCCGCATCAAGTTCGGACCGCGTCATCAATACCGAACACATTATCCAGCTAAGTCGCTTTTTCATGCTCAAAGCTTTAATTTCTAACTTGTGTTCGGTTCGACCAAGCATTATACTTTTTTGGAAAAAGTTGCTTGTAAATTTTTTTCGTTGTACAAACTTTGTTTGTGACACACAAATTCAAGGACCCAATTCACTTGGGGGTTTCCTTTATGAAGCTTTTCCTCTTGCATGTGATTATACTTGTACGGCTTTGTTCCTTGTTCGTGTATTATGCCACAATATGCACCATATTGACTTAAGCGATTTGCAAGCTGGGTTGCCTCGCTCCTGTGTTTACCCCTACGTTCCCGATTGTTCGGCTAGGGAGTAAAGGTAGCACCTCTGCGATTGTCACGATCGGGTCGCCCGAGCCGGACCTCAGACTGGATGAAGCCAAAAGCTAGCGCTCTTATAGTTTTCAATGATGGTCGGCACACAACGGAACTCATGAGTATAAAAAATCTATTGCACAAGTCTCATAATAACAATGAGCACCGAAGAAAGGTATCGGTGGGGGTACTATTTTCTTCGAAGATGTTTCTTACACTTCATGGTAATATAGCATAAGTTCCCTGAGCGCTCTTTGTCTGTTACAGCCTTATGGCCTGATTGCCTGGTTATTGGAAACATCGTCGATATTCTCGACCGATGGAGTACATAACACTTTTCGGTCCTTGACCGAAGAGGGAGAAGCTGACGGTCGGTTAAGACGCGTTTAAAGTTCAGTTGAACATAGATATGATATAAGTACTTCGGTACATGCAATCATTCTTCTACCCAAGTCACTTGGGGGCTCGTAAGTTTACTTGAGCCGTTTTATAATAAGTGTTCTTCTTCTTAGTCGTTGCAAAGTTTTATTATTATTATTTATCACTCCTTTTTTCGACACGAGTGTGCGGTCACTAGCCAGGGAGCCTAATTTCTCTCTCAAAGCCGCTAGAGTTTAGTTTGCTAAACTGGCCTGATGAGAAGTACTCTGCCCTCAGGATAGGAGGTTGAAGCCATAGGCTGACCCGCTCGAAGTCTTGAGATAGGATGTATCATGTTAAAGCACGACAGAAGCACTTCTTTTTTCTAAGACCAACTTTCGTATTGGCACCGAACACTTGATATTGTTCGGACGTCATGTTTTTACTAATGTTTCTTGATTTTCCAAGCTTTTTGGCAATTTTAAACTATTTGTGCTTTTCCAGCATTAGTCTCGCAGTGCAACGCCGGACACCCTTAAGGATTTGGCAAAAACATTCTTAGATATTGCTATATATGCATCGGTTTCGAATTGTGTCTTCGGTCAATAGTTGGGTTGCCCGGCTCCTGCACTTGCTTCCTACGTTCCGTTTTGTTCGGCTAGGCATGCAAAGGGAGAACCACTGGGATTGTGCTTCCAGCTCACATGGTTAAGCACCTCAGTGGAGAAAGCCGAAAACTGACTTTCACAATAAGCGTAAACTGGTCAGCGATCCGATGACTATGTTAAATGATGGGCCATTCATAACATTGGCCGAAGTGTTTACGGCTTGACCACGACTGTCGCCGAACATTACCGGGGGCTATTAACTGGCCTCCCAAACTAAATCCTCAATATTTTGCTCTTACATTAGAGCTGAGGTTTAATGATCATGCTTAGCATGACAACCCAAAGAAAGGAACCGATAGCGGGACTATTTTCTTTGGAAGACATTTCTTCTGTTAAACTGTAATATAACTCTCTGCGTACCTTTGTTTATAAAACCGTATGGCCAGATTGCCTTGTTTGTTGTAAATCTTTGCCCTCATAAAGGCTTTGTAAAGTAGGACAAACACTCCTCGGCTACTGGCAGAGGAGGTGGACGCCGATGGTCGGTCAACAAAGTTTTGTACAATGCGGATCCGAGCATTAATGACGTAAAGTACTTGGATACATAAGAGTCATTACACATAATTTGTGATTTTACTATGGATATTGATCCTTAATTCGGCCACCCGTGCCCGCATTAAGGCTCAGGGGCTACTGGGCTTCGGGCTTATTATTTACAAATATTAAAGGGGCACATTGATCCCCTGATCTGGTGTTACCACCCGGCCAGTGTCTCGGGGGCTACTGCATTGCTTGTCCAATACAAAAAAATTTATGTGCAATATAGTTTCCGAGGAGATTTTGATCCTCAGGTTGGTCGGCCACACCCAATCTGAGTCTCGAGGACTGAGCACGCCGCTTTTAGTATCCCGAAGTATTCTGCCGAGCTTGGACTTGATCCTCAGGCCGATTTTGCAAATAAACCTGAGTCTCAGCGGCTACTGGGATCAGCGGTCTTACGTCATCCTTCAGGTGCATCTCGGATTTTAGACCGATACACACCTTGAGGGCTACTGGCTATATATCTCGACAGAGAATAAATTGCACCAATAAAAAATATTAACAAAAATTGGCCCACATTCGCGGTGGTGCACCACCTCGGAAGCAGTCCGGCATAAAGCTCGGGCGTTAGTGGCTGGCTCCATAGAGAGCATTTCCGGCATTAAGCTCGGCTAAACTCCTTCAAACTTCTTTGAACCAAGGTGATTTACGACACCTCGGATACAGTCTGGCGTTGGAGCTCGGATACATAGTCCGGCGTTGGAGCTCGGATACAGTCCGGCGTTGGAGCTCGGATACATAGTCCGGGGTTGGAGCTCGGATACATTCCAGCATTAGAGCTGGGAAGCGGTCCGGCGTTGGTGCTTGGCTGCAAAAGATACCTCGAATGCAGTCCGGCGTTGGAGCTCGGACGCAAGAGGACGCTGCCGCCCGGGAACAATTTCAAATCCGATGTGTGGCATAAAAATAACAAGGCATTAATAAAGGCCGGAAACTTAAAGGGGCTCCTCGGATACCCGATGTATAAACTTGTCGAATTCATTTCGGCGATCCTCAAGATCGAAGATGAGAAGATTTGTTGAACTAGTTTTCAAGACCGACGACCGAAGATGAAGAACAGTTCGGAAGAATCGAGGAGCGTCCCTAACTTGAAGACCGGTTCAGGGGGCTACTGACGGTGTCCTGGACTAGGGGGTACTCAACACGTCATCTCCCGATCTGATATATTGGGCCGAGGACCCCCGTGGCCGTATACTCATGGGCCAGTTCGGACAACTGTCGCATACAAGGAAGATTCCACAAGACTTGGCGATCAAGACAAGGACTTCTCCCCACCAGCGTATTCGGCTAGGACTCTTGTTAACCTGGGCCTCTGGTGCACTATATAAACCAGGGCCAGGCTAGTCGATAGATTATATATACATACAATCATACCATAGGCTAGCTTCTAGGGTTTAGCCTCTACGATCTCGTGGTAGATCAACTCTTGTACTACCCATATCATCAATATTAATCAAGCAGGACGTAGGGTTTTACCTCCATCAAGAGGGCCTGAACCTGGGTAAAACTTCGTGTCCCCTGCCTCCTGTTACCATCGATCCTAGACGCACAGTTCGGGACCCCCTACCCGAGATCTGACGGTTTTGACACCGAAACTAGCCCTCTCCGGTGTCTATATAAACCAGAGGGTTTTAGTCCATAGGATGAACAACAATCATACCATCGGCTAGCTTCTAGGGTTTAGCCTCTTTGATCTCGTGGTAGATCTACTCTTGTACTACCCATATCATCAATATTAATCAAGCAGGAGTAGGGTTTTACCTCCATCGAGAGGGCCCGAACCTGGGGAAAAACACTTCGGGACCCCCTACCCGAGATCCGCCGGTTTTGACACCGACAGAGGGGGTCGGACGGATCCGGACGGAAGCAGGGAGGTGAGCGGTAGCTTCGCGCTGGCTAGGGGAGACCAGGTAGGCTGCTGCATGCCGTGCCGAACACGCGCGCGCGACAGGCACGCGCCCAGTCCAATTGGCGAGAGGAGGGAGACGACTTGCACTGGGCCACTCGGCTGGGCCGGCACAGTGTCAGGGCAGTAAGTGGCCCAGGTAAGGATTTTCCCCATTCTGTTTCTTTTTCTATTTTTTGTTTTTCTATTCTAGTTTAAAATAAATATTAAATTATTTCCTAAAATCCTAGAAATAATTATGGGTGCTTTCTGAATTATTCAAGTGACCCTTAACAATTTCCAACATTTTTGGAGCATCTAAAATATATATAGCATTTAAGTAGCTCCAATTCAAATATGGTTGAATTGATTCAAAGTCCAAATATGTCCTGAAAAAATGTGAACCATTTTTGTTAGATGCTTCCACCTTGATCTAGAAATGATGGACATTTTTATAGGGCATTCTGAAATGATTGAAAAAGATTTTAGTTGAACCTATTTGAATTCCTTTTGATTCTAGGGTTTGAACATCCCCATTTCAACTTTCAAATAAATTTAGACATGATGCATGGATGCTCATGCAACTATCTGCAATCAAATTCTAGGGTTGTGACAACTCACCCCCACTAAAGAAGAATCTCGTCCCGAGATTCAAGACGTGAGGTAAGAGGAAAGGGGTAGCAAAACTATCATAATCTTCATGATCCATTTGCTCTTCTCGAAGATGTTGATTCACTGCATCATCTTGATCTTGACATCTTTGCTTTAAGAACTTCATCCAACATGATGACGACAGAAAGAAGCTCTACCGGATTCGATCTTCTCGAAGGTCGAGCAACTAACGGTCAACTCATGGAATGAGACATGATAACCTCCCTTGAGCTGAGACACAAAACACACATGAGGGGAATGGAAAGAAACAGATGATGGATGTTCATATTGGTAGGCAACAATCCCACACTTAAGTAGATGGTGCGTGGTTTCAGGATAGCAATGAAATAATTGCAATGATTCCATAACGGGGCACCTTAGAAGAGGTGACTCATAGAATTATTTCCTTAAGTTGCAAAAAGAATTACTTTTGATATCTAGATCATTGAAACTCTTCATACCAGGCTAAGGCAATTCACAAATGATCGTTTGACGGAGTTCGAGAGAATGACACACTTGGGCTAGAATGAATGATGTGGACTACCTTGTTGAAGACAATGCGATGGATGATTTCTACTTATCATCCAGAAATGGATGGGACCCATGGTAAGCTCACTTTTGAAGATGGTACCGGACAACAATTACCGAGAAGGTCAGCCCGTGGTAAGATGGTACAGTTACGGGTGCAAGCTGGAAAAAAATGCAAATGTTGGGAATGTTCCAACCATCATATCTGCCAAAGATTTATATATGGTTGGTAACAGAATATCTCAGACTATATGTCTGGAAAAGAAAGTTTGCAACACAAATTAACGAGATGATGTTGCAAGATTCTCAGGAGATGAACTATGATAGCAAGCTCCAAAACATGAGTTGGGGCTGCTAAACACATGTGAGCACGCTGTCCCAGACAAGCATGACAACATAGTAATCTTATAATAAAACACTATCGAGTTCAGGTGGGGAACCATCATAGAGGATATCAAAGTCCTTGCATAAGTCATATGATTAGCTCTTAAGAAGGAACTTCTTTTCCTTGGACAAATCAATAAGAGGCTTTAGGTGCTAGAGAATACATATGGAATGAAGATGATCAGTCAATCAAACCATAGAATACTTCGCACATGCATGACTAACTTGGGATGATTGCAAAGGAAGTAAAACAAGCTTTCTCAAATTCACGACGGGAACTTGCATCATATGCACATGAATTAGAGGAAGTCACTTCTTCCATCAAACATAAACTTCATGAGCGGGACATGAAGATAATGCTTACAAAAGTTCCCAACACTAGCTTAATGTTCATCAAGAATCATGGAGCAGATAGAATGTTGCTGATGGGCTCAACAACAAATCATAAAGATTTCCATGAAGATGGAATTCCACAACTATGTGAACAAAGCGGTAGCATTGGTCAGAACAAAAAGATATAATGGTGTATGCTTGAGGATCAACCATGAGTAAGACAACATTACAAACATTGTTGCTTCTGATTTGATTTGATGATAACCCATACTCAAACCAAGGATTGAATAAGACAATAGGTCCGACAATTGATCACGAGGATCAATCGAGGAGGATATCATCTTTCTTCAACACACACACACACACAAAAAGATATCCTTTAGAAAGAACTAAGTCAGGCAAGCTTTTATCTTCCAACTCTCCAAGTTGTTGTTTAGCTTAACCAACTAGCTCAAGGTATCCAACACAGAATCTTGGAGAAAGAGTGGTTTATAGGAAAACCATTTGATCACGAGCACAACATAACGGTCAGGGGACAACCTGGTGATACTTCCAAGAAGATATTCAAAAAATCGCGGGCCACCGATATGTTATGAAGCTCAAGAACAATCTTGCTTTTCAAGGCAAGATGATATGATAAAAAGAGCGAGGGATTGAGATAATCCCAACTCATTGATCGAGGAGTGCACCAGGAAAAATGGACTAGGTAACACGATCAATCTCAGGATGATGATTGAATAACCAACACGCTAAGAATGAGATTGTTGTCCATTAACTACCAAGCAACGGAGTTGCTAGGAGTATTTATTTCACACATCATAGTTCACTTGTCGTCATTCCGGTTGCAATAACACGGGGACCGAGGAATGAATATTGATGGCGAGAAGTATCACTGTATCAAGAGTTCATAGGATGGTGTGTAATTCCCATCATATTCTTGATATATAGATGGTAATACTGCAAGGTAGAACATGACAAAAACTAGATTGGCATTTCGATCTATGGAATACAACTACTTTGACCCAATCCTAGAAATGGATGAGGTACTGGAGTTCGTTTCTCCTAGTCATTCCGGAATAGAATGGCTTGACGGACCACAAGAATAATAGGCATCGGTAACGCGAATGCACAACTACTCCTGACTATCAACTTATACTAGAGGGTTAGAATACAACTAAAAAGGGACAACTCAAGGGACATATATCTTCCAGAGTTGTGGATGCATAGATTAGTATGTCGAGCAAAACTCAACATTTCTTCCGGATAACCCATGGAGAAAGGTAGAACTGACAGAGTCACAATATGGAATGGAGAACTTATCAAGAGCACTCTCATTGTGATCTTTTGGTTCAGGAGAACTTTTGCTATAAGGAATTCATGGTATTTGGAAGAACAATATACTACGGGCCGCAAGACTTCACAAATGGTTACTAATATCCTAAAGGAACTAGCAAAAACTATCAACATGAAGTAAGTAGAGTGAATCTTGGATTTAAGAACCCAAAAATAGAATGCCTACTAACTAAATGGCATCACGAGATGCTTTCGAGAATGATGGCCAAAATCATGACACCGGGAACACAAAACATGGCTAGATTACTAGGTGCTACTCTAAGACACCTAGGGTCATAATAATAGCTTCAACATATATGTCGAGGCAATGGAGTACCTCAACACACTGGTTAGTGTGATTAATCTGGCCCAAATGGACATCAGGAACATGGAGGAATGATTTGCAAGTGCATCAGACTATTTAGAAACCTGGGATGACTCGGATAGCATAACAGCTGTAAATGCTCAAAAATATTTGAGACATCCTGCAAAATGGTGGCATAACCACTCAACATCACGATAACAAGGTTTCGAGACCAATTGTTAACACACGGAGGTACTAGAGACTGAAATAAGACTTGAATCCATCAATCCTATAAGTCTACAGATTAGTAACACGTGATCCTGCTAGAAAGAAGATAAAGCGTAGTTTCTTAACCCCCGTAGGAAAGATAGGATGACTCAGATCATAAGGGCATAAGGTAAAGGAGTAAAAAGAGCCTTATGTTCCCTTCCACAATCAATTCATTTATGTAACTAAAGCATTTCTAGACTCGAGTTCGACCAGTTTGGCTTGGTAATCCTACAGGCAGTCACGCTCCGATACCAAAGCTGTCGGGATCCCGATCCTAAGTCACACCGATCTAGCATGTAACACATCATATCACTTTGCAGCCTCATGCATGGTATTCCCACAGGTGCCACCTTACATGGCTCGGGACCGTTGGCGCCTTTTGGCTCACGTATACAATAGTGTCGCTAGCATCCATATGACAGAGAACCCGGGACTACATGACTAGTCATGACTCCAAAGTGGCACTAACTTACAGGGACATGCATACATGACCCAGCAACAAACGTGTCGGTCATCAACGTATGAACCCAAGTCATAGCAAGCTACAAGGACTTAAAGGAACAACACGTGACATTTCCCCGAAGGGACACACATGAACCAAGAAGGACACATGCCGGCCAACCTAAGTGCTCCGGAGCAGTAGCAAGCTACCATGGCTCGGTGGAAGCACTAGGAGACATTTCCCGGTAAGAGAGGCTACCAAGAATAAAAAACTAGGTTGTCGGATCCCACACATACCAAGCATTTCACTAACATACACACAATATGCTCGATATGTGCAAATACAACATGTCATCACAAAAAAACTACGAATGAAAAAAGGCTGAGAAGCCTGACTATCTACAAGACCCTGCCGAGGGCACAAGATAGTAGTTGAGGTAGCAAGCTAAACGTCGAATCCACGCGGAACTACTAGTGAGACTGAAGTCTCGCTGCAAAAACATAAATTAAGTAAATGTGAGCACAAATGTACCCAACAAGACTTACATCAGAACTAGCTACATATGCATCAGTATCAATAACGGGGTGGTGGAGTTTATCTTCAGCAAGCCAGCTTTGACTCAGTGGCTGTCCTGAACTACGACTGCAAGTAACTCTTTGAGGTGGCGCACACGAGTCGACATATTCACCATATCAATACACCACTATGGATCCGCTCCAGTCTCCAACGAGAATGCCATCCATAGCACTCATGCTTATCTTGTGCATTTTAGAGTATCCACTTTCACTTGTCTATGAACTGTACAGGCAACCAAGAGGTCCTTTACCGCGGACACGGATATTCAAATAGATCATGTTAACCCTGTAGGGGTGTACTTCTTCACACATGCTCTCGCCACTTACCGCCATGTACACGTCATGTATCTAGGCAACCTTCAAGCGGAAGCCTGGCGAGGGTGTCGGCCATGACCTGACTAACCACACAAGTCTCTAGTCCAGGTTTATCGCCTATTCGGGTTCCACTCGCAAGGAGATCCGGCCGGGGTGTCACTCACGGCCCCAAACGATGTGTATAGGGTTCCAAGCCCACCAAACGGGCGACGCTTGGTTCACCTGGCCACGGTGCCTAGTGTGTCCCAAGCACACCTGTACCGGGTGCCACTTGGTAGACTACTAACACTACCTACAAACACCAGAAACTAGGTGCAACTCCTGGGCAGAGATCAGTTTGATTAATAAGCCGAGAGCGGTCGAGTTATCGAAACCCAACGTGTGCTAGTATCTGTTCATGGATCACAAACACAGAACTCAGTTCCTAAGGACGGTTTCAATGAGACAACCCACCATGTACTCCTACATTGCCTCTCACTGCAACCTTTACCAAATCGTGTTCGCACACTTAGCTCTTAGTAGTTGGACATGTTCACCACATTCCAATTCATCCCCGATGAATCAGACCTGACTGAACTCTAAGTAGTAGCAGGCATGACAACAAGCATGAATGAGTAGGCACATTAGGGCTCAAACACCTCCTACTCATGCTAGTGGGTTTCATCTATTTACTGTGGCAATGACAGGTCATGCAGAGGAAATGGGTTCAACTACCGCAGCTTGTAACTGTTGAGTCGTTGTTGTCCTAATGCAGTAAAAGAGAGCAGGAGCGAGAGAGTGGGATTGTATCGGAATAACCAAGGGGGTTTTGCTTGCCTGTCACTTCTGAAGATAGTATAGCTCTTCATCAGTGTCATCGATCTCATTGCTAGAATATACGTCTACTGGGAGGGGACAAACACCGGCAAACAAGAGAGAACACAATCAATGCAATGCAACAATTTTATGCATGATTGTGACATGGCAATATGTTGTTGATTGAGCTAATGCAACTAGCAACCAGATTAAATGAAGTTGGTTTGAGCAAAAGGTTCAAATTCACACTCCATATAAGACATTTCAAATGCCATTTATTCAAATTGTCATATACAGTGGATATAAGTTGTTCAAACATGCACGAGGATGCCATAAACAGATTCTTTGTATTTTTCTGATATTTTTTCATATATAATTTATTTCATTCTGAGCTACGGTTGATTTTCTTTGGTTTTTAGAAGTTTTAACTATTTTCTGGAATAAATAAATCATTTCTGATTTATATAAAATCCTAGAAAAGCTATTATAACGTCACTCTTAGGTCAGCACTACGTCAGCAGTCAACGAAGTAAAATCTGACATGTGGGTCCCACATGTTAGCGTTACAGTAGCTAAGCGGGTTTAAAACCCTGTGTTGACTAGGATATGACCAGCCGCGGGGGCCCCGCTGTTAGTGACCGCGGTGTGTAATTAGCAACCTAGTTAGGCCCTAATGGCGTGGTTAGCCGGCGGCTTAATGACGGCAACCTCACAGTGTGGCGGCGGCTCGCTGGAGTGGCGCTAGGGGCAGCGGCTGGGCGCGCTGAGACTACCAAGGGAGCAGATGGGAGGCCGCGGGGTGACCGAAGCCAACTCCAGCGACTACCGCAGTGGCGGCCGGAGCTCGGGCGAGCTCGTGGTCGAGGCTACGGTGTGCAAATGTACGAAAGGAAGATCGAGCGAGGCTCTAGGTGGTGTGGTGAAGCGTTTGGATGCACTCGCATGACCAAAAATTTGCCGGAGCTACGCCGGCGAGAAGCTCGGGCGACGGTGGTTCTTGGTCTTGAAGAAAGCGACGGCTAGAGAACGAACTAGAGCACGGGAGTAGGGGAAATGAATCAGGGGCTAACAACAATCTCAAGGGCGTCGTTAGAGAGCTCGGGGGAGGTCTGGTGCGGCCAGAACGACGACGGCGATCTCAGGCGGCCGACGATGATGATGACGGCGAGGACGACGATACGGGGATTCTTGCGTCGCATGCTTCGTTGGAGAGGATGAGGGCGTCAGGGTGGATCCCCTAGGCAGGTCAGATGAGCGTGAGGTGCATGGTGGCTACGTCGGTGAGGGGCGGGGCTGTTATGGCTGCGTCGGTCATCGTGGGAGAGAGCGAGGAAGAGGCAAGGGAAAGAGTGAGGGGGTCGGACGGATCCGAACGGAAGCAGGAAGGTGAGCGGTGGCATTGCGCTGGCTAGGGGAAGCCAGGCAGGCTGCTGCGTGCCACGTCGAACGCACGCGCGCGCCGCCCCTCCGATGGGCGGGATGAGGGAGACGACTGGCACTGGGCCAGTGGGCTGGGCCGGCACAGTGCCAGGCCAGTAAGTGGCCCAGGTAAGGATTTTCCCCTTTCTGTTTCTTTTTCTATTTTCTATTTTTCTGTTCTATTTTAAAATAAATAGTAAACTATTTCATAAAATCCTAGAAATAATTATGGGTGCTTTCTGGATTATTCCAGTGACCCTTAACAATTTCCAAAATTTTTGGAGCATCTAAAATATATATAGCATTTAAGTAGCTCCAATTCAAGTATGGTTGAATTAATTCAAAGTCCAAATATGTCCTGAAAAAAATGTGAACCATTTTTGGTAGATGCTTCCACCTTGATCCAGAAATGATGAACATTTTTAAAGGGAATTCTGAAATCATTGAAAAAGGTTTTAGTTGAACCCATTTGAATTCCTTCTGATGCTAGGGTTTGAACATCCCCATTTCAACGTTTAAATAAATTTAGACATGATGCATGGATGCTTATGCAACTATCTGCAATCAAATTCTAGGGCTGTGAAATTTAGCCATATTCCTTATTACCTTCCGAGCTCACTCGTGCCCTTTGGATAGCTCTTGCAGCAAGTCTCCTTGAAATCCGGACATTTCTCCTTTGGATCTTCCAGTTAACAAACCTACAGGAACAAACCTCATTAAAACAACAATTTTCTCCATTAGGGAATCTCATGAAAGTTAAGATCAGGGACATACTAAATATGCTGCATTTCAGTCTTCGGTTCTCCTTCAAGGCGTCTGACAGTTGGGATCTTACGTCCTTCAGTTCCTCGGCCTACTTGATGTTGGCATCCTGTAGCTTGTTTTTCTCATCCCTGGTCTGTGTCAGTATACGTTAACCAGGGGCTTCTTGCCTTTCGGTATGCTATTTATCTGCTTACGCGGCCTTCAGTCTCTCTTCCAGCTGATTCAGCGATTCTACAGCCGTAAACAAAATAGTGCTTATTTTAAAAACATCACTGGCACAGAATCGTACTTTTTGGACAGTAATTGACATTACCAGTCGATGCCTTCTTGGACTTCTCCAGTTTGGCAGTGACAACAGTTAGCTGGGTTTGATAGTTCTCAAGCTCCTGAGACATCACGTTGTTCTACAACGATCCTTAAATCAGTTGCATCAACTCCTTCAAGTCTCGGGGGCTACTAGCATATGATTATTGAATCTACACAAAGCCTTTACATGCATATCCTTTGAAAGCTGGTGTGTAGCTCTGGCAAGTCCATCCCGAGCAGCCCGGATATATGCATCCGCAGAGCTGAGGGTGTTGAACGCTTCTTCGCTAAATCTTGGATCGCGCATGGCCTCCTTCCGCCGCCGATGGACCATCGTGCTCTCCACTTCGGAATTGGTGATGGATACATTATCCGAATCCTAGTTGAAGCGACGATCAGGCATGGCAGCCGTGTCAACCCTAGTCCTTGTGGCAGGGTCCGGGGCCGGATTGGCTGATTCAAGGCCGGCGAGACCTCCAGATACAGTCCGGTGTGCGCTCTTCCTGAAATATAGCACAGCGGAGCATATCACAATCAAGCCTATTTGCCGAGTGCAGATTGTAAATTATACCTCTTTGGTGAACGAGGGGGCTCGGCAGTTTTGCTGCTCGCCTTTCTTTTCAAAGGCTCGCCCTGTGCGAGCCTCGCCTTTTTGGAGGACGCCTTCGATACGGTTTTGAGGGACGAGTGCCTCCCCTTTGGAGCATGAGATAGTGTGGTGGGTGCGGCACAACGGGAAAGCTCTTGTTGAAAGGATGTCTCCTGGGCACTTACATGGAAGGAGGGGAGAAGGCCTTGGTAATCAGCTATGATGGCTACTTCTGCGCCGTCCTAGCTCACCTGATAAAATACCCCCTCCTTAAGCTCTATAAATATATACGGATCCTCTTCAAATCTAGGATCTAGGTCCCGACTATTGTCCTCTGGCTGTGGATCGGGACAATGGATCCCTGCGACGATCTTTCTCCATTCCAGTTAAAAATATTTGGATTAAGTTCAACTAAGCACGACTGTGGAAGAGGATTAAATAAGACTACTGATCAAAAATCTCACCCAATCACTAGGGTTGTACATGGAAAGGCCTTATCGGCATTTAAGACGAGTAAAATCTTCTTTCTCCCCTTTGTAAAGGTCAGCCAACATGGCGGCCAAGGCGGCAAAATTGTCTGGACCCTTGCACCTCTAGCGTGATGAGTCATCTTCTCCGTTGTAATGCCACATGTGGAGTCCTCTGGATTGGAGTGGTTGAATGCCTCATGCTATTGAAATCGCCATTACTTCAATTATAGATAGTTCGGATTCGGCGAGTATTTTTATATTGCTCGTTAACCTCTTAGTATCTGCACTGTCTTCCTCCTCAAAGCTTCGGGGGGGCAGCTGGTGCGCTTCTTTAATGGAGCGTTAGAGAATTCGGGAATGCCCCAATAGATGGGGTCTAGAAGAATCACTTCTTCGATATAAAACCATTCTGAGGGACACTCTTTGGATGCCTTCTTCGGAGTGCCGGATAGGAATCCTGTCCCGGCGACATGCCATACTTCGGCACCGCCCACCTCGAATATGGATTCCTTTTAGGAGCGAGGGACAAGGCAGAAATGTTTCCACCATAACTCATAATGGGCCTCACAGCCGAGGAACAGCTCGCGAAGAGCAACGAAGCCCGCGATGTGCGGAATGGAGCCCGGCGTAAGATTGTGCAGTTGGAGGCCATAGTACTCCAGGACACCTCGGAGGAAAGGGTGGATTGGGAACCCAACGCCTCTTAATAGGAAGGAAATGAAGCACACTTTCTCCCCTTCAAAAGGATTGGGAAGTTTTCCTCTAGGGCTTCGCCATTGATAGAAGTTAACCCCGCCCGAACAGGGACTAGATCCGCAGGAGGGAGATACCCCTGCGTTTGAAGCATGGTCAGCTGGGCGTGGGATACCGAGCAGCTCTCCCAGTCGCCTTTTTGAGAGCCATGGGGGCGTGAGGAAGAACCGGGAAACGCCAACCATGCTTTTGCAGTTTCCTGTGGCAAGCTCTAAGGATTTTGGCCTGGTTTGGAATGGCATCTGAGATCCAATCTCCTTAAATAGATGCCTTCCCTATGATGTCAGGATGTTATCTGTAAATACACTTGGACCCTTCATATTCGTTGACACGTGGAAGCCAAGGCGAAAGTGGCGCAGAAGCCAAAGGCTATTATATTTAATGTGAAGTCGAAGCTTTCCGAAGTATCAGGGGAGCCCACTTTACGAAGCCGGATAGTGCGTCGTCACCGAAAAGTCAAATATTGTTCTTTTAATCAAATTACTTTGATGTAATCGGAGGAGAAACCCTCCTTGCAGTGTCAAAGACAATCTGCATGCCAAACACATCGCCAATGAAGCCTGGTTCGGGGGCTACTGAGGGAGTCCTGGATTAGGGGGTCCCCAGGCATCCGGGCTATGTGATGTGGGCCGGACTGGTGGGCCGTGAAGATGCAAGATAGAAGACTTCCCCCATGTCCGGATAGGACTCTCCTTTGCGTGAATGGCAAGCTTGGCGTTCGGATATGAAGATTCCTTTCTCTGTAAACCGACACTGTACAACCCTAGGCCCCTCCGTGTCTATATAAACTGAAGGATTTAGTCCGTAGAGGTAATCATAATCATACAGGCTAGACATCTAGGATTTAGCTATTATGATCTTGAGGTAGATCAACTCTTGTAACGCCTATAGTCATCAAAGTCAATCAAGCAGGACGTAGGGTTTTACCTCCATTAAGAGGGCCCAAACCTGGGTAAACATTGTGTCCCCTGCCTCCTGTTACCTTTGATCCTCAAACGCACAGTTCGGGACACCCTACTCAAGATCGGCCGGTTTTGACACCGACAGCTTCTTTGAGAGAAGCTTTGGTTTGTAAGAGGCTTGTACTAAAACTTGCGCCAAAATGGATGAAAAAAATTCCTCGACATATATGTACCATGTCGTGACACCATGCCAAGTTTCACAATTTTTGGGTGAGTTTTGGACTTATGGGGATTTAAAAACCAAGATTCTTCTCACGAAATGTTTTCAAATAGAACATGGTGCACTCATGAAAGTCGTGTGCCTACTAGACCATGGCCGATGCCCCCATGCTGTGCGCACGATCTGAGTCGTGTGTTCTGATTGGCCAGAACCCAAACCCCACGGATCGTACGTCTACACCGGTGGATGCTCCCAGTACGAACGGCAATCCTCAGTCGTTTTGATAGCACATGAAGTACATGGGTAAGCACTGTGAGCATGCGTTGTGCTAGCTCACGCTTCCTTCTCTACTACTTTTCTAAATTGGCTATTGTTTCCTGCCACTCCTCTCATCGGTTTCCCGCCTCTTCTCCCATCAGTTTCCCATTACCAGTGTTAGTGCTCATTCAAGGCTAGGCGGCGACACACCGGCCATGTAAATATCACACATAGTTTCTAAAAGCACAAATGTGTGCGATAGGAGGGAGTAGGTCCCATAGGGTGACCAGTGTGAAATGCCTTAACGGCGAGGAGGCAATTCCTATCAGCAAGGGGAGGCTTCCCATCCACTAGCCTAGTCCAATAGAACACAGAAGATAAGCGTGCTCTGGCTAGAGTAGACCAAGGATGGGTGACTGAGGGAGTCCAGGATTATGGGCTCCTCGGGCATCCGGGCTATGTGATATGGGCTGGACTAATGGGCCGTGGAGATACAAGATGAAAGACTTTCCCCGTGTCTTGATGGGACTCTCCTTGGCGTGGAAGGCAAGCTTAGCATGCGGACATGAAGATTCATTTCTCTGTAAACTGACTCTGTACAAACTCTTGTAACCCCTATACCCATCAAAGACAATCAAGCAGGAAGTAGGGTATTACCTCCGTCAAGAGGACCCGAACTTGGGTAAACATCGTGTCCCCTGTCTCCTATTACCAGCAATCCTTAGACGCACAGTTCGGGACCCCCTACTCGAGATCTGTCGGTTTTGACACCGACATTGGTGCTTTCATCGAGAGTTCCACTATGCCGTCGTCGAAAGGCCCGATGGCTCCATCAATCATCTACAACAATGTTGCCGCCAAGGATATTTTTGTCCCCAGCCAGATCTTTGTATTTGGCGCCTTTGCACTGTGTGCCAACTCGGTTGGCCACCTGGAGCAGATCGACAGCTACGCCCCTGGTCACCAGATCTGTTTAGGAAATCTGAACTATGTCGCTGATATCCAAGGAGACTTGATCTTTCAAGGGTTCGCGGCCTCAACCACCATTCGCGCCTTAGATCCAGAGCACGTCATCAAGTCCGAAGACGGGAGTCCAGAGCCCGCCGGAATCCCTGCGGCCTTAAGGCTCCATACCGAGAGAATAGCATCTCCGGCAATCATTGCAAGGCCGGACTCTTCTCCAGACACTAATTCCGAACCATGGAGGCCCGCGTCATGCGAGCTCGGCCCAGAAACTTCCGACCCTGTTCAAACCCCGCTCTTAAATGAGGCTCTAGACTTAATGCGATCCTCGTCATCACAGAGGAACCACTTCTGAATCACGCCCAACCAGGATTAGGGGCTAGAAATAGGGAATTTTTACTTCCCACCCACCACCCACTTCATAGCCACTGTCGAGGGCCTAACCGACTTGCTTGATTACGCCTTCGAAGACATCGACGGTATGGACGATGATGCCGGAGAGGAGCAGGCCCAAAACCCACCGATAACCAGACATTGGACGGCAACCTCCTCGTATGACGTATACATGGTGGATACACCTAAAAACGGCGACGGTGATGACGAGAAAAACCCAGTCGAGGACAAACCTCCTGAGATACCTCCGAAACATCAATGTAAGCAACGCCGCTCTCAATCGCGTCGTGATAAGAACAGCAATACTGGCACCAAAGACAATGATACTTCGGAGAACACCGAAGACCAAGAAGACCCTATCGAACCAACATCCGAACAGGATGATCGGGAGAACGAGCAAGTTGACCCTGACGAACAGATAGGGAACAATGACTCGGAGGATAGCAACTATCTGCCACTCTCTAAGGATGACGTAAAACTCGGCGACGAGGATTTTATCGTGCTAGAGGAACCCCTCGAACAAGGGCACTTCAAGCGTCGGCTAATAGCCATGGCTAGAAGCCTAAAAAGAAACATCAGAAGCTTCAAGCTGACCAAGACCTGCTCAACGACAGATGGACTAACGTCCTGGCATGTCAGAACCCCGATCCTATGCCACACCGATCTAGCATGTAACACCTCATATCACTTTGCGGCTTCACGCACGGTATTCCCACGGGTGTCGCCTTACAAGGAGTAGGACCGTTTGCGCCTTTTGGCTCACATATATGATAGTGTCGCTAGCATCCATATGACAAAGAACCCGGGCTGACATGGCAAGTCGTGAACCCAAAGTGGCACTAACTTATAGGGACATGCATACATGACCCAGCAACGAACGTGTCTGTCATCAGCGAGTGAATCCGGGCTGTAGGAACTGGGCCAGCAGGACTACGATAAACCGGGCTGTAGCAGGCTAATAGGACTCCAGTAGACACTGCGTGACATTTCCCCGTAGGGACAGACACAGGAACGAAGAAGGACACATGCCGGCCAGCCTAAGTGTTTCGGAGCAGTAGCAAGCTACCAGGGCTCAGTGCTAGCACTAGGGGACATTTCCCGGTAAGAGATGCTACCAAGGATAAACAACTAGATAGTCTGATCCCACACATACCAAACATTTCAATAACATACACACAATATGCTCATTAGGTGCAAATACAACATGGCATCACAAAATGGCTCTACAACTCAAGTATTTTATTCAATAGGCTCCGAGGAGCGAGATATTGCAAACATGGGTCTCATGACCCAACATTCAGAGCATACAAGTCAAAGCACATGCAGAAGCTTATCATGTCTGAGTACAAACATATACAAATGAAAGAGGCTGAGAAGCCCGACTATCTACCAGATCCTGCCGAGGGCACAAGATCATAGCTGAGGTAACAAGCTAAATGTCGAAGTCCACGCGGAACTACTAGTGAGATGGATGTCTCTCTGCAAAACATAGATTAAGAAAACGTGAGTACAAATGTACCCAGCAAGACTTACATCAGAACTAACTACATATGCATCATTATCAACAAAGGGGTGGTGGAGTTTAACTGCAGCAAGCCAGCTTTGACTCGGTGGCTATCCTAAACTACGACTGCAAGTAACTCTTTTGGGGTGGCACACACGAGTCCACATATTCACCATATAAATACACCACTATGGATATGCTCCCATCTCCCTACGAGAATGCCATCAATATCACTCATGCTTACCTTGTGTATTTTAGAGTATCCACTTTCACTTGTCTACAAACTGTACAGGCAACCCAGAAGTCCTTTACCGCGGACATGGCTATTCTAATAGATGATGTTAGCCCTGCAAGGGTGTACTTCTTCACACACGCTCTCGCCTCTTACCACCATGTGCACGTCGTGTATCTCGGCAACCTTCAAGCGGAAGCCTGGCAAGGGAGTCGGCCACGACCTGACTAACCACACAAGTCTCTCATCCAGGTTTATCGCCTATTCGTGTTCCATCTGCAAGGAGATCCGGCCGGGGTGTCGCTCACAACCCCAAACGATGTGTACAGGGTTCCAAGCCCACCAAACGGGGGACGCTTTGCATACCCGGCAACGGTGCCCAGTCTGTCCCAAGATCATCTGTACCGGGTGCCACTTGGTAGACTACTAACACTACCTACAAACACCATAAACTAGTTGCAACTCCTGGACAGAGATCAGGTTGATTAATAAGTCGAGAGATGTTGGAGTGCTCGGAGCCCAATGTGTGGTAGTAACTGTTCATGGATCACAAACATAGAACTCAGTTCCTGAGGACGGTTTCGATGAGACAACCCACCATGAACTCCTACATGGCCTCTCACCGCTACCTTTACCAAATCATGTTCACACACTTAGCTCTCAAAAGTAGGACATGTTCACAACTTTCTAATTCATTCCCGATGAATCAGACCTGACACAACTCTAAGCAATAGCAGACATGACAAACAAGCTTGAATGAGTAGGCACATCAGGGCTCTAACAACTCCTACTCATGCTAGTGGGTTTCATCTATTTACTGTGGCAATGACAGGTCATGCGGAGGAAAGGGGTTCAACTAGTGCAGCATGAAAAGAGTTAAATCGCTGTTGTCCTAATGCAGTAAAAGAGAGCAGGAGCGAGAGAGTGGGATTGTATCAGAATTAACAAGGGAGTTCTGCTTGCCTAGCACTTCTAAAGATAGTATAGTTCTTCATCGGTTTCATCGATCACATCGTCGGAACCACGTCTATCAAGAGGGGACAAACACCGGCAAACAAGGAAGAGCACAATCAATGCAATGCACAATATGATGCATGATCATGACATGTCAATATGTTGTGATTTGAGCTAATGCAACTAGCAACAGGTTAAATGAGGTTGGTTTGAATCCAAGATTCAAAATCAAACTCCATATGTGGAAATTCAAATGCCATTCACATGATTTGTCCTAAAAAGTAGCTATAAGTTTGTCAGGACCGCCTTTCCAATAAAACATTTATTGAAAAGCCGACCTTTGTGTTGACCAGTACAAAACAATTCTTCTTACTGGCAGACAAAATCTTGATACAGAAATCCAGCAGTACTAAATATTATACATGCTTGAGTTGAGGATGCTCAACAATTTATTACAAGCACGCCTATATTATAGATAAAGGCGAATATGGCACAAGGGTAGGGTGGCATAACTACTGACTCGTAATAAAGGTGGTGGTGGATATGTCACAGGGAGGTGGGTGACATGACTCTGAAATGTTACAACTCATCAAGCGTCGGAGTGAGGCTTGATGATTTTATTTGGGTGGCGGAAGCGTGTATAATACATGTGAACAACTCCAGGATCGCACGTGACTGACTGGGACTCCTCTAGGCGTTGGACTCGCTATCGAACTCTTCATCCATAAGATCACCTTCGTCAACATCTGGCCAAATCAACAAGCCAGGTGAGTAGTTTGGATGTACTCGTAGGATAGTTCGGACATAAGATATAAAAAATGTAAACATGATGCACATGAGCAGGTTAGTATGCATAATCAAATAATAGATTTGCACTGCATGATAAATAAGAGGAAATTAGGCGGTAGTCTTCCCGAAATTCCAATAAAATAACAGAAGACCGATCGGGTGTCTGAAGCGATGCCTCAAAAGGTACAAGTAAATTAACACGCCGCAGTGGGGCATCGAGGTGACACCACATAAAGGGCTTATATTGAAAAGTAAATAACAATAATGCCACAGTCGGACGTCTGAGCGACATCACATAAAGGGCTTATATTGAAACGTAAGTAACAATAATGCCAAAGTTGGACGTCTGAGCGACATCAAATAAAGGGCTTATATCAACAGTAAATAACAATAATGCCCAGTCGGATGTCTGAGCGACATCACATAAAGGGCTTATATCAACAGAAAATAACAATAATGCCACAGTCGGACGTCTGAGCAACATCACAGAAAGGGCTTATATCAACAGTAAATAACAATAATGCCACAGTCGGACGTCTGAGCGACATCACATAAAGGGCTTATATCAAAAGTAAGTAACAATAATGCCATAGTCGGACGTCTGAGCGACATCACATAAAGGGCTTATAGTTTATCATTCGAATTTAAATAGCTCATGAATTTAAATCATCGCAAGGAAATACTCAGCATACAATAATAAACTGGTTAGTCCATTCACATGAATAACCTTCAGCCGAGTTTACCACTCTCGGTTTTATGTTTATACTCCGGGGACTACCTCTGGGGTTGACATTGAGATTTGCCACTAAGACTAACACTGATACAGAGATGATGTACAAGTCCTTGCTCGTGGACGTGGACACTTGAATGATTTTGACTCTGCAGAGTTTGTACTCTTTAGCACAGCCAATGGATTTCGGTAGTCACAAGGACTAGTTCCGTTTATGGTGTTTTAGAAGAAACACGTCTAACCAGTACACACCCATTCCACATTCTGTTTCCAGGGATCATCCTCGGCGACGTTCAAGAAAAACCTTAAGACGGGGAGGCTACAACCTCGAATAGCATGGGATCAAATTTATATCGCGCGCTCTAAGGGGTGCCCCCTCTCGGTCCCAACCGGAAACACCCATGCCCCCTGACCGGATGACTGGCTTTAATCCAGGGCCATGGAACCCTCATTGCGGTCTCTTTGTTTGGTGTGTACTAGGAAAGAGGTTTGCAACTTACTAAACCGCACTCTCTGTAGAAAACATGTGGCAGCACGAAGGGGAAACGAACGGGATCGAGACTTGACCCACGTTAGAACTAGAGTTAATGGTTGGCATAAGACTGGCATGCTTCAAAAATACCAGCTTGCAACCCATCATGTCACCACATGATCGTGTAGCCTTACCATCATATGGACACATCGAACTTCGAAGCTCACAGGTAGCTTGCCTTGCATGCACATAACATTCACAAATGCTTATATAAACATGCCATGAGAAAAACTACTCAAGCAACCATGCAAAACACTCATCATATCAAAGGTTCAAACATGCTTGCCTGGTTCAGCAAAGTCGGAGTCTAGCTCGGTGAATTTTGCGTCTCCCTTACTCCTAGTATCTACGTATTAAAAGAAAATCAGATACTACATGAATACTGTGCGTGTACAAAAAGTATCCCAAATATTTTTCAAATAAATGTGATAAAAAACTAGACAGAAAAATAAAGATGACAGAAAAAGTTTCAAGTTAAAATCATCTTTTGTTTAAAAGTTATAAGAGTTTTAGTCCAGGGGCCTTTTTGTAATGAAACAAAAAGTTTCGAGGGTTCAGTTTATAAAAACACAAAATGTTTCAGTCTAGAATACGTCAGTCCAGGGGGAAGACGTATTTTTCCTGAAGGCGTTTTTAGAAAACGTTTCGAAAAAGAGAAAAAGCTGAAGGGGAGGTCCCACCCGTCGGGTTTGAAAACTAAAACAGAGCGCTGGCGCCCGAGGGCCGCGGTGGTCGCCGGCGGCGATCCACGGCGAGGCATCGGAAGGTACCAACGTGTTCACCGTGTTCTTCCGCACCTGTGGGTGGTGGAGTTGAGCGTCGGCGAGCACCACGTCGACGACGGCCTCAACTCCGGCGGATGGTCGTTCGGGCGTTGGCGGATCTTGCCGGGGAGAGCTGCAAAGGTCGAATTGAGGCTCGGGTTAGGGTACTGGGTGCACTAGAGGGTTGCTAACGCGGTTTGGGAGGCGGGGATGGCCTCACTTGAGTGAATCAAGACGGAGCCCGAGGCGGAACGGGGCGGCCGGAGTCGGGGAAGGTGACCTCCTCAGGGTCCTCCTAGTGGCTAGGTGGGGCTCTGGTGAGGTGGAGGTGTGGCGCTGGGTCGAGAACAAGCTCGGGGGCTCCTTTTATAGCCGATCCGAGGCGGTGGCCGAGAACGGGATAACGCCGGCGATGATTACAATGGGGCAGAGGTCGGTTAGGTGGTTTAGGGAGCTAGGCATCACCACGATGGTCCAGTGGTTCCATTCATGTGCTAAGCTTGGCCTGCCTTGGGTGGTACTCCACGTTCTCGACGGAACGGCTCAGGGGACTCCTCGGTAGCAAAGAGCACGCTCTGTGCTGCTCAGGCCACGGTGACGGTGCCGCAGCGTGCATAGGCAAGCAGACAGCCACGCGGAGGCCACGGGTGGCTTGGGAGGTGCTGGATGGCGCCGAAAGGTGGTGCTGATCCCTGCTGGCGCCACGGGTGGCTCTGCCACCGCAGAAGCTGCCGGCGTCGGCGAGACACGTCACCACCGACGATGGTGCCCGAACAAATGAGTGTGTGGCGCTCTAGATAAGGAGGGGGAACAGGGAGCAAGGCACCACTGCAGTTACTGGCAAGATCAACGCCGTGCTCTGAAGAAAACGACACTGACGGTGAAACAGAAACACTGAACATCTGAACTTTCTGAATTTGAATAGCAACAGTGCATGCCAGGTGCTCGATGAAATGATTTTGGCATGCGGGAAATTTTTCTGGAGCTAAGCTTTGGTGAGGTGGCTTCTTGGTGTATCTGGAAGCTGCATGAATTATTTCAGAATTTTTGGAAAAAGAAAAATATGAATTTCACCAAAAATGGCATTTCTGGTCCAAACTTGCAGAGGGCAAATTTTGAAATATATGAACTAAGGACAAGTGGATCTTAATGGATCTAGGTTGAGGGTACTAAGGACTAGTCAGAGGAGTTGGTTTGGGATCAAAACTCAAAATAAATATGGTACTTTCTTTGTAAATCACCTAGGTCCATAAATAATGGCAGAAATAGTTTTGAGGATTAAATAAATGGAATAAAAATCAAAATTGGTTTGAAACTTGCTGGAGGTGGGAGTCTTGACTTGATCCAAGGCAGGGAGGGGTTTTGGAATGCTATGTCAAAATGTGACATGGCAAAAGAGGAAATTTGAAAGGGAAAAGAATAAACCCATAATCCCTAGGGTTTCTTTTTAATAGAAGAAATTTCAAAAAAAAAAACTAGAGTAGAGTCAAGACAAAATGAAAAGCTCTCAAAACCAAAAATCAAGGTTGAGAAGAGTACCAAAATATTTGTCATAAAAGTTTTGAGAAGGAGAGTTCTTAAGAAAATTTTTAAATAGCCTTCTTCAAATCAAATAAAGATTTTGATAAAAACCAAATCAAAATTTTTGGAGTGTCACAACACCTACCCCCTTAGGAAAAATCTCGTCCCCGAGATTTCAGCTGATCCTCAAATAGGTGCGGGTATTCTTCCTGGAGAGAGTCCTCTCTTTCCCATGTTGCTTCATCCTCGGTGTGATTGCTCCACTGAACCTTGAAGAACTTAATTGTTTTCTGACGGGTCCTCCTTTCAGACCCCTCTAATATCTTTATTCGACGTTCCCTGTAGGTGAGGTCTGGTTGCACGTCAATGTTCTCATGTGACACTTGCTTCTCTGGGTTGCTTACACATTTCCTCAACTGTGAGACGTGGAACACGTCGTGGACGTCTGACAGCTCCTTGGGTAGGTCTAGCTGGTAGGCTACGGTGCCTCTCCGTGCAACCACACAGAAGGGTCCAATAAATATTGGTGCTAGATTTCCTTTAACCTTGAACCGTTGCAGGCCCCTCATAGGTGACACTCGTAGGTACACATATTCACCGGCTTCAAGGCTGACTTCACGATGCTTCTGATCGTAGTAACTCTTTTGTCGGCTTTGACCTGTCTTGAGTCGGTCCAGGATGAGCCTAACTTTCTCTTCAGCTTCCTTGAGCATGTCTGGACCGAAGATACAGCTGTCTCCTGTTTCCGACCAATTTAATGGAGTACGATACCTCCGCCGTACAGGGCTTCAAAAGGTGCCATTTGTAGGCTGGATTGGTAACTGTTGTTGTATGCGAACTCGGCATATGGCAGGTTTTCTACCCAACTGGTTCCATAGGTGAGGACACATGTTCTCAGCATGTCCTCTAGAATTTGCTTTATGCGTTCAGTTTGTCCATCAGTCTGGGGGTGGTAGGTTGTACTGAATGCTAGCTGAGTTCCCAGAGCCTGTTGTAAATGTTCCCAGAATTTCGAGACGAACTGAGTGCCTCTGTCGGATATTATAGTCTTTGGAACTCCATGCAGACAAACTATACGAGAGAGATAAATCTTGGCAAGCTTCTGAGTGGTGTGGGTTGTCTTCACTGGGATGAAATGTTCCACCTTGGTCAATCTATCGGTGATGACCCATATGGCATTATTTCCGTGTTGTGACCGAGGTAGTCCGACAATGAAATCCATCCCAATTTCGTCCCATTTCCACTCAGGTATCCTGTTTGGCTGTAGTAGTCCGGCTGGTTTTTGGTGCTCGGCTTTTATGCGTTGACAAGAATTGCAACATGCAATGAAGGTGGCTATATCCCTCTTCATACCGTGCCACCAAAATCTTTCCTGAATGTCCTTATACATTTTGGTTCCTCCAGGGTGGATCGAATATGGAGCGGTGTGGGCTTCGGTTAGGATTTGCTGTTTGAGGCCCTCTATATTTGGCACACAAAGTCTGTCTCCATACCATAATATTCCCTCAACGTCTACGACGAATTCTGAGGCTTTGCCCATACTCACTTTTCTTTTTATGCCTTCGATGCTGGGGTGTCCATGCTGAGCTTTCTTAACCTGCTCCACCAGGGTGGGTTGTAATTCCAAATTTGATAAAGTGCCTTCCGTGACCATCATCAAGTTGAGTTTGGCGAACTCCTGTTGAAATTCAGGTCTCAAGTCTTGTAGACGGTTGTTGTCCGAGCTGGGGTTTCGACTAAGAGCATCTGCCACTATGTTTGCTTTTCCCGGATGGTAGTGGATGCCCACATCATAATCTTTCACCAATTCCAACCAGCGTTGTTGCCGTAAATTGAGCTTTGGCTGTGTGAAAATATATTTGAGACTTTTGTGGTTTGTATATATTTCACAACAATTTCCAAGCAAGAAATGTCTCCACTCTTTGAGTGCTGAATGACTGCTGCCAATTCTAAGTCATGAGTGGGACAATTTTCTTCATGCTTTCGAAGTTGTCTTGAAGCGTATGTGACAACCTTGCCTTCTTGCATCAGCACACATCTGAGGCCTTTCCGGGATGCGTCACAATACACTTCAAAACTTTTGTGTATGTCTGGTATAACTAACACTGGTGCGGTTGTCAATTTCTTCTTGAGTTCTTGGAAACTCTTCTCACAAGCTTCAGTCCACACAAATTTCTTCTCCTTCTTGAGTAACTGTGTCATTGGTTTCGCTATGGTGGAGAATCCCTCAATAAACCTTCGGTAGTATCTAGCCATTCCTAGAAAACTTCGGATATCCGTTACGTTGGCTGGTGGTTTCCAGCCAAGTACGGCCTTGACTTTTTCTGGGTCCACGACAACACCTTCTTGGGTCAATACGTGGCCTAGAAAACCAACAAGTCTTAACCAAAATTCATATTTGCTGAATTTGGCGTATAATTGGTGTTGCCTTAATTCTCCCACTACAATCCTGAGATGTTCTGCATGCTCTTCTGGTGTCTTAGAGTATACCAGAATGTCGTCAATGAACACCACAACAAATTTGTCCATAAATTTCATAAACACTTTGTTCATGAGGTGGACAAAATATGCGGGGGCATTTGTTAGTCCAAACGGCATTACTGTAAACTCATATAGTCCGTATCTGGAGGTGAATGCTGTCTTAGGGATATCTTCTGTCCGTACTTTCAATTGATGATATCCTGACCTTAAATCGACTTTTGAGAAAACTTTGGCTTGTGCTAGCTGGTCAAATAAATCATTTATCCGTGGCATCGGATATTTATTTTTGATGGTGACCATATTGAGTGCTCGATAGTGTATGCATAATCTTAGTGTCCCATCCTTTTTCTTGGCAAACAATACTGGTGAACCCCAAGGTGAGGAGCTGGCTCGTATGAATCCTTTGTCCAGCAATTCTTTTATTTGCTTATTTAATTCTACCAACTTGGAGGGTGCCATCCTATAGGGTTTCTTGTAGATGGGGGTGGTTCCAGGTGCTAGTTCAATGCTGAACTCTATTTCCCGGTCTGGCGGCATGCCGGGTAGTTCTTCGGGAAAAACGTCAGGGAACTCACACACCACTGGAACTTTGCTTAACTCTAAGGTGTCTACCTTGTTCAATCTTGGTTGTCGTGATCCTGGTCTTTCTTGAGCTGTGACTTTTATTGTCTTCCCGTGATGATGAGTGAGGATTACAGTCTGGTTGAAGCAATCGATAAACCCTTTGTTGGTGGTTAACCAATCCATTCCTAGGATAACCTCCAGTCCTTTATTTTCCAATACGATGAGGTTTTCTTGAAACTTTAGTCCTCTGAGCTCAATAACCACACCTTGACAGTAACTCTGAGTGATTTGCTTATTCCCAAGGGACTTGATGATCATGGATTTTTCCAAAGAGAGCATCAAAAAATCATGTTGCAAAGCAAAACTCTTCGAAATGAACGAGTGAGAAGCTCCAGAATTAAAAAAAACTGTGGCAGGTATTGTGTTGACAGGGAACGTACCGAGTACGATATCCGGGGCATTCTGTGCTTCCTCCTTGGTCACATGGTTCAGGTGACCCTTCTTGTGATTGTTGTTGGGGTTGAAGTTGTTGCGCTTGGGTGCTGAATTGTTCCCATTGTTGTTCGGTTTTGGGGCCAAGTTTCTTGGCTTTGGGCACTGTTTAGCATAGTGTCCTTCCTCCCCACAAGCGTAGCAAGTGACGCCTAGGTGATACATAAAATCCTTGTCCCTTGCGTGAAATTTTTTGATTGGCCGCGGAACATTGGTTATGGGACGGTTTGCTCCAATCTTCTGAGGGTCAGTCTTGTGCCGGTTGTTGCGAGCATGAGTAACCTGGTCCCTTTTCCGCTTGCGAAATTCCTCCAAGCTGTGGCGCTCATTTTCCAATGTAATGGCCTTGTCCACAAGAGTTTTGAAGTCTGGAAAGGTGTGTACGACCAGATGGCATTTAAGGGCTGGTGCCAGACCATCCAGAAACTTCTCCATCTTTTTGTTCTCCGTCATACATTCTTCGTTGGCATAACAAGATAATAGGGTAAACTGACTATTGTAGTCAGTCACTGTCATGCTTCTCTGCTTGAGGTCGTCAAATTCCAATTTTCTTGATCTTCATAATGCTTCTGGGAATGTGCGCCCCACGAAATCCTTCTTTAAAATCTTCCCAAGTGATATTGTTTTCATTGGGGTGCACGTGTAGGAAATTCTCCCACCATGACGAGGCTGCTACCGTGAGATAGTGAGGTGCATAAAGTACCTTCTCACGGTCCGAACATTGTGCAATAATCAGCTTCCTCTCAATGTCTTGAAGCCAATCATCGGTCTCAAGAGGTTTATCAGTGTGAGAGAACATTGGGGGACGCGTCTTCTGTAATTCAGACAATTTAGAGTGCTGCTGATATGGCTCGCGATGATTCCCCATATTGATAACATGGTTCATCATTTCCTGGTGCTTCTGCTGGCTTTGCTCATAAAGGCGGCATACTTGAGTAAATGCTGTTTCACTACCTTGCTGACTTGACTGTCCTTGTGTGAAATTGTTACTAGTCTGGGCGCCATAATTTTCTTCTGGCGGGTTCGGCATGGAACGAGTCCAAGGACAAGGCATTTTTCACTCTGGGGTAATTTTGCAAACTCATGAGAAAATTCTGTCATAAAAATAAATAATTTTGAAAAGGCGGAAATTTTAAGAACTCCAACATTTTTCAAGAAAACACTTGATCGCGCATGGAGAAGGACCGTTCGGTACATATCTTACATGGAAGCCATAATTATACAATACATCACTCAGGATGTGCGTACACATTCCTGACATGTTATTTAGGCTAGTGCACTTCTCCGAGATCCTACATGATGCGCACACAAACTACTTCTCACCAAACCTATGTACATATAAACATATCATACAAGCTGGCACATCACACTGCTGCTAGGCGTACTCAGTCGGAGATGGTGAAGACTTCCTTTGGCCTACCGAGGGTAAGACCCAGTGGTGCTGGAGACTCAATCTCCTCCTCGCTAATAGGCTCAAGGCGCGAAGTACTGGGTTGAGGAGCTGGTGCAGGTGTGGCAGGTGGTGCAGCTCTGACGGGAGTAGGAGCAATGACCTGGTCAAACTCCTCAATGGTAGGCTGGCAGCGAGTGGTGGCTAAGATGGCCGGTGTGTATGATGCTGAGAACGAGACAAACGTCAGTGGTGGTGCCATGTGGAGGAGCTCCCTCCTGTTGGCGGAGCAGCCATGGATGGAATCCATACGAGCAGCTACGAGGTCGTCCACGAGGTTGTCGAAAGATGCCTCAAGTGCCTTGAGGTACTCAACAAGCATCTCAATAGCCTCATCTCTTTCTCCCCTGGCACAAGCGAATGCATAGTGGCAGGTGTATGGCACATGGTAGGGAAGGTAGCGGTAACGACGAGTCTTCATTGAAGGAAGAACATCCCGGAGGCGTGCTATGGCCTCACGGGCAGGCATCTGCATGGCATGCCTCTCCGTAGGCATGGCCCTCCCGACGAATCGGAAGCGGCGGAACTCGGCGCGTCCTCCCTTGAACTGAACTAAGGCCTGGTACATAGACAAATTGTCGATGAGCTTGTGTCGGTTGAGTGTGTACTCCGGACGGACTGATGGCCCGATCGCGATCTTGGTGATGGAGATGAGGAGCTTGAAAAACCTCTCAGGAACATTGGTGAACACCTGTGACTCACAAACGTTGCTCGCCATCTACAAAAGTAGAAAAAATCCCGAATAGTCAAATCATAAATTTATGATGACCAACAAAAAATTGCTACAATATGCAGAATAATAAAGTAAGCTAATAACCGATTAGCTGTCACACCTAGTGGCTTCCTACAGTCAGCCTGGCTCTAATACCAAGCTTGTTAGGACCGCCTTTTCTATAAAACATTTATTGAAAAGCCGACCTTTGTGTTGACCAGTACAGAAGAATTCTTCTTACTGGCAGACAAAATCTTGATACTTAAATCCAGCAGTACTAAATATTATACATGGTTGAGCTGAGGATCCTCAACAATTTATTACAAGCACGCCTATATTATACATAAAGGCGGATATGGCACAAGGGTAGGGTGGCATAACTACTGACTCATAATAAAGGTGGTGGTGGATATGTCACACGGAGGTGGGTGACATGACTCTGAAATCTTACAACTCATCAAGTGTCGGAGTGAGGCTTGATGATTTTATTTGGGTGGCGGAAGCATGTATAATACAAGTGAACAACTCCAGGATCGCACGTGACTGACTAGGACTCCTCTAGGCATCGGAATCGCTATTGAACTCTTCATCCATAAGATCACCTTCGTCAACATCTGGCCAAATCAACAAGCCAGGTGAGAACTTTGAATGTACTCGCAAGACAGTTCGGACATAAGATATAACAAATGTAAACATGATGCACATGAGCAGGTTAATATGCACAATCAAATAATAGATTTGCACTGCATGATAAATAAGAGGAAATCAGGCGGTAGTCTTCCCGAAATTCCAATAAAATAACAGAAGACCGATTGGGTGTCTGAAGCGACGCCTCGAAAGGTAAAAGTAAATTAACATGCCGCAGTCGGGCGTCGAGGCGACACCACATAAAGGGCTTATATTTAAAAGTAAATAACAATAATGCCACAGTCGGACGTCTGAGCGACATCACATAAAGGGCTTATATTGAAACGTAAGTAACAATAATGCCACAGTCGGACATCTGAGCGACATCACATAAAGGGCCTATATCAATAGTAAATAACAATAATGCCATAGTCGGACGTCTGAGCGATATCACATGAAGGGCTTATATCAACAATAAATAACAATAATGCCGCAGTCGGACGTCTGAGCGACATCACATAAAGGGCTTATATCAACAGTAAGTAACAATAATTCCACAGTCGGACGTCTGAGCGACATCACATAAAGGGCTTATATCAAAAGTAAGTAACAATAATGCCACAGTCGGACGTCTGAGCGACATCACACAAATGGCTTATAGTTTATCATTTGAATTTAAATAGCTCATGAATTTAAATCATCGCAAGGAAATACTCAGCATACAATAACAAACTGGTTAGTCCATTCACATGAATAACCTTCAGCCGAGTTTACCACTCCCGGTTTTATGTTTATACTCCGGGGACTGCCTCTGGGGTTGACACTGAGATTTGCCACTGAGACTGACACTGATACAGAGATGATGTACAAGTCCTTGCTCGTGGACATGGACACTCGAATGATTTTGACTCTGCAGAGTTTGTACTCTTTACCACAGCCAACGGATTTCGGTAGTCACAAGGACTAGTTTCGTTTACGGTGTTTTAGAAGAAACACGTCTAACCAGTACACACCCATTCTACATTCCGTTGCCAGGGATCACCCTCGGCGACATTCAAGAAAAACCTTAAGACGGGGAGGCTACAACCTCGAATAGCATGGGATCAAATTTATATCACGCGCTCTAAGGGGTGCCCCCCTGTCGGTCCCAACCGGAAACACCCATGCCCCCTGACCGATGACTGGCTTTAATCCAGGGCCATGGAACCCTCATCGCGGTCTCTCTGTTTGGCATGTACCAGGAAAGAGGTTTGCCACTTACTAAACCGCACTCTTTGCAAAAAACATGTGGCAGCACGAAGGGGAAACAAACGGGATCGAGACTTGACCCACGATAGAACTGGAGTTAATGGTTGGCATAAGACTGGCATGCTTCAACAATACCAGCTTGCAACCCATCATGTCACCACATGATCATGTTGCCTTATCATCATAAGGACACATCGAACTTCGAAGCTCACAGGTAGCTTGCCTTGCATGCACATAACATTCACAAATGCTTATATAAACATGCCATGAGAAAAACTACTCAAGAAACCATCCAAAACACTCATCATATCAAAGGTTCAAACATGCTTGCCTGGTTCAGAGAAATCGGAGTCTAGCTCGGTGAAGTTCACGTCTCCCTTACTCCTTCCGGTATCTACGTATTAAAAGAAAATCGGATACTACATGAATACCGTGCGTGCACAAAAAGTATCCCAAATATTTTTCAAATAAATATGGTAAAAAACTAGACAGAAAAATAAAGATGATAGAAAAAGTTTCAAGTTAAAATCATCTTTTGTTTAAAAGTTATAAGAGTTTTAGTGCAGGGGCCTTTCCGTAATGAAACAGAAAGTTTCCAGGGTTCACTTTTTAAAACAGAAAACGTTTCAGTCTAGAATACGTCAGTCCTGGGGGAAGACGTATTTTGCTCGAAGGTGTTTTCAGAAAACGTTTCGAAAAAGAGAAAAAGCTGACGGGGAGGTTCCACCCGTCGGGTTTGAAAACTAAAACAGAGCACTGGCGCCCGAGGGCCGCGGTGGTCGCCGACGGCGATCCACGGCGAGGCAGGGGGATCGGAAGGTACCAACGTGTTCACCGTGTTCTTCCGCACCTGTGGGTGGTGGAGTTGAGCGTCGGTGATACCACGTCAATGGCGGCCTCAACTCCGGCGGATGGTGGTTTGGGCGTTGGTGGATCTCGCCGGGGAGAGCTGCAAAGGTCGAATTGAGGCTCGGGTTAGGGTACTGGGTGCACTAGAGGGTTGCTGACGCGGTTTGGGAGGCGGGATGGCCTCACTTGAGTGAATCAAGACGGTGCCCGAGGCGGATCGGGGTGGCCGGAGTCGGGGAAGGTGACCTCCTCGCGGTCCTCCTAGTGGCTAGGCGGGGCTCTGGTGAGGTGGAGGTGTGGCGCTGGGTCGAGAACGAGCTCGGGGGCTCCTTTTATAGCCGATCCGAGGCGGTGGCCAAGAACGGGATAACGCCGGCGATGATTACGGCGGGGCAGACGTCGGTCAGGTGGTTTAGGGAGCTAGGCATCACCGCGATGGTCCACTGGTTCCGTTCAAGTGCTAAGCTTGGCCTGCCTTGGGTGATACTCCACGTTCTCGACGGAACGGCTCACGGGACTCGTCGGCGGCAGAGAGCATGCTCTGTGCTGCTCAGGCCACGGTGACGGTGCCGCAGCGTGCATAGGCAAGCAGACAGCCACGCGGAGGCCACGGGTGGCTTGGGAGGTGCTGGATGGCGCCGAAAGGTGGTGCTGATCCCTGCTGGCGCCACGGGTGGCTCTGCCACCGCAGAAGCTGCCGGCGTCGGCGAGACACGTCACCACCGACGATATTGCCCGAACAAACGAGTGTGCGGCGCTCTGGATAAGGAGGGGGAACATGGAGCAAGGCGCCACTGCAGTTACTGGCGAGTTGACGCTGTGCCATGAAGAAAACGACACTGACAGCGAAACAGAAACACTGAACGTCTGAACTTTCTGGATTTGAACAGCAACAGTGCATGCCAGGTGCTCGATGAAATGATTTTGGCATGTGGGAAATTTTTCTGGAGCTGATCTTTGGTGAGGTGGCCTCTTGGTGTATCTGGAAGCTGCATGAATTATTTCAGAATTTTTGGAAAAAGAAAAATATGAATTTCACCAAAAATGGCATTTCTGGTC
Source organism: Triticum urartu (assembly GCF_056163025.1). Lineage (NCBI taxonomy): Eukaryota > Viridiplantae > Streptophyta > Magnoliopsida > Poales > Poaceae > Triticum > Triticum urartu. The sequence goes on from NC_141878.1 coordinate 227,293,701, forward strand.
CAAACTTGCGAAGGGAAAATTTTGAAATATTTGAACTGAGGACAAGTGGATCTTGATGGATCTAGGTTGAGGGTTCTAAGGACTAGTCAGAGGAGTTGGTTTGGGATCAAAACTCAAAAGAAATATGGTACTTCCTTTGTAAATCACCTAGGTCCATAAATAAAGGCAGAAATAGTTTTGAGGATTAAATAAATGGAATAAAAATCAAAATTGGTTTGAAACTTGCTGGAGGTGGGAGTCTTGACTTGATCCAAGGCAGGGAGGGGTTATGGAATGCTATGTCAAAATGTGACATGGCAAAAGAGGAAATTTGAAAGGGAAAAGAATAAACCCATAATCCCTAGGGTTTCTTCTTAATAGAAGAAATTTCAAAAAAAATAACTATAGTAGAGTCAAGACAAAATGAAAAGCTCTGAAGACCAAAAATCAAGGTTGAGAAGAGTACCAAAATATTTGTCATAAAAGTTTTGAGAAGGAGAGTTCTTAAGAAAAAATTTAAATAGCCTTCTTCAAATCAAATAAAGATTTTGATAAAAAGCAAATCAAAATTTTTGGAGTGTCACAAAGTTGTTCTAACATCCATGGAAATGGTACAGATGGATAGATTGGATTTTTCTAATCATTTTTCATATATAGTTTATCTTATTTGGAGTTATAGATAATTTTCTATGAATTTTAGAAGTCTTGGGCATTTTTTGGTGTTTTCTGAATTATTTTAAATCCAGAAAATTATTAACTGTGTCAGCATTGCGTCACTGTGACATCAGCAAGTCAACTGCGGCTGACCAGGTCAAACCTGACCAGTGGGGTCCCCTGGTGAGTCACACAGTGCTGTCTGGGTCACCGACAGGTGGGGTCAGGTCAACAGCCACGTCAGCAAGTCAACGCTGACGTGTGGGGTCGGTGAACAAGTAATGTGGCCAGGCAAACTAACCTATGGGCCCTGCGGGGTTAGTTTAATCTAAACAAAACTAAACCAGGGTTAGTTTGGCAGTGGGGCCCATCTGTATGTGGCTCTAGGGTTAATTAGCGATGTTATTAGCTACTAATGATTGGGCCACGTCGACCTCGCCGGAGTTCAGCCGGCGGCGACCACAGAACATGGCGGGGCATGCTAGATTTGCGCTAGAGGCGTCCACTTAGTGCGCTGAGGGCACTAGGGCATAGCCCTTGCTCGCCCGCATCAAGATGAGGCAGAGTTGGGCGCGGGGCTCGCCGGAATAATGCCGGCGACGAGCTTTGGCGGCGGCCGGAGTTTGGGTGTGTGTGGGATTGGCGCTGCGATTCGCAAACGAGCGAGGGGAAGGTCTAGCGGGGCACTAAGCGTTGCAGAGAGCAAGTTAGACTCGCCGGGGTGACCATTTGGTCACCAAAGATGCGTCGGCGACGAGCTCAAGCGGTGGCAGCTATGATCATCAAGGGGGTGATGTCTACGGCTCGAAATTGAAGGGGGGAGGAGGGGATCCACGCAGGAGCTCACAGCAGTTCGTTCGGTGGCCTCAGCAAGCTTGGGGAAGCGTCAGAGCGGGCGGACGGTCGCCGGCGATCTTGGTGGCCCGAGGTTGAAGAAGACGGCAGTGAGGGTGTTCGGGGGCGTCCGGCGTCTCTTGGCTTGGTGAGGAGGTGGAGGACGAGGTAGCCGAGCTACTGGGCACATCGAGGGGTCGAGGGGGGGGGCTCTAGGTGCGACAACGGTGAGCGGTGGCGACGAGCTCCGCTCGGGCTGCGTGGGAGAGAGAGAAGAGGAGGGGGAAGGGATCCAGGGAGAGTGAGAGAGATCCAGGGGGTCAGGGCGATGTATGTGGCTTCGTCGGCCCCGTCGGGGAGGAGCCAGGCAGGCAGGGAGGGAGGAGGTGGCCACACGGCGGTGCGCGCGCGTCGGGCACGCGCTCGTCCTCCTGGCAAGGAGGAAGACGACAGGAGGAGGTGCCCAGGTGGGCTGGGCTGCACAGGACCTGGGCCAGCCAGGTAAGGCCAGGTAACTCTCTCTCTCTCACACTTTTATTTCTGTTTTTCTATTTTCTGTAGTTGTGTTTGGCTTTATTTAAAATGCCAGAGCATTTCCAAAAATCATGCAACAGACTGTGGCCACTGTTTGGAATATTTCCAGCAGTAAACTTTTCAGTTTGTGATTATTTGGGCATTTAATATATTTTATAGGGTTTAAATGCCCAAATGCAAATACTATATGATTTAATTGAGTGACCCCCAATTGACCTAGAAAAATGTGCAATATTTTTGGTAGAGGTTCAAGACCAATCCAAAGATGATGAACATTTTTGGGAAGGCATTTTGGGTTCATTGAAAATATTTTTATTTGAACCTAGTTGAATTCTTTCTGATGCTAGGGTTTGGTCAATCCCCATTTCAACTTAAATAGAATTTAAGCATGATGCAACAAGATACAAAACACCAGGCTGTACCAGAAGCTAGGGATGTGACATGGCATTCGAAGAATACGGCCATGAACGCCCAGCAAAGAGTTACCCAAAGCGTAAGCTGCTACCCCAATTCGACAACGAGGCGCTGGAGTCTATACCACCCGAGCGTAACACGGCTGACGGACCCGACTGCCCACCGCGTGGACGGGACAGAACGGCAACTCAAGCCGAACACCAGCCCGCACCACCCTGCAGTAAGAGCAGAGAAACAACAGCTCAGGGATACACATATGGCCTACGACAGGACCTGGAAAATAGGGCGGGTCAGAGCAGGTCAATCTATGGATCGCGGGTGTGTGCTCTAGCGCAAGAGGAGGGCTATCAAGCCTGGTGCTATAAACACAACCAACTCAGGCTGAAAACTGCATACGGACTCCGTCCAAACTGCGTCGTGACATGGCCCAATCCAGAGGTGCCGCACACCCCCTATGCTTCACCGATGAGGAAATGTAGCACGAGTTTCCTGAAGGGTCTAAACCCGTGAACATCGAATCATACGATGGCACAACATATCACGCAGTATGGATTGAAGATTTTCTTCTCCATGTTCACATGTCTCGCGGTGATGATCTACACGCCAAGAAATACCTTCCCCGATAACTCAAGGGGCTAGCTAGGCACTGGTTAAACAGCCTCCCAGAAAACTCTATTGGAAGCTGGCAAGACTTGGAAGATACCTTTAGAGACAACTTCCAAGGAACTTATGTCTGGTCTCCAGATGCTGATGACCTCAGTCATATAGTCCAACAGCCCAGAGAGTCGGCCAGGAAATTTTGGACCAGGTTCCTAATTAATAAGAGTTGGCTAGGAAACTCTATTGTCGACTGTCCAGATGCCGAAGCCCTAGCGGCCTTCAAGCACAGCATCCGTGACGAATGGCTCGCCCGACACCTCGGCCAAGAAAAGCCGAAGTCCATGGCAGCCTTGACAGTACTAATGACCTGCTTCTGCGCGGGTGAGGATAGCTGGCTAGACCGTAGCGGTAACAGTACCAGCGAACCTGGCACTTCCGAAGCCCGAAACGGCAATGAAAGACTCTGATGCCACAAACATAAGCGTCAGAGCAACTATGATGATACAGAGAATATGACAGTCAACTCCGGATTCAGTGGCTCCATGTCCGGTCAATGGAAGAAGCCATTCAAACGAAACATAGACGGTTCATCAAGCCTGGACCGAATACTTGATCGACCCTGCCAGATCCACGACACTCCTGATAAGCCTGCCTACCACACCAATAGAAGCTATTGGGTCTTCAAACAGGCCGGCAAGTTAAATGCCGAACATAAGGAGAAAGGGCCGCCCAGTGAGGATGACGATGAGGAACCTCGCGCACCGAAAACAGGGGGTCAGAAGGAATTTCCCCCCGAAGTCAAAATGGTGAATATGATATACGTCACCTATATCCCTAATAGCGAGCGCAAGTGCGCGCTAAGGGACTTCTTTGTGATAGAGCCAGTCGCCCCAAAATTCAACCCATGGTCAGCGTGTCCGATCACCTTTGATCTAATCATCGATGGATTCCACCTTACCTGAGTCCTCATGGACGGCGGCAGCAACCTTAACCTCTTTATCAGGACACATCCCACAAGATGGGTATTGATACATCAAAAATCAAGCCCACTAAAACTACCTTTAAAGGAGTGATACCCAGTGTAGAGGCCCGCTGCACAGGCTCAATCACATTGGAAGTGGTCTTCGGTTCACCGGACAACTTCCGCATCGAAGACTTGATCTTCGATATCGTCCCCTTCTGCAGTGGCATGCACTGCCCGGACGAACCGCGTTCGCTCACTTCAATGCAGTCCCGCACTACGCCTATCTCAAACTCAAGATGCCCGGACCACATGGAGTCATAACAGTGAATGGAAACATGGAACGCTCCCTCCGCACTGAGGAGCACACCGCGGCCCTGGCAGCGGAAGTATAGGGTGGCCTCATCAAGCCAACTATTACGTCGGTGGCCAAGTCCCTGGACACTGTGAAACGAGTCAGGACTACCCCACTGTATGGTAGTCTAGCTTGTCAGGAGCTCGATTAGCAATTGGGCCTCCATCTCAGCCCCTATCAAATTGTGGCATATGTACCACGCATACATAATTATGTGCTAAAAATACCATGGGAAAGGATGGAGGCATAATAAGGACAATGTCTACAATACGGCTAGACCCTATCAGGACACTCACATTTCCCTTTTTCTTTCCTTTTTATTTTTCCAGGTTCCTTACAACCCACACCACCCTTTCGACGGTACCAAGGCCTCTTTTCGTGGCCTATTACACTGGTCAATGATCCTCTCGAAGGACAATATACCAAGGAGAAAAGAAGCGTAGATGCGTGCCAGAGTACCTAAAGGACCTTAAAGATCACCTCTTCTGCTTTCAGGATGCATGCATAGCTTCCCCTTGTGTTCGGCATGTAAAATAGCCCTGTCACTTATTGCACTATTTATATCAATACATTTCGACGTATCAATCAGACTACAATGGAAATAGTTTTTAGGCCAAACCTACGTGGCGTTGGCTTACCAATTAACATATGTTTCCCTGTTTTTGTCTGATTATCATGTACGCCTTGGTATGACCTAAATTTCCAGGGGCTTTATTAAGATGCATACATATTTTAAATACTAAAACAAAGTCCGAAATCTTTAATAGTGCAATTCGGTGTCCCGAATATAGCATTATAAGCATTGGCTCCGAATAATGTCTTTGGTCAATAGTTGGGTTGCCCGGCTCCTATGCTTGCTACCATACGTTTCGTATGATCAGCTAAGGTAGTAAAGGGAGAACTACTGCGATTGTATTTCTGGTTTACCTGGACAAACAGCTCAGTAGAGAAAGCCGAAAACTCACTGTCATGATGCGGCGAGAGCTGGTCAGCTATTCGGTGACTAAGTATAAATCTCTCGTGACTTATCCGCATTATGCGATGGGTCGGCCTTCACCTGGCCGGGCATTTACAGCACCCAAGTTCGGGTAATCGAACAAAACTAGGGGCTACACCCGCATTCCCATTATAAAAACCATATGGCTAAGTGAGGGCGATAAGGCCACATAGTCCAATTGCCTGTTTCGCCGCACTAACACCTCCTTCATGGACCAATACATTATCTACGAGGGGGCCGAGGCCGACGACTGGCCAAATCTCAGATGTCGTAAGCAGCAGCATAGGAGGAGATATTTTAATAAAACAAACAACATATCATACATAAGCCTTGTTTAATGATACAGGATTGAACAACATAGATACATTCATTCAAAAATGATGTCCTTTGAATGTTGCCCCTCTACAATGTGGGATCCTTTCTCGACATCATCAAAGTACCTCTAGCGTGCGGTGCTCTTTGCCTACGGGCGGTCCCTCTTTAGCAAGCTTGACGGGTCCATCTTCGCCCACTGCACCTTGACATGGGCAAAGGCCATCCGCGCACCTTCAATGCAGACCGACCGCTTCACGACATCAAGCAGAGGGCAGGCACTAACCAGCTGCTTCACGAGACCGAAGTAGCTACTGGGCATGGGTTCGGCGGGCCAAAGACAGATTATCAAATCCCTCATGGCCAATTCAGCCACCCTATGCAGTTTGGTCCATTACTTTAGCTGATCGCTGATGGGCACATGATGCTTTGGCGCAAGGTACTGCGACCAGAACAGTTTCTCCATTGATCTCCGCTCTTCGGCCCGTAAGAACTCTGCGGCATCAGCAACACTCCGGGGCAGGTCTGCAAACACTCCTGGAGAACTCCAAATCTGGGTTAGAAAGATATACCTTTTCTTCACAAATTTACTCTGCATGTTAAAAGCCTTACCCGCCGCAATTTGCCTTGTCTCTCAATCTCCCGGATAGCGCTTTGGGCTTCGGCCCGGGCTTCTTGCGCACTTTGGAGTGCCTTGGCCAGTTCGCAATTTTGCTCCGAACTCTCGCGATCTAAGGACTCGCATTTGCCTATGGCATCCTTGACCTCCTGCTGTAATTCCTCCATTCGCGATTCATGTTTAAGGTGGGAGGCTCGCTCCTCCTCTGCCTCCTTCCTAGCCTCAGCCAGCGCACTCTTGAGGGCCTCGACCTTAGACGTGTCAGCTGCAAACATAATCATAAAACTCATTCATATAACACATAAGAGCTGACACCAGACATATTTTCGGTATCACATACCTTGTTTTTCTTCTAACTTCCGCCTTAGCTCGGATGCTTCGGCGGCATGGGCAGCTGACGCCTGTTTTGCATCCTGATTGTTCAAACAGATATGTATGTTAACCCCCTGAGCAGTTTTTAGATACTCTGTTCGGTTTTTCTTTCTGAACACTGAACAGAGTCTCAGGGGCTACTATCTGTACATGGGCATCCTTTTTATACAGCTAAAAAACACTGTAAAGCACATACCTCAAAGCCTCTTAAAAGGCTAGTGCAGGCCTCGCTAAGTCCGCTTTTCACGGACTGAACCTTTTCAATCACCGTACCCATAAGGGTACGACGTTCTTCCACAATGGTGGCGCTCTGAAGTGCTCTCACCAAAGTGTCTGAGAACAACATCCTCGTCAATAGAGGAATAGCTGGGTCTTCGGGCAGCGGAGCCGGACAGTGAATCCGGTCCGCTTTCTTCGTCCAACCCTGCAAAAGTAAATGGAGGGTTTAGTGTGCTCCTTGGATTCGCAAAGTAAGTTTATCAAAGAACTTAAGGGGTCGCAGTATGGGTGCTGTCATAGCCAAGGTCTTCGGTTGTCTCCAGCCATGACTTCTGGGTCTTGAAGAGCAGCTTCCATATGTCTCCGTGCTTCGTACCGAAGAACCGCTTCAAGGTCTGGGGACCGGCCGGGTTGAACTTCCACATGGGCTCTTGACGCGCCTGACATGGGAGAATCTGGTGAAAGAGCATCACCTGGATCACGCTGGTGAGGCTAGTATTTTTATCTACCATGCTCATGATTCGCTTCTACAGCACCATTACCTCGTCAGACGACGCCCAGTCCAGGCCCATGTTGAGCCAGGATGCCAGCCGCATTGAGGGTCTGGACTTGAACTCTACAGGAACAGCCCAGGTGGAGTCAGGGGGCTCTGTGACATAGAACCACCCCTGCTGCCATCCCTTCATGGTCTCCATGAAGGTGCCCTGGGGCCAAGTGACGTTGGGCAGTTTTCTCACCATAGCGGCATCGCAATCCGCATGCTGGCCATCCACCACTCTCGGCTTCACATTGAAGACCTTGAGCCACAGGCCGAAGTTGGGGGAAATGCGGAGGAATGCCTTGCATATGACGATAAACATCGAAATGTTGAGGAAGGAATTTGGAGCTAGACCATGGAAATCTAGCACGTAGTAAAACATGAGGCCGCGGGTGAAAGGATGAAGGGGAAACCCAAGTCCACAAAGAAAAAGAGGGATAAACACTACCCTCTTGTCGGGCTTTGGAGTGGGGATGATCTTCTTTCTGGATGGAAGCTTTTTGGATGGAAGCCGGTGGGCGATCTCCTTGGCCAGGTACCCCGCTTCCCGGAGTTCCTTGATGTTTTTCTCCGTGATGGAGGAAGCCATCCACTTGCCCTACGCTCCGGATCCGGACATGGCTGGAGTACTTTCTGGGAACGGTGAGGATTGAAGCTTGGGTGCTTGAGGGCGGATGGGCTGAGGAAGGGGAAGGCGTGGGGTAAAAAGGGGGAATCTTATCTCCTTATAAGCTCACCTATTCCCAAGGGGTCGTGCGAAATGGCACAGTTGGGTTTCCCAAACCCATATTGATGAGAATCCCGTAATAAGGGGGCACGATCTCTGTTTGACAAGACGTGTCATCAGTGGTTACATATTGAAACGTGAAACGGAAGGCGGAAAAATGGTTTGAAATAATAAAATGGCCGGACGTAACATCTCACCAGTGATATCTTCAAAAGACATAACTTATCTGTATTCTGCCCTTGTAATTCATAGGTATGACTGTTGTACAGAGCCGGATATAGTACTGACGATCAACTGCTTTGAAGTGTTCGGAGGAGGAACCCGCCTTGCAATGTCGAAGACAATCTGCGCGTCGGACACATCGTCATTGAAGACTAGTTCGGGGGCTACTTAGGGAGTCCAGGATTATGGGATCCTCGAGTGTCTGGGCGATGTGATATGGGCCGGACTAATGGGCCGTGGAGATACAAGACGAATGACTTTCCCCGTGTCCGGATGGGACTCTCCTTGGCGTAGAAGGAAAGCTTAGCGTGCGGATATGAAGATTCCTTTCTTTGTAAACCGACTCTGTACAAACCCTAGTCCCCTGCAGTGTCTATATAAACCGGAGGGTTTAGTCCGTAGATGCAATCACAATCATAATCATATAGGCTAGACATCTAGGGTTTAGCCATTACGATCTCGTGGTATATCAACTCTTGTAACCCCTATACTCATCAAAGACAATCAAGCAGGAAGTAGGGTATTACCTCCGTCAAGAGGGCCGGAACCTGGGTAAACGTCGTGTCCCCTGTCTCCTGTTACCATTGATCCTTAGACGCATAGTTCGGGACCCCCTACCCGAGATATGCCGGTTTTGACACCGATAGTGACCCGGTAGGAAGTTGCATATATCAACCTTCATTTAAATGCCACAGCACGGTCATTATAGGGATAAAATCTCTATAGTGACCTATCATGGCAATTATATAAACCTTGGGATTCTTATTTTGCTAATTTGTAGACTATGGTTGTATTGGTGTTTTTTCTCTCAAAAATTAAAGAATGATTGACTTGACCTTTCATGGCGATTATATAAACCTTTTTTAGTTCGCATGCAGGGTAAAGGGGGCAGGGTGTTCAGATCGAGCATGTCTCCCTTGTGTAGTTTATAGACGCTGCACATACCTATGGGCTCCCCGAGGTATATATATTATCCTTTACCGACAATGAGGGGGCCCCACACAATCTATCCCTTTGACCCAACAACAAGAAGGGTTTGACCATGATGGTATCCTATTGATACTAGTAAGGTACACGTGTATTGCATGCATGAGATTTGGTAACCAAATTATGAATAAATACCACACTATAGCATGAAAGCTTTGAGTCATATATGCATGATGTAGATGTTCGTTTAATTCTTATAGTTCCTCATTGAAAATCAATTAGTTTTATAAAAAAAATCTATTTTAAGATTCATGGAATTGTGCATTGTAAAGCATAAAGTATAAAAATAGTGATAATTCATTTAGAAAAAAAAGTTTGGGCAATTTAGATATGGAAGATTCTAGAACAACGGAGAAGTGCATGTGTTTTGCTAATTTGTAGACTATGATTTCATTGGTGTGTTTTTGCTCTAAAAATTAAAGAATGTTTGACTTGACCTGTCATGGTGATTATATAAACCTTTTTCAGGTCGCATGCCGGGTTGATACATCTCCAACGTATCTATAATTTATGAAGTATTCATGCTATTATATTATCTGTTTTGGATGTTTATGGGCTTTACTAAAAACTTTTATATTATTTTGGGGACTAACCTATTAACCGGAGACCCAACCCAAATTGTTGTTTTCTTGCCTATTTCAGTGTTTCGAAGAAAAGGAATATCAAACGGAGGCCAAACGGAATGAAACCTTCGGGAGAGTTATTTTTTGAACGGAAGCAATCCAGGAGACTTGGAGTAGACGTCAGGGAAGCTTCGAGGAAGCCACGAGGCAGGGAGGTGCGCCCTACCCCCTAGGCACACCCCCACCCTCGTGGGCCCATCGTGGCTCCCCTCACCTACTTCTTTTGCCTATATATGTCCATATACCCTAAAAACATCGAGGAGCGGAATAGATCGGGAGTTTCGCCGCAGCAAGACTCTGTAGCCACCAAAAACCAATCAAGACCCTGTTCCGGCACCCTGCTGGAGGGGGGAATCCCTCTCCGGTGGCCATCTTCATCATCCCGGCGCTCTCCATGACAAGGAGGGAGTAGTTCACCCTCGGGGCCGAGGGTATGTACCAGTAGCTATGTGGTTGGTCTTTCTCTCTCTCTCTCTCTCTCTCTCTCTCTCTCTCGTGTTCTTGAGTCGGCACGATCTTGATGTATCACGAGCTTTGCTATTATAGTTGGATCTTATGATGTTTCTCCCCCTCTACTCTCTTGTGATGAATTGAGTTTCCCTTTTGAAGTTATCTTATCAGATTGAGTCTTTAAGGATTTGAGAACACTTGATGTATGTCTTGCATGTGCTTATATTTGGTGACAATGGGATATCACGTGATCCACTTGATGTATGTTTTGGTGATCAACTTGCAATTCCCGTGACCTCGTGAACTTGTGCATAGGGGTTGGCACACGTTTTTGTCTTGACTCTTCGGTAGAAACTTTGGGGCACTCTTTGAAGTTCTTTGTGTTGGTTGAATAGATGAATCTGAAGTATCTAGGTGACATTGAGGTGACATTGTGTGATGCATATCATATAATAATACCCACGGATACTTGAGGTGACATTGAAGTATCTAGGTGACATTAGGGTTTTGGTTGATTTGTGTCTTTAGGTGTTATTCTAGTATGAACTCTATGATAGATCGAACGGAAAGAATAGCTTCATGTTATTTTACTACGGACTCTTGAATAGATCGATCAAAAAGGATAACTTTGAGGTGGTTTTATACCCTACAATAATCTCTTCGTTTGTTCTCCACTATTAGTGACTTTGGAGTGACTCTTTGTTGCATGTTGAGGGATAGTTATATGATCCAATTATGTTGTTATTGTTGAGAGAACTTGCACTAGTGAAAGTATGAACCCTAGACCTTGTTTCCTAGCATTGCAATACCGTTTACGCTCACTTTTACCACTTGTTACCTTGCTATTTTTATATTTTCAGATTACAAAAACACATATCTACCATCCATATTGCACTTGTATCACCATCTCTTCGCCGAACTAGTGCACCTATACAACTTACCATTGTATTGGGCGTGTTGGGGACACAAGAGACTCTTTATTATTTGGTTGCATGGTTGTTTGAGAGAGACCATCTTCATCATATGCCTCCCATGGATTGCTAAACCTTAGGTCGTCCACTTGAGGAAAATTTGCTACTGTCCTACAAACCTATGCACTTGGAGGCCCAACAACGTCTACAAGAAGAAGGTTGTGTAGTAGACATCAAGGGTATAGGGGGCAGGGTGTTTTGATCTTATAGTTCATCTTATTCAAAATCAATTAGTTTTATAAAAAAACTATTTTAAGATTCATGGAATTGTGCATTGTAAAGCATAAAGTAAAAAACAAATAGTGATAATTCATTTAGAAAGAAGTTTGGGCAATTAAGATATGGAAGATTCTAGAACAAAGGAGAAGTGCTTGTGTTTTGATAATTTGTAGACTATGTTTCTATTGGTGTTTTTTTGCTCTAAAAATTAAAGAATGATTGACTTGACCTGTCATGGCGATTATATAAACCTTTTTCAGGTCGCATGCAGGGTTTAGGGGGCAAGGTGTTCTGATCGAGCATGTCCCCATTCTGCAGTTTATAGACGTTGCACATATCTGTGGGCTCCCTGAGGTATATATATTATCCTTTACCGACAATGAGGGGGTCCCACACAATCTATCCCATTGACCCAACTGTAAGTGCATCTAGTGCCACCCCTAGTTGGTTTTGGAGTATTGACGACAAACCTAGTTGAGGGACTAATGTGTTTGTGAGAATTGCAGGAAAACACAGGTAGAAGTCCCTCATTGATTCGGTTTCACTACCAGAGATGACCCCTAAAAATGTACGAAGACATTGAAGACAATGGTGGTTTATGAAGATATTCATAGTGAAGACAATGACATGAGAAGACTCCCTATGAAGCTTTTGGAACTCGAAGACCTAGATCCTTCGTAGTTTTATTTCATTCATGTTGTGTCATAGGAACCACCGTACTGTTAAGTGGGGTCGAAGAGAACCAGTCAGAATGACTGAAGTGATGCCTAATTCAAATCCTATGTCTTCGAGCGAAGCCTATGAGAGAAAATCTTGTCCAGAGTCAGACAAGTCAGCTCTACTTGTAGCCCAAGTAAAGTTGCCGTGTGAGTTCGAAATCCGACCGTTGGTACACGTGTCAATTCCTTAGTGACCCAGGGTCATTTTGGACAGATCAGGTCGGGTTGCCAAGTGGCTATAAATAGTCCACCCCCCACAACCTTAAATGGTTGGCTGCTCAGATTTCAGCGCACGGCTTTTGTCATTTGAGAGCAACCCACCTCGAAGCCTTTGAAAGAAAAATTCCAGTGAGGAGAAAAGCCCTAACCACCCAGAGCCAGAGTAAATTGGGCATCACTTAAGTCTTCGTGTCTGTGTGATTTGAAGACTTATTACACTTGAGGACTGTGCATCCTCCAGACGGTTAGGCGTCGCGTTCTGAGCATCCAAGAGAAATTGTGGATTGCCAGTGAACGAAGTCTGTGAAGGTTTGGGAGTCTACCTTGAAGACTTACCAGAGTGATTGGGCGAGGTCTGTGTGACCTTAGCTCAAGGAGAAAACGGTGAGGACTGGGTGTCTTGGACTAAGTGTCCTTGACTGGGTGTCTGGGACTGTGTGTCCTTCGGTTTAAATACCTAGCCGCTCCAACCAGACGTACAGTTGTCACAGCAACTGGAACTGGTCCAACAAATCATTGTCTTCAACGTGTCACTGGTTTCATCTTCACTTCCCTTCATCTAGAGTTATTCATTGTGAAGCCATTGCATGCTTGCTTTATCTTTTGTCTTCACAACATGAATGTATGATCTGTTCGGCTTCATAACTTCTTCCTACCTGATCCTTATTACACTGAAGCTGTTTGTCATTGAGCTTTCACTCTATTGAATACATGACCATGGCTGCCCTAGTGTAATCTAACTTCCGCTGCATAGTAATAGGCATAATCTTCACTGTTTGTCTTCATAACTCTCACGTTTTGAAGACTTTCATAAAAATCGCCTATTCACCCCCCTCTAGTCGATATAACGCACTTTCAATTGGTATTAGAGCTTGGTGCTCCCTTGTTCTGTGTGATTCGGTTTAACCACCTGGAGTTTTAGCTATGTCGACTGCAGGGATAATCAAAGTCTCCGCTGCTTGTCCCGTCTTCGATGGAACTGAATATCCCTACTGGAAGAATAAGATGCGCATGCATCTTGAAGCCATTGACGTCGACCTATGGTATGTCGTCGAAAACGGCGTTCCCAAGGCTGGAGAAGGTGTCACTGCTGCTGACGTCAAGAAGTTCGTTCAACTGGACTCTACTGCCAAGAATATCATCTGTGGTCATCTGACCAAAGGACAGTATGGCCGTGTGAGTGCCTTGAAGACATCCAAACTAGTCTGGGATTGGCTCTCCAAAGTTAATGAAGGCATATCAACCCAGAGAGATCAAAGAATCAGTGTCCTTCACAATCTCTTCAACCGCTTCAAATGAAATGACAATGAGAATGTCCAGCACACCTTTGATCGGCTCACTGACATCACAAATGAGCTTCAAGCCCTCGGCGCTACTGAGATCACCAAACATGAAATCGTCAAGACGCTGCTGAGATCACTTGATAGTTCGTTTGACATTCTGGCCCTGATGATTCAAGAACGTCCTGATTTCAAGACACTCGATCCGTCTGACATACTTGAGAGGCTCAACACACATGAGTTTCAGCTTTCTGAGAAAAGAGATATCTACGGCCCAAACTATGGGCGAACTCGTGCCTTGAAGGCAAAAGCTGTCTCCTCATCTGAAGAAGAATCGGACTGCAGTTCTGATGATCCTGAAGACATTGGAAGAGAACTTGCAATGCTAGTGAAGAAGTTTCAAAAATTCACCAAGAAGAAAGGCTTCAGAAAATCTTCACGATCAAGCTCAAGGAATGATGAAGCTTCTGCTCATGACTACAAGAAGAAAACATGTCACAAGTGCAAGAAAACTGGGCACTTCATCTCTGAGTGTCCACAGTGGGACAATGAGAACAGAAGGAAGAAGAAGAGCAAGGAATATGACTCTGACGACAAGAAGTAGAAGAAATACTCAAAGTCTTCTTCCAAAACTTCATCAAGGTCTTCATCACACAAGAACAGCTCATCTGGCAAGGCACGTGCATTTGTTGGAAAGGAGATGGATTCAGAGGAGGAGTCCGCATCTGAGGAGGCAGAGGTGGAGTCTGAGGAGGAGTCTGATTCTGGCATTGCGAGTCTGGCTACAGCATACGTCGTCAAGTCCATCTTCAATACTGAAGACAATGACTGCATCACCGACACCGACGCAAATGACAAGAACGACTCCACTCCTACCTACTGCTTCATGGCACGCGGTGCCAAGGTAAACACACGCACAACTCGCTATGAAACATCTAGTGACGATGACTCTGAATGTGATTCAAAACCTAGCTACAAAACACTTGCTAAAATTGCAACTGAACAACAGAAAGCAATGGAACATATTCAAAAATTGTTAGACAGAAGCGATGATCTGTTGGGTGCTGAAATGACTCGATCTGAATCCTTAATTGAAGACATAAAAAACCTTCACGTTAAGTATCAGGAACTTGAAGATCGTCATGATACTCTCTCAACAACTCATGAAAAGCTTTCCTATGATTATCTTCAAAGGAAGCAAGAACTTGAGAAATTGAGGGTGGCTCATGAAGATCTTCAAAAGGAAAACGAGTCACTTCGCGCTGAACAGATCAGTCCCGCTCAGGAAGGATTTGAACCACCATGTCTTAAATGCATTGAGCGTGATAATGCTGCTTCTGTTGCTAAATGTTCCACTACTACTACTGTTTCAATATCTTCAACTGTTGATGTGGTAACTGACCCCTCTGCTGAGGATACCACTGCTATTGCTGATGAGAATGCTAGGTTGAAGACATTGCTTGAAACAGGGATGTACAAAAGTCTGAAAGGGCATCAGACATTATGTGATGTCCTTAAGAAGCAGATTCTAAACCGAAACCCTAGGAAAGAGGGTGTTGGGTTCGTGAGGAAAATTAATGCAGATGGGTCTTACTGGAAACCTGAGCAGTACCCCAAAACCACATGGGTTGCTGCAAAGGAATCCTCAGCAGATCCATCCAATCTGTCTGGCTTCACTTGTGCTAACCCAATTATCATTGATGAATCCTTCGATGCAAACTATAAACTGTTTAAGAATCAGAATGATGAAGTGTTTGCCAGGTACATTGGTACTAACTGCAGGAATGGACCGCCTATGAAGAAGATCTGGGTTCCGAAAACATGTCTGGAAAATCTTCCTGTGAATGTCTTCATGACACCTCACTTGAAGAAGACAAACCTCAGACCAAAGGCCTCATATGGTCCAAATGCTTCATACAAACAGGGGACCCACCTGAGTCGCACTAACGCAAATGTTTTGCAGGGGAACCATACTCAGGCATATGAATATGAGAGTGGTTCGTCGAACCGTCATGTTCATATGACCAAAAATTATTCTGCTTATTCCTATGAGTATTATTGTCCACCTGCTAGACTGTTTGCTAAGGTTTCAAAGCCAAAATTCTCAGATGCTGCACTTAGACTTATAGCTTCTAAGCCACCCTTGAAGATGTGGGTGGTTAAGAAAGCCTAACTCTCCTTTGCAGGGAAAGGTCTCCAGCACAAAAACAAAATCTTCTGATGCTATTGCTGGGGACCATAAAAATCTTGTGGGGCGCAAGATAAAATGCACAAATGGCATCATTATGTACTTCGTTCCTGAATCGCATGCTACTCTCCCCATTAGTCCTAATATGGATCTAAGTTTTCATAACCCACTGGTTCGTCAAATGTTTATGCTTCACAACACTCTTCGTGAAGCCTATCCCCCTAACTGCACTGTAGGGTACGATACCAGCGACTTCAAAGTCTTCAGAATGGATTATTGACAGTGGGTGTACAAATCACATGACTGGCAGAAGAAGCCTTCTTATGGACTCAACTTTACGTCCATCCAACAAGAGCCACATTACATTCGCTGACACTGGTAAAAGTAAGGTATTGGGTCTAGGTAGAGTTGCAATCTCAAAGGATCAACACATGGATAAAGTCATGCTTGTTGAATCCCTTGGCTTCAACTTAATGTCTGTCTCAATGCTTTGCGATTTGAATATGATTGTAATGTTTGGCAAATATCGCTGCCTGGTGCTAATGGAATCTGACAAATCTCTAGTGTTTGAAGGGTATAGGAAAGGTGATTTGTATGTGGTAGATTTCTCAGCAGGACCACAACTTGCAGTATGTCTTCTTGCAAAAGCTTCAGAATGCTGGCTTTGGCATCGAAGGCTTGGGCATGCTGGCATGAGGAACCTCCACACCCTTGCGAAGAAAAAGCACGTCATAGGCATCGAGGGCGTCAAGTTTAAGAAAGATCACTTATGCGGTGCTTGTGAAGCAGGGAAGATGACAAGGGCAAAACATCCTTCGAAGACAATCATGACTACTACACAACCCTTCGAACTGCTTCACATGGATCTTTTCGGTCCCACTCACTACTCAACTTTTACTACTTCTTCATGCCTCTATGGCTTCGTAATTGTTGATGATTATTCTAGATATACTTGGGTGCACATAATCCTTTACAAGACTAAAGTGCAGGATGTCTTCAGACGCTTCGCAAATCGAGCTATGAACAATTTTGGCGCCAAGATAAAGCACATCAGAAGTGACAATGGCACCGAATTCAAGAATACTGGCCTTGATACATATCTGGACACCTTGGGCATCACACATGAATTCTCAGCTCCATACACGCCACAGCAGAATGGCGTCGTCGAACGCAAGAACAGAACACTCATTGAGATGGCCAGAACAATGCTAGATGAATACAAGACTCCAAGAAAATTCTGGACTGAAGCCATTGATACTGCATGCCATACAATCAATCGTGTTTATCTTCACAAGCTCCTGAACAAGACATCCTATGAACTCCTAACTGGCAAGAAGCCAAATGTCAGTTATTTCAGAGTATTTGGCGCAAAATGCTGGATCAAGGACCCACACCACACCTCAAAGTTTGCTCCAAAGGCACATGAAGGCTTCATGCTTGGATATGGAAAGGATTCGCACTCCTACAGAGTCTTCAATCTCTTCCACTACAAAGTGGTTGAAACAGTGGATGTGCGATTTGATGAAACCAATGGATCACAAAGAGAGCAATTGCCAAATGTGCTAGATGAAGTTCCATCAAATGAATCAATCAAGCTTATGGGAACTGGAGAAATTGTACCTTCTAAAGCCCAACCTGAAGAAGAACTTATCATCTCAGCACCTGATCCACATGAAGACAATGCTCAGCCTGAAGATATACCTTCAAATGACCACATAAATCAGCAAGAGCAAAGTCTTCGCACCACACACCCTCGTGTTGCAAATGAAGTACAAATTGACAAAATACTGGACAGCATCAATGCACCTGGTCCACTCACTCGTTCAAGGGCAACTCAGCTAACGAACTTCTGTGGGCATTTCACATTTGTCTCAATATCAGAACCCAAGAAAGTTGAAGAAGCCTTCATGGAACCTGAATGGATTCAAGCTATGCAAGAAGAGCTTCAACAGTTTGAGCTGAATAATGTACGGGAACTGGTTAAGCGTCCTGATCCACGGAAGCACAACATAATAGGCACCAAATGGATATACCGCAACAAGCAAGATGAGCATGGTCAAGTTGTCAGAAACAAAGCTCGTCTAGTTGCTCAAGGATATACTCAAGTGGAGGGCATTGACTTCGATGAAACATTTGCTCCTGTGGCTAGGCTTGAAGCCATACGCATACTGCTGGCCTATGCAAATCATCATAACATACTTCTATATCAAATGGATGTGAAAAGTGCCTTTCTCAATGGCAAGATTGAAGAAGAAGTGTATGTTGCACAACCACCTGGCTTTGAAAATCCAAAACATCCTGATATGGTATACAAGCTCAACAAGGCACTGTATGGCCTCAAACAAGCCCCTAGGGCCTGGTATGATACACTCAAGTACTTTCTGAAAAGCAAAGGCTTCATACCTGGTTCCCTGGATCCCACTCTTTTCACGAAGACATATGATGGTGAACTGTTTGTGTGCCAAATATATGTGGATGACATTATCTTCGGCTGCACCAATCAAAAGTATAGTGAAGAGTTTGGATACATGATGCAAGAGCAATATCAGATGTCCATGATGGGGGAGCTGAGGTTCTTTCTCGGTCTTCAAATACGGCAACAACGCAACAGCATCTTCATATCTCAAGAGAAATATCTTAAAGAGTGCCTGAAGAAGTTCGGTATGCAAGACTGCAAAGGCTTCACAACACCAATGCCAGCCAAGCATCATCTGGGTCCCGACGACAATGGTAAAGAGTTCGATCAAAAGGTATACCGCTCCATGATTGGGTCTTTGCTTTATTTATGTGCATCTAGGCCAGATATCATGCTTAGTGTTTGCATGTGTGCTCGATTTCAAGCGACACCAAAGGAGTCGCATCACTTAGCTGTGAAGCGAATTCTTTGATATTTGGCTCACACCCCAACTCTAGGATTATGGTATCCAAAGGGCTCAGAGTTTGATCTGGTTGGATTTTCGGATGCTGATTATGCTGGTGACAAAGTTGATCGCAAATCTACATCAGGCACATGTCATTTTCTGGGACGATCACTTGTATTTTGGTCTTCAAAGAAGCAGAACTGTGTATCTCTCTCCACTGCTGAATCTGAATACATTGCTGCTGGATCTTGCTGCGCTCAGCTTCTGTGGATGAAGCAAACACTCAAGGATTATGGCATTCATCTGAAGCAAGTGCCACTTTACTGCGACAACGAAAGCGCCATCAAGATTGCCAACAACCCAGTTCAGCACTCGAAGACAAAGCACATTGAAATTCGTCATCACTTTCTCAGAGATCATGTTGTGAAGGAAGACATTGATATCATACACGTCAACACTGAAGAGCAATTGGCAGATATCTTCACAAAGCCCTTGGATGAGAAGAGATTTTGCAAGTTACGGTGTGAGCTAAATATCTTGGAATCCTCAAATGTCCTGTGATCAGGCACACATCCTAACACTTATGCATATTGATGACTTAGATGTGCAACACACGAAGTAGCGTATATCTTCAATCAATGAAGACATACATTCTAAGTGTGAATACATTAATGTGGAATTTGACTTCGGAGCGCCACGATAATTGTGCGCCGTGTCTGGGTCTAATACTTCCTATACGGTGGGTAACGCCACCACCAAACGTTCCATTTTGAAGTGTTTCTCTCATGGCGTCACCTCTCAATGTCTTCACAATTGGTTTGGCTTCATTCTCTGTATGTCTTCATGATTATCTTCACTGCGTTGATTATATGGATATATATGTACTGATGTTCTGTCCTCTACAGCATTCACTTATAGCTATGTCTTCTTGGTTGAATCTTTTGAACTAAGTGAATGTGATCGGACCCTAACCTCTCTATGCTTTCTATCCCAAACTCTATCTCTCCAAGTCATATGCATTCTGTTGAAACTGTCGAATGTCTTCACTGTGTCCTTGTCAGCCGAAGACATTGAGACAACCATAAAAGTCAGTTTTAATGCTCATTCCTCCACATAAGATCCGGAGAAGCAGAAACGACCGCCCGATAATTTAGGCGTGCGTGGGACGTGGAACAAATCCCGATAATCTAACTGGCCACGCGTGCCTCAAATGCGAACCGCCGGGGTACCTGCGTAATAGCGCAGTGCCGCCTCTATCCCTATAAATATACGATTCACTGCGGTCATTATCTCCTTCTTCCACCCTCGCACGAACCCTAGCGCCACCGCTAGCACTCGACGACGCCGGCGACGAAGCGCTTCACTGCCGCAACCTCTCCGACGCCGTTTTCACGCCGACAGCGGACATCACTTTCTCCGCCGTCGCCGTAGGTGTCTTCCGTCGCCAAGTTAGGGCATGGAGGATCGAACTGCTCGGCCTCAACTCTCACTTCGTCTAGCAGTTCCAAGTGTGGTAAATAAAACCTCTTTTTACAGCTTCTTTTGATCCTACAGTTCAGTCACTTTCTGCCATAAGAAGTTTCTCTTCACACCAGTTAAATCTCTCGCTGCATCTCATAACATGCCTAGTATATTCACTTGTACTTCATAAAGTAGTTAGATTCCTCACTTGTACTGATCTATGGGTTCGTACAAATCTGGAACCAACTTCTTATCTATAAGTGAATGTCTTCGCATAATGAGGTCAATGTCTTCTAAACCGATTTATCTTCAAAATCTTCTGAGAATGCATATGACCTCTTCCCCTTCCCTCGCACCTTAATGCTGTCACAGGTACATGTCCGTGGGAGAATCCTTCGGTTCTCATAGTCTGCATTCATTTGTAGAGTACTTGCAGCATCACATCAACTCGCCTGAAGCCAGTTCTTGCAGAAGGAAGCCCTTGAAGCCTTTGAACATCTTGAAGCCTTCCAAGTTATCCATGGCTTCAGAAACAGCAGCAAGGAAGGGAGGCAGACAGCGACGTGGTGAAACGTCCAAAGATCTGCCTGATGAATTGGCAGAGATGTACAAAACTGATCCTGAAGAAAGCTATGGTCAGCGCAAGACACGAATCCAATGGATTCGAAGATATTGGGCAGAGCAATGGTTCCACTACCGCTTCGTCACTCAGGAATATGCGGAGAAGTGCGCCATCAAGAGACCGTGGGGAGATGTATTATACAAAAATCTCGTACCCAAGTCCAAAGACGAAGCCATTGCTCAAGGATTCTATCCATGCATGGTGAGAGGACCACAGCCAGCTGAGGCGCATCCGTCATCACTTCTCTGGTGCCGCGATGATAATCTCTTCAAGCACAACTTTCAGTTTGCACAACAGTCAGCGAAGATAAACAAGAAGAAATTTGGGCTTGACTTCAACCCTGGTCCCTCCTCACCAAGGGCAGATGGCACATGCAACGCCAATCCCAATATCATCGGGCCGTATGCCAATCTTGCAGGCCTCATCACTCGCATCCTAGTCCAAGGGACTGCTGTGAATGACCCTCCAGCAGATACTGAGTCAGATGACGCCCCTGCTGCTCTGAAGCCAAAGCAGAAGAAGCCAAAAGCTCCAAAAGCTTCAAAGCCAGCCGCTTCTCCCAAGATCGCAAGAGTGAAGCCTTTAGCAACTGCACCTCCTGAAGCCAGTGTGCAGTCAGAAGGCTTATCGCGAGTGTCCAAGCCCCAAAAAGCCAACAAGCCTCAGCCACACACAGGCAAAGAGCTCACAGCTGTTGACATTCTGCGCTGCGAAGCCATTGATCTCTCAAGCGATGAAGATCTTGGAGATGATGCTCTTGAGCAGCTCATCAAGAGCAAGGAGGAGGCTGAAATCTTCAACAATCTGCCTCTGTTTGATGTCGCCATCATCCACAACTTCATCGATGAATGGTTTGACACACCAGACATAAGCTTCAATGATCTGCAGCTACCCATAGGCCTCAGCGTTGCCTTTCAAGGTGCAATCGCTTCAGAACTTGCAATAGCCCAGCGCATTGTAGAACTGAAGCAGAAAATTGATCATGAAAAGGCTCAGTTCAAGAAGCACGTGGCCAAGCTCAGTGTGCAAGAAGTGAAAAACTTCAAGATCATGTTGCACGAGCTGAAAGAAAACTTCCTGAAGACGCGTGCCGAAGCTCAAGGCTCACGAGAACGCATGAAGACTTTGGCTGAACGTTGCGTGCAAGCCTACAATGAGGCAGAAAAGCGCAAGGCACTTGGGCGTCCCGGCATTGACCCCAGGATGGACGCGAAGAAGAAAAAGAAGGCGGCTGTGCCCGAACCTGAAGCGCCAAGGTCAGAACCTGATGCTCTGATTGTCTTCCCCGCTGCAACGATTGGCTCGAAGCCAAAGAGTCGATCAACCGCCTCACAGCACAAGAAGACACGGACTGCAGAGGCTAAAGCTAAGAAGAGAAAACATTCTGAAGCCTCTCCTTCTGAACCCATCATCAAGAAGCGCAAGACAAAGAAATCTCGGGCTGCTCCCACAGAGCCCCTGATAGTTGAACCACTCTGCGTCCGCTATCCTGACGCAGATCGTCAGTTGACAGTGCATGAGCCTGGTTACATAGAGGCTCCGCATGCTGAAGACATTCTAGCAGCCAACCCTAATGCTGCTGAAGACATTGGTCCCCAAGACAATGTGCAAGGTGATGCAGCCCTTCCTCAGCTTGAGACAAGCGAACAGATCAGTATTGGTCGTCCATTGACGCCAATCACACAAGATGCGTCGTGGGCAGATCGCCCACAGGAGGAAGATGAGCCCCAACCCACTGCAACTCCACCGGCGCCTACCCTCCATAGGCTTCGCAGAGGGCCAAGGGCTCAGGCTGTTGAAAACATTCCGGCTGCATCAGCCGAAGAGCAAGAAGAAATACCACAAGCTCCAACTCCCCCGCACCAACAAGAAGCAGTTCTCAAGGAGAACGTGCCTGAAGCTGAAAATGTTGAGGCTGCCACAAACAACGCCGAAGCAAATGTGGAGCCCTCCCCAACAACAGCTTCAGAAGACACCGAAGCTACTGCTCCTGAACATTCTGTGCCTGAGTCTACTGCCGGACCACAATTCAACTATCATATTGCGCACAGGCCCCAGGTCCAGAAGCCGATCCCACGACTACCAAGGTTCCCAGGTCCTGCATCAGCTCCTGGTTCCTTCAACATCAACGGCTTCAGGGCAGATAACACGTTTTTCGACCGCTCCAAGAACCCTTATTCAAGGGAACGGATTGTATCAGATAGGTTCTGGAGCCATCAACAGCGCAGCTATTATTCATGCATCCTCTACAACCAAGGCCGCATCTTTCCTCACAAGCACCTTGAGGTTGAAGCTGTTGAAGGTCTGCCTGGTCTAGAAGAAGCATTGGATTGCTTCAAGCAAGTGGGTTTGCTGCCATTTATCACTGACGAAGAGCACTGGAACGAAGAGCTTCTGCTCCAGTTCTATGCCACTTTGCATATCAAAGGCTATAATAGAGATCCGAAGACATGGATCCTGGAGTAGATGACAGGCAATATCCATCATGAAGCCAATGCTTTCGACCTAATTGAGCTTACCGGCCTTCCCACTCCTGGCGAATTCTTTGAAGAAGGGTGCCAACTCCATGCTGAAGCCATTGAGAGCATATTTCAGCGTCCTGAGCCAGATATGAGTCAGATGCTCTCAATGATGAAGCCATTTCCTCCAAATGCACCCTATCCAACTAGGTTCTTCGTTGAAGACTTAGAGTACCTGCCTAGAACAATATATCACATCATAAGGCGGACTCTCTGGCCAGTCAAGGGACACTCTCGATATGCAACGATTGATGGTGCAATGAAGACTCTCATCTTCTGCATTCTTCATGGCAAATGCTTCAATGCACAGGATCTCTTCATCCGTCAATTTGCAGCATCTGCTTCAGAACTGTTTGGCTTAAAGTTTTATGCTCCTTGGGTTATGAGGCTAATCAAGCTTCACTCTGCAATCTCCTATCAACCCTCAGCCCGCAATCATAGGATATTTTTGCCCGATATGGACACATCTGCTGAAGCAATATATCCAGAGCCGGCCAAGCAACCACTAAGTCTTCAAAATGCAGAACACCAGAGCTTCACTCAAAATATTGAAGGTGTTGAAGCTCTCTCTCGCGTCTATCCAATGGCTGGCACCACACGTGCCCCTGCCTCAACTGAAGCCACCAAAAGCACAACTGCAAAGAGACCCAAGAAGCGCACTCGTGCACTCAATGACAGAGAGCTTCTTGTGGCTCTTCACCAAAAGCAAGATAGGCATCACGACTGGCTCAAGAGGCAGATGAGAAGCATCATGCAAGACGTCAATCGCCTCAGAAATATGGCAACCAAGAATGCATTTGTCACACACGAGACCTGTCGCCGCACTTGGAAGGGCCTCACCATGATGTGCCCTGAAGCTGAACTGCATGAGGATGGCTTCACAGAGCACTTCAAATTTGACTCCACGCCTCCAAGAAGAGCGGTGATGCGTAGCACACCATCACTTGAAGAGTCAGAGTTCTCTTCTTCTGCTGCCACCGTGTCTGCCCGTATTATTGAAGAAGAAGACGACGCGACATCATCTCCACCTGCTTCAACGCGCGTCGAATCTGCACCAAGCTCGTCTGCACCACCGCCAAACAACTCCACCGACCCTGCTGCGCCTGGGAACGCGTAGAAACCTCTATGTCTTCAAACCTTTTTGGTCATCACTGACAAAAGGGGGAGAAGCATATGATGGTTATAGTCTTCAAGCGGGTCACTTTGGGCGGGTGCCACTATATTTTGCTTCGTGCTTACAACTCCCGTTCTTGCTACATTTGCTTCTTGAGTTGTAACACTTAGCCTTGATGGCCGTCTGCTACCTGCTTGTCACTCCGGTATGCGAAGATAAATTCCGCATGTGCGATGATAAATTCCGCACTTATCTCTTACTGCAGACGTCCATTTTCCATTATGCATGACATTATCTTCATATACTTTCACATGCATAGTGGATTGTCATCATAAGTTGAAGTGGATCTCCACAAGTACAACCTGCCATGTGCATTTGCATTCAAAAGGCAAATTACTTATATGCACATCTTCAGGGGGAGCCCTCGCAACTTATGAAGACAAATTCCTTTACTATTTCACAAATTATGTTCCCCGTTGAAAACTTCAACTAGTTTGTCATCAATCACCAAAAAGGGGGAGATTGTAAGTGCATCTAGTGCCACCCCTAGTTGGTTTTGGAGTATTGACGACAAACCTAGTTGAGGGACTAATGTGTTTGTGAGAATTGCAGGAAAACACAGGTAGAAGTCCCTCATTGATTCGGTTTCACTACCAGAGATGACCCCTAAAAATGTACGAAGACATTGAAGACAATGGTGGTTTATGAAGATATTCATAGTGAAGACAATGACATGAGAAGACTCCCTATGAAGCTTTTGGAACTTGAAGACCTAGATCCTTCGTAGTTTTATTTCATTCATGTTGTGTCATAGGAACCACCGTACTGTTAAGTGGGGTCGAAGAGAACCAGTCAGAATGACTGAAGTGATGCCTAATTCAAATCCTATGTCTTCGAGCGAAGCCTATGAGAGAAAATCTTGTCCAGAGTCAGACAAGTAAGCTCTACTTGTAGCCCAAGTAAAGTTGCCGTGTGAGTTCGAAATCCGACCGTTGGTACACGTGTCAATTCCTTAGTGACCCAGGGTCATTTCGGACAGATCAGGTCGGGTTGCCAAGTGGCTATAAATAGTCCACCGCCCACAACCTTAAATGGTTGGCTGCTCAGATTTCAGCGCACGGCTTTTGTCGTTTGAGAGCAACCCACCTCGAAGCCTTTGAAAGAAAAATTCCCAGTGAGGAGAAAAGCCCTAACCACCCAGAGCCAGAGTAAATTGGGCATCACTTAAGTCTTCGTGTCTGTGTGATTTGAAGACTTATTACACTTGAGGACTGTGCATCCTCCAGACGGTTAGGCGTCGCGTTCTGAGCATCCAAGAGAAATTGTGGATTGCCAGTGAACGAAGTCTGTGAAGGTTTGGGAGTCTACCTTGAAGACTTACCAGAGTGATTGGGCGAGGTCTGTGTGACCTTAGCTCAAGGAGAAAACGGTGAGGACTGGGTGTCTTGGACTAAGTGTCCTTGACTGGGTGTCCGGGACTGTGTGTCCTTCGGTTTAAATACCTAGCCGCTCCAACCAGACGTACAGTTGTCACAGCAACTGGAACTGGTCCAACAAATCATTGTCTCCAACGTGTCACTGGTTTCATCTTCACTTCCCTTCATTTACAGTTATTCATTGTGAAGCCATTGCATGCTTGCTTTATCTTTTGTCTTCACAACATGAATGTATGATCTGTTCGGCTTCATAACTTCTTCCTACCTGATCCTTATTACACTGAAGTTGTTTGTCATTGAGCTTTCACTCTATTGAATACATGACCATGGCTGCCCTAGTGTAATCTAACTTCCGCTGCATAGTAATAGGCATAATCTTCACTGTTTGTCTTCATAACTCTCACATTTTGAAGACTTTCATAAAAATCGCCTATTCACCCCCCCTCTAGTCGATATAACGCACTTTCACCAACAACAAGAAGGGTTTGACTATGATTGTTTCCTATTAATACTAGTAAGGTATACGTGCATTGCACGCATGAGATTTGGTATCCAAATTATGAATAAATACCACACTATAGCATGTAAGCTTTGAGTCATATATGCATGATGTAGATGTTCGTTTAATTCTTATAGTTCATCTCATTCAAAATCAATTAGTTTTATAAACAATCTATTTTAAGATTCATGGAATTGTGCATTGTAAAGCATAAAGTAAAAACAAATAGTGATAATTCATTTGGAAAAAAGTTTGGGAAATTAAGATATGGAAGATTCTAGAACAAAGGAGAAGTGATTGTGTTTTGAGGTTTGTGCATTATGCTTAAGTTCAACCATGGAGTCTTCTACATTGTACATGTGGCAGAATCTGGTGGAATGTAGAAGATATCCAACGGCCAGTAGTGCTCGGACTTGCCATCTCTATACCATTGGATTGGCTTCATCCAACGACCAATTTCAAAGTTATTCACACACTATATAGGGGTATAGATGTGTGCCATGCTAGACCAAATAAAGTTTGAACACATGTGTGGGACGACACCCCCCTCCCGCCGCCTAAAAGATGGGAAACCGACATCGTACCTATTGAACCAGGCTTGGAGTAGGGTACGGTGTTCGGTTTGTAATGTAGTTGGTGGGCCATCGAAGTTGTGCACTCGGGATTTAAACACATCACACACCACCATACCCATACATATTTTTCAGGCCGCATGCAGTGTATACGGGGTCTTCTGATTGACCACGACTCCCTTGTGTGGGTTTTTGTGACGACACGCATATCTCTGTGCTCCCTGAGTGTATATATATCATCCCTTTAACCAATAATGAGGGGTACATGTCGGCCATGAATGGATTCCTCCTAGTTCGTGTTAGGGCCGGTCACCGTCACATGTCGCTCCCACATGCTCAGATTGCTAGGTTCGACCTACATCGTACCCTGCGTATCTCGTGCTTAACTACCTTGCCTTCATGGTTGTTGTCTGTATCGAGAGGTAGGCACCACATCTAAATTGTACATTATTCTATATTGAAAACACACAACACCCCTTCCCAACATATGATACATCTCCAGCGTATCTATAATTTCTTATTGTTCCATGCTATTATGTTATCCAAATAGGATGTTTTATATGCATTTATACGCTATTTTATATGATTTTTAGGACTAACCTATTAACCTAGAGCCTAGTGCCAGTTTTTGTTTTTTTCCTTGTTTTTGAGTATCACAGAAAAGGAAAACCAAACGGAGTCCAATTGACCTGAAATTTCACGGAGATTATTTTTGGATCACAAGAAGCCCATAGAGTATCGGAGATGGGCCAGAAGAGTCCCGAGTCACCCACGAGGGTGGGGGCGTGCCCTACCCCCTAGGCGCGCCCCTACCTCGTGGCCGCATCTGGGACCCCCCTGACTTGTTCCCGACGCCAACACCTCTTATATATACCCAAACTTCCAGAACATAGCCTAGATCGGGAGTTCCACCACCGCAAGCCTCTGTAGCCACCGAAAACCAATCTAGACCCGTTCTGGTACCCTGCCAGAGGGGGGATCCGTCTCTAGTGGCCATGTTCATCATCTTGGCGCTCTCCATGACGAGGAGGGAGTAGTTCACCCTCGGGGCTGAGGGTATACTAGTAGCTATGGTTTGATCTCTCTCTCTCTCTTGTTTTCTTGATTCAACACGATTTTGATGTATTCCGAGCTTTGCTATTATAGTTGGATCATATGATGTTTCTCCCCCTCTACTCTCTTTTGATGGATTGAGTTTTCCCTTTGAAGTTATCTTATCAGATTGAGTCTTTAAGGATTTGAGAACACATGATGTATGTCTTGCATGTGCTTATCTGTCGTGACAATGGGATATCACGTGATCCACTTGATGTATGTTTTGGTGATCAACTTGCGAGTTCCGTGACCTCATGAACTTATGCATAGGGGTTGGCACACGTTTTCATCTTGACTATCCGGTAGAAACTTTGGGGCACTCTTTGAAGTTCTTTGTGTTGGTTGAATAGATGAATCTGAGATTGTGTGATGCATATCGTATAATCATACCCACAGATATTTGAGGTGACATTGGAGTCTCTAGGTGACATTAGGGTTTTGGTTGATTTGTGTCTTAAGGTGTTATTCTAGTACGAACTCTAGGATAGATTGAACAGAAAGAATAGCTTCGTGTTATTTTACTATGGACTCTTGAATAGATCGATTAGAAAGGATAACTTTGAGGTGGTTTCGTAACCTACAATAATCTCTTCGTTTGTTCTACGCTATAAGTGACTTTGGAGTGACTCTTTGTTGCATGTTGAGGCATTGTTATATGATCCAATTATGTTATTATTGTTGAGAGAACTTGCACTAGTGAAAGTATCAACCCTAGGCGTTGTTTCAACACATTGCAATACCGTTTGTGCTCACTTTTATCATTAGTTACCTTGCTGTTTTTGTATTTTCAGATTACAAAAACCTTTAACTACCATCCATATTGCACTTGTATCACCATCTCTTCGCCGAACTAGTGCACCTATACAATTTACCATTGTATTGGGGTGTTTGGGACACAAGAGACTCTTTATTATTTGGTTGCAGGGTTGTTTGAGAGAGACCATCTTCATCCTACGCCTCCCATGGATTGATAAACCTTAGGTCATCCACTTGAGGGAAATTTGCTACTGTCCTACCATCTTCATGCTCTTTTCTGGCACCGTTGCCGGCGAGGTTAGCGCTTGAAGGTATATCTTTAGATCTTGTAATCGAATCTTTTAGTTTCTTGTTTTATCACTAGTTTAGTTTATAAAAGAAAATTATAAAAAATGGAATTGACGATACCTCATATGCTTCATCTTTTTAATGTCTTTCATGAAAATAAGGATTCCAATAATTGTGCCAAAGTTTTAGAAGAAGAATGCATTAGAATGTTTGGCACTAAATATTTGAATGATGAGCATGATTGCAATGTTGTTAGTACGAACTCTTTGAATATCCATAGTACTAATGATGATTGCACTAGTCATGATGAAAATATCTCTTATAAGCATGTCAATTTTTGTGGAGTGCATAGGGTTTTAAAGTGCACACCAAATAGGGAAGATAGATTTTGCAAGAGGCATAAGTATCTAGAAACTAAATGGTTGCAAGAAAGGCCAGATGTTTATGCGGAAAATTTAAATTTTCTTAGCCACCCTTATGAACTTTGCAATGAACGTGGTCATTTAAATATCCAATGCAAAAAATTTCATGATCGAATCATGTCCAAAAATTGTGATCACTTGATTTCCCTTGCGCACCATAATGAACTTAGTTTGCTCCTGGGTTATGAAGAAATGAAACGTATAACTAAAGATATTCTAGAATTTTCCCTTGATAAATTTCTTGATTTTGATCTAGAGGAAATTTATATGTATTTTGAAGTGAATTGCATTGAAAATCCTTATATTACCAATTACATAGAGTCAAGAAAACAATTATAAGATGAACAGAATACTAATGAAAGGGAAGAGATTTCCCAATATCCTCCTATTTTTTCTTATGATGAATCAGGTAATGAGGAGGAGCCTTCTATCCAACCAATATCATTAATAAGGAGCTCCAAAAATAGGGTTAAACCAACACATGATGCGAAGAAGAAAAAGAAAAGACGTAGAAGCAAAGGTAAAAAGGTATCCCTCCCAAATGATGTTGCTCCTATTACTCATTGTGATGATGAAAATTGATATACTATTGGTGCTATCTATACTATTATTGATGAGAGTGATTATGCTTATGATATGAAAAGGCCCAAGCTTGGGGATGCTATGTTTGATGAGAATGACATGTTTGAGAATTTATTTGCTGAAATTAATGTTTGTCCCAAGCTTGGGGGTGCTATGATTAATGAAGATGATATTTTTAGTCTCCCATGTTTTGATGAGCAAATTTACTATGATGATAGCATGCCTCCTATTTATGATGATTATATTGATGAAAGTGGATTTGGAAGAGTGTCAACTTTAGGACGTAATGATCCCACTATTTTGGAGGATGTTGAATCTTATTGTGATAACTATAAAAGTGGAATTGGAGAGGTCATGACTTTATTAAGTAATGATTCCATTATATTGGAAGAGGTTTCAATTGATTATGATGAGAACAAAGTTTCTACTTATGATGATTATTGTGATGACACCTATGCTATAAAAGTAGTGATTCTTATATTTATAAAACTTGCCATGATTATGATTACCCTTTTTATGAACACTACTCTTTTAATGTGGAAACAATTTATAGTATTCTAGCTTCTTATGATACTCCCACTATTTCGAATGAGAAGAATTTTGCTTATGTGGAGAATAGTAAATTTTCTATGCTTGTAGATCATGAAAAGAATGTTTTATGTGATGGTTATATTGTTGAATTCATTCATTATGCTACTGAAATTTATTATGAGGGAGTAGTATATGCTTGTAGGAATTTCAATAATATCGAGTTTCCTCTCTATGTGCTTAAAGTTTTGAAGGTATGCTTGTTTTGCCTTCCTATGCTAGTTGATTATTGTTCCCTTAAATTGTTTGCTCACAAAATCCCTATGCATAGGAAGTGTGTTAGGCTTAAATTTTCTAGTTATATTATTCATGATGCTCTCTTTATGTTACAATTCTTATCTTTTATGTGTGCATCATTGAAATCATAATGCCTAGCTAGGGGCGTTAAACGATAGCGCTTGTTGGGAGGAAACCCAATTTTATTTTTGTTCTTTGCTTTTTGATCCTGTTTAGTAATAAATAATTCATATAGCCTGTGTTTAGATGTGTTTTTATGTTTTAATTAGTGTTTGTGCCAAGTAGAACCTTTGGGAAGACTTGGGTGAAGTCTTTGCGATCTTGCTGTAAAAAACAGAAACTTTTGCGCTCACGAGATTAGCTGCCATTGTTTACTGGAGAGTGCGTTTAGGTTTATTCTTTATGCAGATTATTAATAGAAAAGTTCGTCAGGTCCAGCAATTTATTTCAGAATTTTTGGAGTGATAGAAGTATTTGAATGATACAGATTACTGCAGACTGTTCAGCTTTTTGACAGATTCTGTTTTTCATTGTGTTGTTTGCTTATTTTGATGAATCTATGAGTAGTATCGGAGGGTATGAACCATAGAGAAGTTGGAATAAAATAGATATTACACAAATATGAATTTAGAATGAGTTCACAACAGTACCAAAAGTGGTGATTTATTTTCTTATACTAACGGAGCTCATAAGATTTTCTGTTGAGTTTTGTGTTGTGAAGTTTTCAAGTTTTGGGTAAAGATTCAATGGACTGTGGAATAAGGACTGGCAAGAGCCTAAGATTTGGGATGGCAAAGGCACCCCAAGGTAATACTCAAGGACAACCAAGAGCCTAAGCTTGGGGATGCCATACGGGGCATCCCCTCTTTCGTCTTCGTTCGTCGGTAACTTTACTTGGAGCTATATTTTTATTCACCACATTATATGTGTTTTGCTTAGAGCGTCATTTTATTTTCTTTTGTTTTGCTTTCTGTTTCAATAAAATACCACGATCGGAAATTCTTAAATGTCATAAAGTCTTCACATAGTTGCTTAATTATTCAACTACTCATTTATCTTCACTTATATCTTTCGGAGTAGTTTGTCATCTGCTCTAGTGCTTCACTTATATCCTTTTAGAGCACGATGGTGGTTTTATTTTGAAGAAATAGATGAACTCTCATGCTTCACTTACATTATTTTGAGAGTCTTTTGAACAGCATGGTAGTTTGCTTTGGTTATGAAACTAGTCCTAATATGATATGCATCCAAGATGGGCATAATAAAAACTTTCATATAAAGTGCATTGAACACTATGAGAAGTTTGATACTTGATGATTGTTATGAGATATGAATATGGTAATATTAGAGTCATGCTAGTTGAGTAGTTGTGAATTTGAGAGATACTTGTGTTAAAGTTTGTGATTCCCGTAGCATGCACGTATGGTGAACCGTTATGTGATGAAGTCGGAGCATGATTTATTTTTTGATTGTCTTCCTTATGAGTGGCAGTCGGGGACAAGTGATGGTCTTTTCATACCAATCTATCCCCCTAGGAGCATGCACGTAGTACTTTGTTTCGATAACTAATAGATTTTTGCAATAAGTATGTGAGTTCTTTATGACTAATGTTGAGTCCATGGATTATACGCACTCTCACCCTTCCACCATTGCTAGCCTCTCTTGTGCCGCGCAACTTTCGCCGGTACCATACACCCACCATTACCTTCCTCAAAACAGCCACCATACCTACCTATTATGGCATTTCCATAGCCATTTCAAGATATATTGCCATGCAACTTTCCACCATTCTGTTTATTATGACACGCTCCATCATTGTCATACTTCTTTGCATGATCATGTAGTTGACATCGTATTTGTGGCAAAGCCACCGTTCATAATTCTTTCATACATGTCACTCATGAGTCATTGCACATCCCGGTACACCGCTGGAGGCATTCATATATAGTCATATCTTGTTCTAAGTATCGAGTTGTAATTTTTTGAGTTGTAAGTAAATAAAATTGTGATGGTCATCATTATTAGAGCATTATCCCAAGTGAGGAAAGGATGATGGAGACTATGATTCCCCCACAAGTCGGTATGAGACTCCGAACGAAAAAAAGAGATAAAAAAGGCCATAAAAAGGAAGAAGGCCCAATAAATGAGAGAAAAAGAGAGAAGGGGCAATGCTACTATCCTTTTACCACACTTGTGCTTCAAAGTAGCACCATGATCTTCATGATAGAGAGTCTCCTATGTTGTCACTTTCATATACTAGTGGGAATCTTTCATTATAAGAACTTGGCTTGTATATTCCAATGATGGGCTTCCTCAAAATGCCCTAGGTCTTCACGAGCAAGCGAGTTTGATGCACACCCACTTAGTTTCTTTTTGAGCTTTCATCCACTTATAGCTCTAGTGCATCCGTTGCATGGCAATCCCTACTCACTCACATTGATATCTATTGATGGGCATCTCCATAGCACGTTGATACGCCTAGTTGATGTGAGACTATCTTCTCCTTTTTGTCTTCTCCACAACCACCATTCTATTCCACCTATAGTGCTATGTCCATGGCTCACGCTCATGTATTGCGTGAAGATTGAAAAAGTTTGAGAACATCAAAAGTATGAAACAATTGGTTAGTTTGTCATTGGGGTTGTGCATGATTTAAATATTTTGTGTGATGAAGATAGAGCATAGCAAGACTATATGATTTTGTAGGGATAGCTTTCTTTGGCCAAGTTATTTTGAGAAGACATGATTACTTTGTTAGTATGCTTGAAGTATTATTATTTTTATGTCAATATTAAACTTTTGTCTTGAATCTTATGTATCTGAATATTCATGCCACAATAAAGAGAATTACATTGATAAATATGTTAGGTAGAATTCCACATCAAAAATTCTATTTTTATCATTTACATACTCGAGGATGAGCAGGAATTAAGCTTGGGGATGCTTGATACATCTCCAACGTATCTATAATTTTTGATTGTTCCATGCTATTATATTATCCATCTAGGATGTTTTATATGCATTAATGTACTATTTTATATGATTTTTGGGACTAACCTATTAACCTAGAGCCTAGTGCCAGTTTTTGTTTTTTTCCTTGTTTTTGAGTATCGCAGAAAAGGGAAACCAAACGGAGTCCAATTGACCTGAAATTTCACGGAGATTATTTTTGGAACAGAAGAAGCCCACGGAGTATCAGAGATGGGCCAGAAGAGTCCCAAGGCACCCATGAGGGTGGGGGCGCGCCCTACCCCCTGGGCGCGTCCCCTACCTCGTGGCCGCCTCAGGGACCCCCCTAACTTGTTCCCGACGCCAACACCTCTTATATATACCCAAACTTCCAGAACATAACCTAGATCGGGAGTTTCGCCACCGCAAGCCTCTGTAACCATTGAAAACAAATCTAGACCCGTTTCGGCACCCTGCCGGAGGGGAGAATCCCTCTCCGGTGGCCATCTTCATCATCTCGGCGCTCTCCATAATGAGGAGGGAGTAGTTCACCCTCGGGGCTGATGGTCTGTACCTGTAGCTATGTGTTTGATCTCTCTCTCTCTCTCGTGTTCTTGACTCAGCATGATCTTGATGTATCGTGAGCTTTGCTATTATAGTTGGATATTATGATGTTTCTCCCCCTCTACTCTCTTGTGATGGATTGCGTTTTCCCTTTGAGGTTATCTTATCGGATTGAGTCTTTAAGGATTTGAGAACACTTTATGTATGTCTCGCATGTGCTTATCTATGGTGGCAATGGGATATCACATGATCCACTTGATGTATGTTTTGGTGATCCACTTGGGAGTTTCGTGACTTCATGAACTTATGCATAGGGGTTGGCACACGTTCGTCTTGATTCTCTGGTAGAAACTTTGGGGCACTCTTTAATGTTCTTTGTGTTTGTTGAATAGATGAATCTAAGATTGTGTGATGCATATTGTATAATCATACCCACGGATACTTGAAGTGACATTGGAGTATCTATGTGACTCTAGGATAACTTTGTGTTATTTTAGTATTGATTGAACTGAAAGAATATCTTTGTGTTATTTTACCACGGACTCTTGAATAGATCGATCAGAAAGGATAAGTTTGATGTGGTTCCGTACCCTACAATAATCTCTTCGTTTGTTCTCCGCTATTAGTGACTTTGGAGTGACTCTTTGTTGCATGTTGAGGGATTGTTATATGATCCAGTTATGTTATTATTGTTGAGAGAACTTGCACTAGTGATAGTATGAACCCTAGGCCTTGTTTTAATGCATTGCGATACCGTTTGTGCTCACTTTTATCATTAGTTACCTTGTTGTTTTTATATTTTAAGATTACAAAAACCTTTATCTACCATCCATATTGCACTTGTATCACCATCTCTTCGCGGAACTAGTGCACATATACAATTTACCATTGTATTGGGTGTGTTGGGGACACAAGAGACTATTTGTTATTTGGTTGCAGGGTTGTTTGAGAGAGACCATCTTCATCCTATGCCTCCCACGGATTGATAAACCTTAGGTCATCCACTTGAGGGAAATTTGCTACTGTCCTACAAACCTTTGCACTTGGAGGCCCAACAACGTCTACAAGAAGAAGGTTGCGTAGTTGACATCAAGGTACATCATTTTGGGCTGCATGCAAGAGGTGTTAGTTTTGTGGTCCCTCTCATGCGATTTTTATGATGGTTCAATCTATTGGCCCAAGAAGTTTATCCACAACAATAGTTGTCGTTTGACCAAACAATATATTCATTGGACCGCCTTATGGTAGATCTTGGCGACATGCATGTATGACCAAAGTATCATTATGTGCATCCGCCCCGCTGACACGAAGTGGGAGGCGGTGGGGCGAAGCATCCTAGATAGTTACGACATTATGTCATTAGAGATATATCCAAGGATGCTTTTGGGTTTGCGAGGCAAGTGCCACCAAAGATGTCTATTGTGTATTTAAAGTTTTAAACATCACACCCAATATTCCTACATATATTTGGCCACTTCCAGGTGGTTCTTGACTTCTGGCCCCTCTCATCGATCTTCGGCCACGCACCCAACCATGGGGCCGTGCGGTCAAAGTTGTGCATTGTAATTTTGAACATCAAAGACCACCCTTTTCAATCATATATACTTGGGACACATGCTGGTGTGGCTGTCTTCTCACCCTCTCTAACTTTTTTGCTACAAAGATTCTGATGATGCTCAACGGACACGGGTATAATGTCTTAACCGTGTGTGATGCAAGTGCGCTATGAATCACCACCTGTGCAAGCTAAAGGCAGGTAAGTTTATTTAGAATTAGGATGAACCGCACCTTGAGTGTTGCAAAAATCGGCAGTTCCGCCACTTTTCCTTATTATCATACACACACATTCTTATTGGACCATGCGCAATCTTGGGCACTCCCGCCCCGCATAAATTCCTTTGCCCAAATTTTAGTAGCCATCGTACTTCAACTGTCGCCCACACTCCTCCAACACCGACCTTATAGTAAAATTGAAATAGCCGAGGCATTTGAACCGCCGGCCTCCCTCGTCCACCACCATCTCCACCCACCATTACTAAGAAATTTAGTAGCCGTGGCATATCATCAAACACACCCCCCAACACAGTCCCCCTACCTGGCCCCCTTCCCCCCTCGAACCCTAGCTCTCAGGCGCCACTGGCACCAACACCAACCCCTGTCGGTCTGCCCGTTCCTCCAAGCTTAGATAATCAAGTTTAGGTTACCCTACGATTCCCATACCGTCGCCCCACTCCCCTGAGTTTTTATATGAGGCCTGTGGTGTCCCTCCCTACCAGATCCACATCCGCTACTCCAAAATGTCACAGCCTAAGCTCGACCACGTATCTTGGGGAGCCCGACGAGCATTCGGCCAAGAAGATGTTATCATGGCCTCTTCGATGGACGTTGGCGAGGTGGCCGCCGTTCGCTCTAACCTGTCGATCCCGGAGCATCACGTCAGCGCGGAAGCCAACGAAGACGTTGACTACGTTGCCATGCCGAAGTCTTCATGTTAACGGGCTAGTGTTTTACTGTATCTCGGGAAAGTTGGCTACGACATCAAGCTCGTGGATAGCAACGGCTTCACGCGGGCCATGTCACAGGTTAAGTGGTCCATCCCCAACCCTTCTAGTTCAACCACCGTCGATTTCTTCAACGGCCCTGCCGCTGATCTCCTCGACCAAGTGATCAAGGATTTGTCATCCTTATACGCCATCAAGCCCATTTTGTCATTTCTGAAGGACACGTTCTATGGCGGAGGCTTGGGATCCTCATTTGCTAAGTCAGATCTCATCGACCACGACCACGAGGAGGGCACCCACAAAGGTTCTTCCAAGGTGAAACATCCCATCTGTGACATCATCGAGCACACCATGTGTTTGTGCTCTTCCAACTGGATGGATCATGTCCATGAAATGTGAGGCAACATCCTATCAATAAATCTTACCTTTTCTAGCTCGCCAACCCATATCCTTTGTTGTTGTAGCATTTGTCGTGCGGTGCTTTAACTGTGCCGTGTTTAATTATTTCAGTTATGCAAAAATGTATTGTTCAATAGGGCTATGTGATGTTTACGTATGAATTGTCCACTTTAGTTTCACGAATGGCTATATTTGGTTATTTATAGTGAGTAGATGCCTTGTTTATCTATATTTGGGTGTTAGGTTGGTTGCAGCGAGCATTTTTTCAGTTATCGAGAAGATGCCTTGTTTATATGTATTTGTTTCTTAGTTTGGTTGAAGTGAGCATTTGTCCAGTTTTCAAGCAGATGCCTTGTTTATCTGTATTTGCATGTTGGGTTGGTTGTAGTGAGAATTTGTCTAGTTTTCAAGCATATTCCCTGTTTATTTGTATTTTCTTGTTAGGTTAGTTGAAGTGAGCATTTGTCCAGTTTTCAAGCATATGCCCTCTCTATCTGTATTTGCTTGTTAGGTTGGTTGAAGTGAGCATCTGTCCAGTTTTCAAGCATATACCCTGTTTATCTGTATTTGCTTGTTAGGTTGGTTGCAGTGAGACTCTGTCCAATTTTCAATGGCTATATTTGGTTGTTATACTGATCATTTATGCCTTGTTTATTTCAGTCATTCACAATGTGTTGTTCATTATGTGCAAGTCGGAACTGTGCCGCTCGACTGCATCAATACCAGTTTGAACGGCTATATTTGGTTCCAGTTATGCCCGGTGTAGTTAACACATGCCCTTCATTTCAGTTTTACACATTTATCTAGTGTGATGTTTAAGCATTACCTACACAATCATTTTTAACAATACCAGTTTGAATTGCAATATTTGTTGGCTGTTAAGCCTACTGTCGGTAACATTGCCTTCCATTTTATATCTCCTTTAACAGCATGCTGAAACCAACACATTCAAGCTATCATTTGGAGATGATGTTGTTTACCTTTGCTATATTTGTTTGATGTTAAGGTTGTTGTACTTATCATGCCTTTCCACTACTTATGCAAGACAATAACGGGAGTGGGCACCATTTCCCGCCGAGGTTAGCTTCATCCCTCGGCTTGTACTGCCCCCATCGTTCCATAATGTAGTGCATATAGATCTAGGCCTGGACACTTGTTAGCTTCTAATATTGACTTGTTGCTTGTAGGTACATATGCCCTTGGTAAGAGTCCACACATGGACCCTTTTTGCGTATGGGGCAATGAGATATTCATGAACAAGCATCAAGTGAGGAAACTAATAAGGATTATTAGCAGAAGATACAAATGGTGGAAAGCAAATTATTTGTTTATGCTCTATCCAACACAATAGTGAGATGTAGGATGATAACTACAAACTCTGCAACCTTCTCTTTTTCCTGCCCATAATCAGTTGTTAGACAACAATGTCTGAATCTTTTTCGTTCACAGTGGTTCCCAAAGCAGTTCACTCAAGATTACCTCGCAAAGTACATGATTGGTGGACACACAATGAAGGTCAAAGTATTTCACCCAGAATACAATGAGCATCGAGAAGTCGTAATGAAGACAGTGAAGGATGGACGGGCTACCATCACAAGGGGTTGGCCTAGAGTTGTGCGCACATTACACATGGAGGAGGGCACAATATGGGCATTCCGCTTCACCTTCTCTAGCAACCAGAATGTCCTTCGCCTCTCTCTCTTTACAGTCTTTAGTACAACTGTGGTTCATCATTCTTTACTTGGTGCTTCTATAGTTCTTCGTGGTTGAACCTATATTTGTGATAAACATGGTTGGATATGAAATAAGTGATTGCCAACTTTCAAATTCAAACCGTGTGATTTTTAAATTAAGGATTAATTAGGGATTACACTGCACACGGTTTGCGAAAGCAAAACGTCTATGATAGACGTGGAGATCAGACACATTTCTAGGATCCACTACGTGTGCGATCCATCTCCACTGCACACATGATCAGCCAAGAAAAAACGTGTGCGATTAACAACATCATTGCACATAATTCTTTCCTATTAAATGTTTGCGTTAGTCACATTAGCACACATGTTTCGAAATTATGGATTGTTTGTGATGTTGTGTGCATCACAAACGTTTCGACATAGAACAATGCGAGCGATGCACATACTAACGGAAACGTATTCCTTGGATTGACTGTGTGTAATGTACATATGAACAGAAACATTTAGTGGGGACTGACTGTGTGGGGTGTACTTATGACCGGAAACAATTTCGCCTATATAACTGTATTTTTAGCACTACTTTACGTATAACCGTATTTGAGCACTCGCCGGTCACACACAACCTAATTCTGCCGAGCGTGTGTGACAGGAGGGCATATCCCCGACGGTTTCTGGGTCGTGTGGGAAGGACCCCCTATCGTCGTCGATCACTTGGCAACGGTTTCGAACACCATCGTGGAAAGGGGTTAAAAACCATTTGTATAGCACTGACGCATACTAGTGTACACACAGTTATATATAATGTTTTTATGCATAATAATGCTTTATGGAGTACTTCTAATGCCTTTTCTCTCATAATATGTAGGGTTTACACAAAGAGGGAGAATACCGGCAGCTGGAATTCTGGACCTGAAAAAGCTACGTTAGGGTCACCTATTCCGGCTGCCGGCTCACGGCCCATGCCGGCTATGGCTGTGCCCTCTGCCCGCGCCCTCGATCTGGCTCGCCGCCTTTGTACCATTGGCCCTCACCCGCGACCCGCCCTCCACGAGCTGCCGGCTGGCCCCGCGACCCACCGCACCTCGCCTCTGCCTCCTCATAGTCTGGCCTCGGTGTAGCCCTACTGCTTCAATGGTGTCCACTCTGAGTCGCCCTCGCATTTTTAATCCGCCTCTGCTTTGGTCTTCACTGTGAGTCACCATTGCCTAAGAGTCAACTGCGCCGGCCTTGTGCCTACACTGCTGCGGCTGGGTCCCACCTTGCCTGCGCCAAGTCGATGTGGACAAGCCGCCCTCACGGACCCGACCTTGCCTCCAAACCACCCCCATGAGTCACCCTTCTACTTTTTTTCGTCGCATTGCCCCAAGAGCTGGCCTTGATGTGAGCCGATTTTAGCTATTGTCTCGCCTTTCCAGCCGCAGTGGCATTAGGTCGTCTTTGCCCTGGTTACAAGCCATAGCCGGTGCTGCCGGGTCTGCACCGCAGTTGAGCCTCCACACCTCGCCCCAATGGCAAGTGCTGCCGAGTCGCCAGCATGCCAAGCCGCTACGGTGTCACCCTCAGCTGTAGGCGAGGCTCCACCAGCCTGCTACCACATTTTTCCTCGTCGGGGAACTTACCTCCGAGCCGCCGATGCCTCTGAGCCGTCGACCGCTTGATCCACCCCCTTGACCCGCCTCCACGCCCGTGAGTCACCGGTTTGCCTTAAGTCATTGCTTCCAAGGCTGATCCTTTGGGCCACCGTCACTGCTACTAGCTTCCGCCACCAACTCGCCGGCTGCTATTGAGTTGTCGTTCCCACGGCCTAGCCTCAACTACCACTGGAGTTTCTTCCTTGTTTCTAGGATGTGAGCTCGAGCAGCTGATGTAAGGAGTTTAGAGTCAGGGCCGGGGGTGTTCGACAAGAGATATTACAAAATTTTGACACACCCAGCTTTCCAATGCTATCGTTCGACTACGAGATGATGTGAAAGTTGCACTTACTTGGTAGGTTGCGGAAAAGAAATTCCACTGCTTTGACTGGGTTTAAAGTAGCACTTGATGCTACCTGTCGTGGACTTGACACGGCATATGTCCTAGTGCAAGGACTTAGTCGTGGAGCCACCGCAACTAGGTTAGCTTGAAGGGGTTAAGAGGGACAAAGGACACAGAGAGTTTACCCAGTTTCGGCCCCTCTCAATGAGGTAAAAGCCTACTCCTGCTTTGCGTTGTATTGCTAGGGTTTCGATTACCAGGGAGGGAATACGTTTGACCTAGCTCCCGATTGTTATCACTTGTGTCTAAACCGTTGCTGGGTCGTCCCTTTATATACACAGGTTGATGCCCGGCGGCTCACCGAGTCCCGGCCGGCTCATACACATCGTGTCCGGCTCGGTGACTAACTATGCTTGCCTTACAAAACAAGTTATACACATATGGCGGTTCATCGTCTTGGGCCATAAGTCGCCTCTGGGTCTTGGGCCGTCAATGGGCTTGTATGAGCCGCCATGTTCATTGAT
Organism: Triticum urartu; assembly: GCF_056163025.1. Taxonomy (NCBI): domain Eukaryota; kingdom Viridiplantae; phylum Streptophyta; class Magnoliopsida; order Poales; family Poaceae; genus Triticum; species Triticum urartu. The sequence continues at coordinate 227,335,354 of NC_141878.1, forward strand.
AAGTCGTCCGTGGTATGACCCGGCCCCTCCTTGTTGGTTCATACCCAATAGTTATATCCCCAACATTAGGCCCTAGTTTGATTCGAACTTGTTCATATCAATCTTCAATACCTGACTTGTCAAAATCTTGCATTGCTTGTTTGATAAATTTGATGTAACCCGCCATGACGTCAGCTCACGGAATCTTCTTAAAATGCCATGACATTACTTTGCATTAATTTCACACGAGGCCCAAAAAATCTTTAACTGGTCCTTATCTTAATGACCATCCCAAAAATCAAGGCATCCATATAGCCATATGATGATTTCAGCCTCCTTGATTCTTGCTTTCAGGACCCTGATCCTAGGTCACATCGATCTAGCATGTAACACATAATATCACTTTGTCGCGTCACGCACGGTATTCCCACGGGTGCCAACTTACCTGGCCCGGGAAAATTTGCGCCTTTTGGCTCACGTATATGATAGTGTCGCTAGCATCCATATGACAGAGAACCCAAGGCCGACATGACTAGTCATAAACCGAAAGTTGGCACCCGTGACCAAAGACTGTACCCGTGTCCATATGGGACTCTCCTTGGCGTGGAAGGCAAGCTTGCCGAACAACCATGAAGATTCCATATTATGTAATCGACTCTATGTAACCCTAGATCCCCCCGGTGTCTATATAAACCGGAGGACTTAGTTCGGGTAGGGGATACTCAATACCTTAGTCATACAGGCTAAACTTCCAGGGTTTAGCCATTACGATCTCGTGGTAGATCAACTCTTGTAATACTTGTATTCATCAATATCAATCAAGAAGGACGTAGGGTATTACCTCCATCAAGAGGGCCCGAACCTGGGTAAAGCTTCGTGTCCCCTGTCTCCTGTTACCATGAACCTTAGAAGCACAGTTCGGGACCCCTACCTGAGATCCGCCGGTTTTGACACCGACGTTGGTGCTTTCATTGAGAGTTCCTCTGTGATGTCACTGAAAGGTTTGATGGCCCCTTCAATCATCAATAATGGCGCTGTCTATGGAGAAACTTCCCTCCCCGGGCAGATCTTTGTGTTCGGCGGCTTTGCACTGCGGGCCAACTCATTTGGCCATCTGGAGCAGATCGAAAGCTACGCCCCTGGCAATCACGTCAGATTCGGGAGCTTAAACTACGTCACGAACATCTGTGGAGACTTGATCTTTGCCGGATTCGATACGGCGGTAGCTGCTCCCGATCACCCCGATGATCATGACTTAAATCTGTCATCGGGCCACATCCAGGAGATCGCTCCTGTAACCGCTCTGGCCCTAGAGCCGGAGCAGGCCGCGCCATCCAAAGATGGGAGGATTAACCCCACCGCAGAGGCCGCAGATTCCACGGTGTTGGAGCCTCATAGGGACCTGGTCTCACTGGATGCCTATGCAACCGGAACACCGGACTCATCTCTGGCTATAGGTTCCGAACCACGCCAGCCCGTGGACGCCGAGCTTGATCGTTTATCGATCATCGAATTCAGCGCTGAAGACATCTTCTAGCACTCACCTCTGGGCGATATGCTAAACTCGTTAAAATGTCTGTCCTTAGCGGAGGACTCTCAGCCGAACTATATCCGGCTCGATCTAGGGGCTGACGATGGACAATTTCGTTTCCCACCCGCCACCCACTTTATAGCCATGGTCGAGGATTTGGCCGACGAAATTTATTACGACTCCGAGGACATTGATGATATGGACGACGATGCCGGAGAAGAAGAAGACCAGAACCAGCCGTTCACCGGACGCTGGACGGCCACTTCCTTGTATGACGTATACATGGTGGATGCACCAAAGTAAAACTGCGACGACGACAAGGAAGACCCAGTTGAGGATAAACCTTCTAAAATACAGTCCAAGCGCCGGCATTAGCGGTGCTGGTCTAAGTCACGCCGCAGTAAAGATAGCAACACCGGCATGAGAGAAGATGACACTCCGGAAGGTGCCGAAGGCAACGAAGACCCCGTCGACACAACAAATGAACAACATGAACGGGAAGATGCGCAGGTTAGCCCTGTTGAATAGGCCACGCACAAAGATTCGGAGGACGGAGGACGATAGTTACCTTCCGCTCTCCGAGGACGAGGTGAGCCTCGGTACCGAGGATTTCATCGCGCCTGAGGAACCTCTCCAGCAGGAGCACTTTAAGCGCTAGCTAATACCCACTGCAAGGAGCCTGAAGAAGAAGTAGGAGCAGCTTCAAGATGACCAGGATCTGCTCAACAATAAATGGACTGATGTCCTAGCAGCCGAAGAATACGGCCTCAAGAGCCCAACCAAAAGCTACCCAAAGCGTAAATTGCTACCTCAGTTCAACGAGGTGGCGCCGGAATATATACTACCATCATACAATGCGGCTGACCGACCACCGCATGGTTGGGACAAAACGACAGCTCATGCCGAACACCAGCCCACCCCGCCTCCTCACTCAGGCAAAGGTAAATTCGCCCACGGCCATACATATGACCTCCGGCAGAACCTGAACAATAAAGCAGGACCTACCAGATCAATCTATGGATCGTGAGGACACACCTCGACACGTGACAACGGCCACCTATTCGGACGTGACAAACCCAGTCATGTGTAGGCCGAACACCGCAGACAGACTCCATCAGAGCTGCGTCACGATACGGCCCGATACAGAGGCCCCGCACACCCTCATTGCTTCACTTATGAGGCCTGGACCACGAATTCCCCGAAGGATTCAAGCCCGTGAACATAGAATCATACGATGGGACCACAGACCCCGAGGTGTGGATCGAAGACTTCATTCTCCACATCCATATAGCACACGGAGATGACCTTCACGCCATCAAATACCTCCCTCTAAAACTGAAGGGGCCAACTCGGCATTGGCTAAACAGTGTGCCTGAAAATTCCATCGGTAGTTGGGAGGACTTGGAAGAGGCTTTCCTCGATAACTTCCAATGTACATATGTTCGACCTCCGAACGCTGATGACTTAAGCCATATAGTCCAGCAGCCCGAAGAGTCCGCCAGGAAATTCTGGACAAGGTTCCTAACTAAAAAGAACCAAATTGTTGACTGTCCGGACGCTGAAGCTCTAGCAGCTTTCAAATATAGCATCCGCGACGAATGGCTCGCTCACCACCTCAGCCAAGAAAAGCCAAAATCCATGGCGGCCCTTAGGGCACTAATGACCCGCTTTTGTGCGGGCGAGGACAGTTGGTTGGCTCATAGCAAAAACAATGCAAGCGACGCCGGCACCCCTGAAGTTAAAAGTAGCAAAGACAAGTCTCGACGCAATAGATAGAAGCGCCGAAACAACGTTCTCAACACCGAGGATACGGCGGTCAACGCCGGATTCAGTGGCTCTAAGTCCGGCCAGCGGAAGAAGCCGTTCCAAAAGAACAATTTGGGCTCGTCCAGCTTAGACCGCATACTTGATCATCCATGCCAGATTCACGGCACCCCTGACAATCCTCCTAATCATACAAATAGAGAGTGCTGGGTTTTCAAACAGGCCAGCAAATTAAATAGCTAGAACAGGGAAAAAGGATCGCAAAGCGAGGACGACGACGAAGAGCCACGGTAGCCGAACATAGAGGGACAGAAGAAGTTCCCCCTCAGGTCAAAATGGTGAACATGATATATGCCACCCACATACCCAAGAGGGAGCGCAAGCGTGCGCTTAGGGACATCTACGCGATAGAGCCCGTCTCCCCAAAATTCAACCCATTGTCGTCGTGACCGATCACTTTCGACCGCTGGGACCACCCGACCAGTATCCGTCACGGGGGATCAGCTGCACTAGTCTTACACCCAATAATTGATGGGTTTCACCTGACTCGCGTCCTTATGGACGGTGGTAGCAGCCTCAATCTGCTCTATAAGGATACAGCACGAAAAATGGGAATTAACCCATCAAGGATCAAGCCTACAAGGACTACCTTTAAAGGAGTCATACCAGGTGTAGCGGGCCGCTATGCGGGCTCAATCACATTAGAGGTTGTCTTCGGATCTTCGAACAACTTCCGAAGCGAGGAGTTAATCTTTGATATCATCCCATTCCGCAGCGGCTATCATGCACTTCTCGGACGAACTGCGTTTGCTCGATTCAACGTAGTGCCACACTATGCTTATCTCAAGCTCAAGATGCCCGGTACACACGGCGTCATAACAGTCAATGGCAATATGGAACACTCTCTCCGTACAGAATACCACACAGCTGCCGTAGCAGCACAAGTACAAAGCGGCCTTCTCAAGCAGAACCTTCATTCAGCGGCCGAGCCCGTGGACACCCTTAAGAGGGTCCTAACTACTCTGCAGCAGGAGAGCTCGGCTCGTCAGGAGCTCGACTAGCAATCCGGCCTCCGTCTCAGTCCCGATCAAGTGGTGGCATTCGTGCCGCGCGTACATAACTACACAATTAAAATTCCAGGGACAATGACGGAGGCACAGATAACTTGTGACCCATGGCACAGCTGAGCCGACATCGGATGCACACATACTTTCACTTTTACTTGTTCTACTTTCAGGTCTCAATCCCACAGGCCCCATCGGGGGGTCCGGTCATCGGTCCTCTTGTAGGATAAATACACCAAGATGGCGAGGAGCGCAGACATATGGGGAACTTTTTAGGTGATTCCGTTAAATGATAACTCTACCAGTTTTCCAGGACCCATATGCAGCTCTCCCCTGGTTTCGGCATGTTAAATAGCCTATTGCTTATTGCACTATTTGTATCAATTTGCCTTGACATACTAATTACATTACAATGAAAACAGTTTGTAGCTGGAGCTTTAGGACCCTAGCTTTTCACCTTTACGTCTTGTCTGTTTTCTTTCTCTCTTTTCCTTTTCAGATTCCCTGTGGATAACTCCATCAGGTAGCACCTGTACATTTTGGTACGTTTGATGTTGGCTAGGGTCTTTATAGCACCTTACACTACAGCAACAAATGTCCGAACACTTTCTGTTAGTATAGTTTGGCACCCCGAATTTAGCATTATATGCATTGGCTCTGAATCATGTCTTTGGTTAATAGTTGGGTTGCCCGGCTCGTGTGCTTGCTACCCTATGTTCTGCTACATCGGCTAGGGTAGTAAAGGGAGAACTCAGTAGAGAAAGCCGAAAACTGACTTTGATGATGCGGTGAGAGCTGGTCAGCTGTCCGGAGGTCTCAAATCATTGGAGATTTTTCCGCATTTTGTGAAGGATCAGTACTGCCCGATCAGACACCGACAGCACTCCGGTTCGTATACCAGGGGTTGCGCCTATGTTTTATTATAAAATTCCTATGGCTAAGTGGGGGCGTTCAAGCCGTATAGTCTGGTTGCCTGGTTTGTTGCGCTAAACAACTCCTTCAAGGACCATATAATTGGATCAAGATTGTTTAGATTCCATCCCGAACACCTCCGTACTACCTACGCAAGGGCTGAAGCTGACGACTGGTTAACCCTCAGATTTCATACAACACGACCGCACAGGAGGAATCAATCAAACCATAATAAAAATTGTGTATTACAAAGCGGATTTGTTGTGATCATACAAGACAAAATATGAGTGTATTCACTCGAAAATAACGTCCTGCCCGCACTGTGTGGCTACAATACGAGACCCCTTGAGGACATCCGCAAAATAATGCTCGGGGGTATGGTGCTCCTTGCCCTTCGGCGGCCCCTTGGTCAGCTCGATGGCATCCATTTTCGCCCACCACATCTTCCAGCGAGCAAAGGCCATCCGGGCACCTTCAATACAGAGAGACCGCTTTACGACCTCAAGTCATGGGAAGGCACTAACAAGCCGCTTCACAAGCCCGAAGTAACTGCTGGGTACCGGCACGGCAGGCCATAGCCGGACTATCAGGTCCCTCATGGCCCTCTCAGCTGCCTTGTGTAGCTCAACCAACTGTTTCAGCTGGTCGCTGAAGGATACTGGATGTTCTGGTCCAAGATATTGAGACCAGAACAGCTTCTTCATCAAACTCCCTTCCTCGGCTTGATAGAATTCAGTAGCATCGGATAGGTTGTGCGGCAAATCCGTAAACGCCCCTGTGGAGCACCAAATTCGGGTAAGCAACAGGAGCGTTCCTGAGGGAGTCCTGGATTAGGGTGTCTCCGGACAGTCGGACTATATCCTTTGGCCGGACTGTTAGACTATGAAGATACAAGATTGAAGACTTCGTCTCGTGTCCGGATGGGACTCTACTTGGCATGGAAGGCAAGCTAGGTAGTATGGATATGGATATCTCCTCCTTTGTAACCGACCTTGTGTAACCCTAACCCTCTCTTGTGTCTATATAAACCAGAGGGTTTTAGTCCGTAGTACACAACAACAACATACAATCATACCATAGGCTAGCTTCTAGGGTTTAGCCTCTCTGATCTCGTGGTAGATCTACTCTTGTACTACCCATATATCAATATTAATCAAGCAGGACGTAGGGTTTTACCTCCATCAAGAGGGCCCGAACCTGGGTAAAATATCGTGTTCCCTGCCTCCTGTTACCATCAGCCTTAGACGCACAGTTCGGGACCCACTACCAGAGATCCGCCAGTTTTGACACCGACATTGGTGCTTTCATTGAGAGTTCCTCTGTGTCGTCACATTTAGGCTTGATGGCTCCTACTATCATCGATAGCGATGCAGTCCATGGTGAGACTTTCCTCCCCGGACAGATCTTTGTGTTCGGCGGCTTTGCACTGCGGGCCAATTCGCTTGGCCATCTGGAGCAGATTGAAAGCTACGCCCCTGGCCAACAGGTCAGGTTTGGAAGCTTAAACTACACGGCTGATGTCCGCAGAGACTTGATCTTCGACGGATTCGAGCCTCTACCTTGTGCGTCACGCGGTCACGATGAGTACGATTTAGCTCTACCATCAGACAGTGTTCAGGAGATCGCACCGACAGCCGCTCCGACCCTCAATTCGGAGCCAGTTGCGCCGTCCATGGACGGGTGGATGGACCACGCCACGGAGGCCTTACCCTCAGCGGCGATCGAGCCGAACATCGATCTTACCTTGCACGAGAGCCGTATTGTTAAACTGTCGGATCTTTCTCCGGCCATGGACTCCGAACCGCCTGCGCCCGTTCCTATTGAATCCGATTGGGCGCCGATCATGGAGTTTACCTCTGCGGATATCTTTCAGCACTCGCCCTTCGGCGACATACTGAACTCATTAAGGTCTCTCTCCTTGTCAGGAGGATCCTGGTCGAACTATGTCCGGCAGGACTGGGATGCGGAAGACGAAGAAATTCGCGGCCCACCCACCGCCCACTTAGTAGCCACTGTCGATGACTTAACCGACATGCTCGACTTCGACTCCGAAGACATTGACGGTATGGACGACGATGCGGGAGATGAAGAGGAACCACTGCCCACAGGGCACTGGACAGCCACCTCATCATACGATATATACATGGTGGATACACCCAAAGAAGGCAATGGCGACGAGACAGCAGAGGATGACCCCTCCAAGAAACAACCCAAACACCGACGTCAGCGGCGCCGCTCTAAGTCCCGCCAAAGCAAAAGTGGTGATACCGGCACAAGAGGTAATAACACTCCGGATAGTGCTGAAGACAACAATAACCCCCTCCAGCAAGAGTTAGAGCAGGAGGATGGAAGAGCCAGCCCTCCTGAGAGAGCGGCAGATGGAGAAGCGGAGGATGATAATTACATGCCCCCCTTCGAAGACGAGGCAAGCCTCGGCGATGACGAATTCGCCGTGCCATAGGATCCCGTCGAACAAGAGAGCTTCAAGCGCCGGCTTATGGCCATGGAAAATAGCCTTAAGAAAAAGCAGCAGCAGCTTCAAGCTGATCAAGACCAGCTAGTTGACAGATGGACTGAAGTCCTCGCGGCCGAGGAATATAAACTGGAGTGCCCCTCCAAGAGTTACCCAAAATGCAGGTTGCTACCTCGACTGGAGGAAGAAGCGTATGATGCGGCAGATCGGCCACCTCGTGGCCATGAGAGAGAGGCATTCCGGCCAAAAGCTCAGCCGGCACCCCGACGCCATTCAAATAAAAAAGCATGGGGAAACACACCAGACTTGCGAGACGTATTGGAGGACAAAGCAAAACATGCAAGATCAATCTACGGATCACGAGGGCACGCCACTATGCGAGACGATAAACGTCACGCCAGATACAGTAAAAGTAAATCCGGCCGAGCCGAACACAACGGGCAAGACCCATTCGAGCTGCGTCGCGATATAGCCCAATACAGAGGCGCCGCACATCCCTTATGCTTCACAGACGAAGTAATGGATCATCAAATCCAAGAAGGTTTCAAACCTGTAAATATTGAATCATACGACGGCACAACAGATCCTGCGGTATGGATCGAGGATTACCTCCTCCACATCCACATGGCCCGTGGTGATGACTTACACGCCATCAAATACCTCCCACTAAACCTCAAAGGACCAGCGCGGCATTGGCTTAACAGCCTGCCAGCAGAGTCCATTAACTGTTGGGAAGATCTGGAAGCAGATGCAGAGGCACTTATGTGCGACCACCAGATGCCGATGACTTGAGCCACATAATTCAGCAGCCAGAAGAATCAGCCAGGTAATTCTGGACTCGGTTCCTAACAAAGAAAAATCAAATCGTCGATTGTCCGGATGCAGAGGCCTTAGCAGCTTTCAAACACAACATTCACGACGAGTGGCTAGCCCGGCACCTTGGTCAGGAAAAGCCGAAATCTATGGCAGCCCTCACGACACTCATGACCCGCTTTTGTGCGGGAGAAGACAGCTGGCTGGCTCGCAGTAACAATATGTCAAAGAACCATGGTACTTCGGATACCAAGGACGGCAATAGCAGGTCACGTCGCAACAAACATAAGAGCCGCATTAACAGCGATAATACTGAAGATACGACAGTCAATGCCGGATTCAAAGGCTCTATACCAAGTTAGCGAAAAAATCCATTCAAAAGAAGCACTCCGGGCCCGTGCAGTATGGACCGTATACTCGATCGCTCGTGTCAAATACACGGCACCCCGACAAGCCAGCCAACCACACCAACATGGATTGTTGGGTGTTCAAGCAGGCCGGCAAGTTAATTGCCGAAGACAAAGATAAGGGGCCACATAGCGATGACGAGGAAGAGCCCCGGCAGCCGAACACCGGAGGACAGCAGAGGTTCCCCCCACAAGTGCGGACGGTGAACATGATATACGCAACCCACATCCCCAAGAGGGAGAAGAAGCGTGCGCTCAGGGACGTATATGCGTTGGAGCCAGTCGCCTCGAAGTTCAACCCATGGTCCTCCTGTCAGATCACCTTCGATCACAGGGACCACGCCACTAGTATCCGTCATGGAGGATTCGCCGCACTTGTCCTAGACCTAATCATTGACGGATTTCATCTCACTCTAGTCCTTATGGATGGCGGCAGCAGCCTGAACCTGCTCTATCAAGACACAGTGCACAAAATGGGTATAGACCCCTCAAGGATCAAACCCACAAAAACGACCTTTAAAGGCGTCATTCCAGGTGTAGAGGCCCATTGCACAGGCTCAATTACGCTGGAAGTGGTCTTCGGATTCCCGGATAACTTCCGAAGCAAAGAATTAATCTTCGATATAGTCCCATTCCGTAGTGGTTATCCTGCACTACTCGGGCGAACCGCATTTGTGAGATTCAATGCGGTACCGCATTATGCATACCTCAAGGTCAAGATGCATGGACCTCGTGGGGTTATTACAGTTAATGGAAACATAGGGTGCTCTCTTCGAACGGAGGAGCACACTGCGGCCCTCAGAGTAATCGGCAACTAGACCGCCTGGCACG